>NW_026068073.1:462399-557998 GCF_014885135.2 Alexandromys fortis
GGGGGGGGGGGGGGGGGGGGGGGGGGGGGGGGGGGGGGGGGGGGGGGGGGGGGGGGGGGGGGGGGGGGGGGGGAATGGAAACATGTCTTCGTGAGGGGCTGGGTGCAAGACTACTGAGAGCTCATTTCCTCCCTCTTGGCTTCCAGTTCTTCAGTGCTGCCGGCAACACCTTGTGTCTTTCACTGGTTCTTGCTCAAGGTCGTCTGTGCACCCGGAACATTTCAGGGGTGGGGGACAAGTTTGTTCATCTAACAGAGACGATGAGTTCTGCCCCCGACCCTGCTGTTCCTGGTTCTTGAGGGAGGAATACCATCCCCGCTTCCTTATCAGTGGGGAAGCTGCGCTGAAAGAAGGAAACACACAAAGAAAACAGTCACTAAGTAGTAAGCGACGGCAGGGGCAGTAAACAAGACGGAGACTCAGTGAGGCACCTGGGCTGGAGCCGGCGCATCACAGTGATGCTGGGAACGAAGCTCCCAGCGAGCCCAAGTCAGAGTCGACTCAGTAGATTTCCCCTGGCTCTGGCTACGCGTGAGTCATCCTGCCGAGTGGAGTTAGGGACGCTGGCACAGATGCACTCCGCGCCGTGGCCAGCGTGGAGGTGAGCGTGGATGTGAGGAAGGGCATCCTGGAGGCACAGTCTGGGCGGCTGGACTGCTGTAAACACTGGCCATCATGTGACTGGAGCTGGCTCAGGCTGGGGGACTCTGGGGAGCTGACCCCAACGTGAGTCAGCAGAACAGCCTGGCGTCTGTGACAGTGGGGGCTGGTTGAGCAGGGCTACAGCCTGCCAGACACCCGAGTCCTCGTGTGGCTCCTTCAGAGACCCCCATAGCGCATTCCTCAGAGGGGCGCCCCGACCTCCTGTGACCAAACTGGAAATGTCCTGTTCCAGAGCTCCCCATCTGAGATTAATCCCTCCTCCTCTTCCTCCTTCCTCTCTCACTCCCTTTATCATGAGACATGGTCCGAATATGTAGCCCAGGCTGATCTCAAACTTGCAATCCTCCTGTCTCAGACCCACATACCGTCACTTTCTGATGTTGATAATGCTGTCATCTGGAGCTGGCCTGGATCGATCCTGTCATTAGGATTCAGTACTCTCTGAGCCCTGTCCCTTGACCAGGGCTCATGGACTATCGATGGAAGAACAGACACCCCAGGGAAGGAGCCTGCTCACATGTCCCCCAGCAGTGGGGTGGTAGCATGGGTGTGCTATCTTGTGAGACATCTTCTCAAACATCCTGGGTAGACAGTCACTGGCTATCACTGTAATAGCGGAGGTTGCGTTATCTGAATGAGACTCATAAAAGATGGAATCACAGCCGGGCGGTGGTGGCGCACGCCTTTAATCGCAGCACTCGGGAGGCAGAGGCAGGCGGATCTCTGAGTCTGAGGCCAGCCTGGTCTCCAGAGTGAGTTCTAGAACAGCCAGGGCTGTTACACAGAAAAGCCCTATCTTGAATCACCGCCCTGCCTCTTACCTCCCCTCCCCCGCCCCAGTAAAAAGAGAATCACAGGCTCAGGACTTGGCTGAGTTGGCAAAGCACTTTCCCGTCACACATGAGGCCCTGGGTTCCATGCCAGCACCACATAGGCCTGGTGTGATGGTGACACCCGGAATCCCACCACTAAGGGCCTACAGTGGAAGGATTGCCAGGAATTTGAGTCAAGCCTGGGATACTTGGGCGAGCCTTGTCTCAAGAAACAAAACCACAGTAATACGGTAAAGTCAATGTAGGGGAGTTCTGTCACCCTCCAGAGATGTGACATGAGTTGGCCTCTGGAGACTCCCAAAGCCCCTCCAACAGCTGGGGCTGTCCCCTGACCCCTGCTTATCTGAGGATGTCTCTGTGCTTGCTTCCCGTTCCTGTCCTGGCACAATGTCCACACACACAGTCACGGCTGGAAGTCACATAAAAGTGGTGGAGAGCCAGGTGTATGCAGAGCGCAGTCCCGCTCTGTGGCTTCCAGGCTGATGGAAGACTCCCTGCAAACCTTAGCACCACAGAGGCCCCTTCTCCCACTGCTGCTTCTGTGTGTGTGTGTGCGCGCGCGCACGCACAGGTGCACAGGTGTGTGGGTGAACGTGAAAGCCAGAGGTTAGTCTTGGCTGTCAGAGGTGTCACCCACTATGTACTTATTTCGAGTGTGTGTGTGTGTGTGTGTGTGTTGTGTGTGGGCGTGTGTAGAGTGGCATGTGCTCACAACTCAGGTTGTTAGGCCTGGCAGGGAGTGGCTTTATCTGCTGAGCCATCCTGCCAGATGCGTCTGCCTTCTTTTGACAGGGTCCCTGGCTGATCCTAAAGATGGTCATTTAGAGCAGGCTGGTTGGCCAGCGGGCTCTAGGGGTCGGCTGTCCCCATTTTGCTGGACTGCAGGCCACCCACCAAGGCTTCCATGTCAAGGTTGGGAACAAGCCCAAGTTCACGTGCTTCTGCGGCAAGCATTACCAAGTGTTTGTTTCTCTTGGATAAGCACCCGCGAGAAGCAATGTGCTTTGCCACCTGGATTGTTGCAATACTTCATTCAGGTTTATTAACTATAAGATAACATTGATCAGCTCGTGGGACCGACATGGTGGTGGAGCTGGGTGCCGGTCTGACCAGGGCATCTTTGAACACCCTGGGTCCATTTTGTGTCTCCCTGACTTATGGAATTCAAATCTGTCCGCCCTCCATGGCTGTGTGTCATTAGCCAGGTTGCTCCACCCCTCTGAGCCTCCATTGTCTCCTCTTTGGGTCAGGGATCATCAGAGGCCTCGCAGTGTTGCTGGAGCTCTCTCCACTGCTGGCAGCACAGGGAGTATTTTGGAGACATTAACCAAAACAGACTGACCAAAAACAAACAGTTGTTGGGGCTGGAGAGCTGGCTCAGCGGTTAAGAGCGCTGGCTGCTCTTGCAGAGGACCCAGGTTTAGTTCTCAGCACACACATAGCGGCTTACATCTGTCTGTAGCTTCAGTTCAGGGGCTCTGAGGCCCTCTAGTGGCCTCTGCAGGCACGGCACGTGGTGTACAGATACATGAAAGCAAAACATCCACACGTATAACATAAATAAATTAATCTAAAGACAGTTCTTTCACTTTTTTTTAAAGATTTATTTATTTATTATGTGTACAGCATTCCTTCCATGTGCACACGCATTTCCAGCCAGCGTGGTGCGCAGTTCTCATTATAAATGGCTGTGAGCCACCATGTGGTTGCTGGGAATTGAACTCAGGACCTCTAGAAGAACAGTCAGTGTTCTTAACCATTGAGCCATCTCTCCAGCCCAGTTCTTTCACTTTTGAAAGCCCCTGGACAATGAAGATAGTCAGAATATGCGCCATGACTACCTTCACTCAGTAAATCTGAAGCCCCAAGCACCCTAGAATCCTAACCTATTTTAGTGCTGGCTTGACACCATGGGTAGAAGGTTGCATGCCTGACCTCATAGAACCAAGCGAGAGACAAAACATGGGGAACAAAAATATTGGGTGAAATATCTTTGCGGCTGTGAGAGTGTGCGGGACACATCTGGAACTGGAGTTTAGACTCAGGTCTCTTTCAACGCGCGCGCGCGCGCGCGCGCGCGCGCGTGTGTGTGTGTGTGTGTGTGTGTATGTGTGTGTGTATGTATGTGCGTGTGTGTATATGTGTGCGTGCAACTATTTCAAAAGACAAAGTCTCCAGGTGACATCTGTGAACCCTGTGTTTAGGGTAAGATGAGGCAATATTCAGCTTGATCTGGGTGAACTGAAACAGTTCAGAGGGACTCGTGTGTGGGCTTGGGGGCGCAGCTGGCTGAAGGATGCATGTGTGTCCAGCCCATGTGTCCTCCAGGGTGAGGTTCAGTGAGAACATGCATATTTCACACAGGGAGGGAAGAGTCTGGAGAGGAATGGAAGGTAAGGGGAACCCCACTGCAGGGTTGACTCGGAATGTGGGGCCACAGAGTTGATGGCACAGAGGGACAGGGCAGACGGGATGCCGTGTGGAGCCTTGTAATGGCGTGGCTACACCTTTCAGTAAGACAGGTGCTGCCTTGTGAGCAGGGGAAGGGCAGAGCTGGTCCTAGGTGGGTCCTCTCCTGCTGGTGGGAAGAACTCACCGTGGGGGCCTTAATGGGGACCAGGGTGTAAAACTAGGTGATTTCAGCAATGGAGGCTTTAGGTGATGGTGTCTCTTCCTTCCCTGCATCTCCTGACACGGAGGCCTGTGCAAACTCAGCCTTTCTTCTCTCCCCGCCCAAGGGGTGGAGCTGATGGCCTTCAGAGGACCCGTCCTCATCACTTTCAGTGCTAAAGTGAAGACCGCCTGCGGGTATTGGCACCAGAAATGAGAAAACCACAAGATCAAGATGTAGAATCCAAAGAGGCTGCATGAGCCTAGGAGCCAGAGCTGGCGGGAAGGTGGGGATGAGGAGGAGGGCATGGGAAGACTGTGGAGGAGAGTGCAGGAGAATCTGAGTTCCAGTTCCTGGCTGGCAAAGTCTCTGCAGCCTCCAGGGCTGGAGGCACCGGCAAGGGAGGGGACGCAGATGTCTGGGACTGTCCTTCACTTGGTCAGTCTTTCCTTCCTTCGGCCATTTGTTCGTTCATTCTCTCAGTCAGTCAGCTGTTTGTGCATTTTTCTCATTCGCTCATTCTCCCCCTGTCCCTTCGTCCCCCCATCCCTGTACCAGCCATCCACTGTCTCCCTCACACACTCATTCGGTCACACATAACTGAGCCAGAAGCCCTGGGCCCTTGCTGCTTGGCCTCTCAGGACGTGAGCTGCATTCAGAGGGTTTTGTTTCTGTTTTATCAGTGGAGCGGTGGCCCAGGTGTCCACTTTAATTTACTTACTCATCCGGGAATCATTTCAGGGTGCCTAAGGGAACAAGATTCTCCCCTGGAAGGTGACTCAGTTTCCCTCCCCTATAATGGGAAGGAAATAACTTTCAAGGAGCTGCTGAGATTAAAGACTAAATTATACCTGGGGCTATGAAGTGTCTCTCAAGAACCCGGTACTTAAGATACACAAGCCCTTATAATCCTCAGTAGGGTGGGAGGCTTGAAGCAGTGATTACTGCTGTCTGCTGATGACAGTTGAGGAAACTGAGGCTCAGGCTGCAAGGCGGGTTAGGCATAGCCTTGGGCAGGCATCAGCTAGTCTGCCTGGTAACTGGTGACCTCACCACTCCCGCCTGTGGAGCCAAATCTTCCTGGTAACTGGTGATATCACACATTCTACCCTCAGGCTCGACCTATAGGAAACTGATGACCTCACCGAGCAGATGAAGTAGCCGAGGAGTCTCCACCTCACTGCAGGCACACTGCACCGCAGGCTGGCTCCTCCACTGTTGCAGAAAGTGATGGTTTTAGTGCAGATTTATAGGAGCTGAGCTTCCAACCAGGCTACCAGACCGCACACTGACCACTTCAGCCTCCTGCGGTTCTCTATTTAACCGACTTCGATAGTGCACTTTCTCCGTGCTGGACAGAGGCTTGCGCTCCTTATATCCTTATAAAATACTACAAGGTGGCAGATATAGATATAGATATAGATATAGATATAGATATAGATATAGATATAGATATAGATATAGATATAGATATAGATATAGATATAGATATAGATATACCAAGACAGAGCGACCCACAGTGTGGACTCCTGAATACGTTACCCTCCATGTTTCTGGGTTTCATCTATGTGTTCAGAACCAAACTCTCACCATCAACACCATCATCATTGCTGTTGCTGTTCTAGGGATGGGACCCAGGGCCTTGCCATGCTCACCCCTCACTGGGGGCTTCCAGGCAGGAGCTCCATTACTGAGCCATACCCCTCATTGGGGAGTTTACATTCCAAATGTTCTTCTTTCTAAGATGTATTTTTATTGTATTCATCTGTGTGTGTGTCTGTGTGGGGTACCATGTTGGCCAGAAGGGGGCATCAGAAGGTATCAGAGGCATTCATCTGTGTGTGTGTGTGTGTGTGTGTCTGTGTGTGTGTGTCTGTGTGTCTGTGTGGGTACCACGTGGGCCAGAAGGGGGCATCAGAAGGTATCAGAGACATTAACTATTTGTGCGCTGGCTTATGTGGGTCCCAGAATTAGAACGTGGCTTCTCTGAAACAGCTGTGAGGTGGTGCACGCCTTTAATCCCAGCACTCGGGAGGCAGAGGCAGGTGGATCTCTGTGAGTTTGAGACCAGCCTGGTCTACAAGAGCTAGTTCCAGACAGGCTCCAAAACCACAGAGAAACCCTGTCTCGAAAAACCAAAAAAATAAAAAAATAAAATAAAATAAAAAAATGAAACAGCTGTGAGTACTTCTAACCACTGAGCCATAAACTCTCCAGTCCCTTTTTTGAGGGGAGGGCAGGGAGATTTAAGGCAAGGTGGTCTGTGTAGCCCTGGCTGCCTTAGAACTCACTCTGTAGACCAGGCTGGCCTTGAACTCAGAAATCTACCTGCCTGTACTTCCTGAGCACTGGGACTAACAATGTGAACCACCGCTGCCTGGCAGCTTCTTAATTTTTGACTGAATCTCCCTGTGTCACTCAAAGAGAGCCGGGTATTTGAAGAGTGTTTGGCGATACCCACAGTTCTGGCCGTCCTAACCTTCCTGGGTCTGACAGGGACAGAGACGGGGGGCCCGCAACACTAGCATGCAGAACTTTAGTGGGAGACTCATGGCATGCAGTTGCTACACAGAAGTGGAGTGCAGAAATTGCTCCCTGAGATAGAGTGACATGAAACCAGTGACAGAAACTGGACCTTGGAATCCATGTCTGAGCATGCTCAGTCCAGTCAGGACCTTGTAATCCATGTCTGAGCATGCTCAGTCCAGTCAGGACCTTGTAATCCATGTCTCAGGATGTTCAGTCCTGCCATCAAGAGTCAAGCAGATACAGCCAAACGCTGTTCTTATGAACTTTTAGTGGGAACTGTGTATAAAGCAAAATGCTGTGGTTTCTTTTCCCCAGGAAACATGAATCCAAGGGTTGTAGCTCAGCGGCAGGACAGTGGGATACTATGCCAGCTCCGTCAGTATTGACTCATTACACAAAACCTATGTCCTGGATGAGCCTGGTGACCCAGATCTGTCATCCTAGGAATTTAGGAGGCTGAGACACAAGAATCAAAAGTTCAAGACTATCCAGAACAGCTCAGTGAGACCCTGTCTCCAACAAATTAATAGAGGGTTGTGGGCATGGCTCAGTGGTAGAGCCCCTACCTGGAATCCTCCAGTGGGGCTAGGGCATGGCGTGGTGATAGGACACTTCCTGTACCGTTCTGGAAGCCTGGGTTCAGTTCTTTCTTTGGAAAGTCAGTTGTGGCTGCATAAATACGTCACGGCTTTAGAAAAAGCAGCCAGATCACTTTAACTTCTCGGTGAGTCATGGGGGGTTTTCTCGTGGGCTCTGCAGCATGCAGCACGGGCAGGGCACCTGCCTCTTTTATAAGATGGCCTGGTGACGTTGGGAACACTGAGCTCCACTCACGGATAGGAAGCACTCTGCCTCCTGCCAGCTGCCCGGCTTTGGGCAAACCACTCCCACCCTCTGTGCCCATGAAGATGATAAGCAAGACATCTTAGGGTGGCTGTGGCTCAGAGAAAGGGCTCTCCTCAGCAGGGTGTCAGTGGAGGGGCCCCCAACCTGTCCCCTCCTTGCTCTCCCTCACGTGTGCCTTCCTCTCTCGCAGCCAGAAGCTGCAGGGGGAATATTTCCGGTACAAAGGCATTCCCTTCCCCGTCGGCATGTACTCACCCGAGAGCCTCAGCCTGGCAGAGAACACTGACAACGTGCGGGATGAGGACATTTTCATTGTCACCTACCCCAAATCAGGTACGTAAGCTTGGGCTCAGGGGAGAAGTGGGGAGGGAAGGAGCCCGCAACCTCTTCTGGAAGCACCATCCCGGACACTGCCCACTAACTCTCTGATACAGGCAGACTCCAAAGACCTGGCCAACTCCCTTCCCCTCCAGGGCTGCAACCATCTCCCCAGACCTCCCCCATCTCCTCAACCCCCACAGCACTGAGTGTCCCCAGACCTTCCATCTCCTCTGCTCCACAACCCTGAGTGTCCCCAGACCTCCCCTGTCCCCTCAGCTCTACCGCACTGAGTGTCCCCAGACCTCCCATCTTCTCAGCCCCCACCACACCGAGTGCCCCCAGATCTCCCCTGTCCCCTCAGCCCCCACCGCACTGAGTGTCCCCAGACCTTCCCCATCTCCTCAGACACTGTGTGGTCTGGTGAGTACTTTGTTTTTGTTGAGACAGGTTTTCACGTAGCCCAGGCTAGCCTTGAACTCCTGGTCGTCCTGCCTCAGTGTCTTAGGTTCTGGGAGGTGGATGTATGCCTCCAGATGGAATCTCTGCTTTCTCATTGGGAGGCTTTCCTGAATTTTCCAAGAGCTTTGTCTGCATTGGACATTGCTGTGCTCTGTGAGCCTGAACCACGCCTGCTACCTAACGTGCTGGTGCAGATGTTCTTCCCCTCCAAGTCATTCTGAACTCACAGATGAGGAAAGTCAGTGTTCTCAAGACAGAGTTTTTCTGTGTAACAGCCCTAGCAGTCCTGGAACTCGCTCTGTAGACCAGGCTGGCCTTGAATTCACAGAGATACACCTGCCTCTGCCTCCCGAGTGCTGGGATTAAAGGCGTGCGCCACCATCGTCCGGCTAGAATATTGTATACATAATAAATAAATAAATTAAAAAAATGTGCAGGAGGTGGTGGCACACCCCTTTAATCCCACCACCACCCAGTTTGTTCTTTTCTTTGTGTGATAAAAAAACATCTTGATGTGGGCTGGAGAGATGGCTCAGTGGTTAAGAGCATTGCCTGCTCATCCAGAGGTCCTGAGTTCAATTCCCAGCCTCCACATGGGGGCTCACAATCATCTGTAATGAGGTCTGGTGCCCTCTTCTGGCCTGCAGGAAGAAAGGGCTTGCATGGTTCACACTTCCAGGCAGGCCACAGTACATCAGGAAGGGAAATCAGACCAGGAATTCAGGAGGGACCTGAAGTAGAACCACGCAGGACACTGCTTCCCAGCTCCTCATAGAACCCAGGACCCCTTGCCTGGGAGTGGGTTGGGCCCTTCTACATCAATTAGTAGTCAAGAATATGCCCATCCTAACAAATTCCAGGCCAGCTAGAGCTAAATAAATAAATAATGAAAGGCCTCAGAGACATGCCCCTGACGCAGTGCCCAGCGGAGACTTGGGTAACTCTGAACTGTGTAGACAGCTGCAGCTAACTAGGAGAGCTGGGTTGGGTCAAGCTGTGCACATCTGTGATCCCAGCAAAGCCAGAGGATCAGGAGTTAAAGGTCATCCTTAGCTACAGACTGGATTTAAAGTCCGCCTGAGGCACAGAAGACCCTGTTCCCCCCCCCCAAAAAAAAAGTCTGACTCATGCTACTGCAAGAGCGAGCCTTACAGACACCATCCTCAGAGAAATAAACCGGACCCAGAAGAGATCACATGAGGCCCTTAAAGTAGCCATGCTTGGACGGAGAAACTGAGGCAGAGACCAGGTAAGGGGCAGCGTGAGGTGAGAAAGGAGGGCATTATTTAGTGATGGGGCCGACTGTTGCGAACAATGTGGTTGCATGTATGCTGCCAACCGGAAATGGTTAGGATGGTGAGGTCTGCGTCGTGTGTATTCTAACACAAAGAGGAAGGGAACTTGCCGGCATAGATTTCAATAGAGAAGCTCCGGACGCGAGAGTAATCCCCACCGTCTGCAGGAAAAGGGAACCCCAGGCAGTGGTAAATTGGAGAATGGGACTTCCCTGTTCCTCTCTCCGGATTCAGTTTCACGGAAGAGATGGAGGATTCTTGTCATTTCATTGTATTTTCCCTGCGCTAGTGACGAGGCACGGAAGAGGGCAGCCACCAAGAACAATGTCAGATAATTCATGTTCCTCTGGCGCCCCCTGCTGGCGGGTGAGAACTGGGCCGGCTCGCTAGGGAGCACCTTCTCTGCCCAGGCGCCCAAGACACTTGAAGGTTGATGGTGGAAGAGACTCGGCTCCTGGGCAGGAACAGGGACTGGTTGACGTGACATTCAGATAGATGAGATAAGCTGGGCCTGGTGGGACAGGCCTGCTGCCTTTGCTAGGCCAGGGTCTGCTTTATTTTCGTTTGGGGGTTTGGTTTTTTGTTTTATGTTTTGGGTTTTTCGAGATAGGGTTTCTCAAAAGCTTTTGAGAAAGGTTTCAAGCTCTTGTCTTGAAAATAACTATAACAAAATTAATTAGTTAAGGAAATAAGGATGATAAAATGGCTCAGCAGGGAAATTCACCAAGGCTGCTAACCTGAAGGTGAGTCCCAGGACCCACATAAAAGCCAAGCATGGGGCTGGAAAGATGGCTCAGAGGTTAAGAGCATTGCCTGCTCTTCCAAAGGTCCTGAGTTCAATTCCCAGCAACCACATGGTGGCTCACAACCATCTGTAATGGGGTCTGGTGCCCTCTTCTGGCCTGCAGGCATACACACAGAATATTATATACACAATAAATAAATAAATAAATAAATAAATAAATAAATAAATAAATAAATAAATAAATAAATAAATAAATTTAAAAAAAAAAAAAAGCCAAGCATGGTAGAAGGCTTGTGCCTATAACTTCAGTGCTGAGGGTAGAGACAGATTCTGGGTGCTCCATGGCCAGCCAGTTTAGGGGAGATGTTGAGGTCCATTTCAGTAGGAGACCCTTTCTTTTTTTTTTTTAATATTTTTATTTATTTATTATGTATACAATATTCTGTCTGTATGTCTGCCTGCAGGCCAGAAGAGGGCATCAGATCTCATTATGGATGGCTGTGAGCCACCATGTGGTTGCTGGGAATTGAACTCAGGACCTCTGGAAGAGCAGTCAGTGCTTTTAACCTCTGAGCCATCTCTCCAGCCCCGAGAGCCTTTCTTAAACAATAAAGCAGAGTTATAGAAGAGATAATGTTTTCCTCCAACCTCCATACATTCAGAAGTGGGCATATCTTTCCAAAGCATGCAGGCACCACACACACATGCACGCACACACACATGCACACACTACACATAGGCACACACACATAGGCACACATGCATGCACACACACAGGCACACACACACAGGTACACACGCACACAGGCACACAGGGAGGCAGTCAGCTCGGTGACTGAATGCGGGGTTTCTCCCTGTCCGCTGGGCTGCAGCATGTCCTGCAGGGAGGCAGAGGTCAGTGAGGGGAAGGAATACACATTGAGGTAGCAGTGTCCACTCCCAAGAAGCCCAGGATCTCCATAAGCGGCCAGCACAGGGACAGTCATAGCTCTCCTAGGACCGGAGGTTCAGGGCTATGTTTGCTTTTATTTTATATATATGGATGTTGGAGACACGTGTATGTGCACAGTGTGTGTGCAGTGCCCACAGAGGCCTGAAAAGGGCGTCACATCCCTTGGAAATGGAGTTACCAGTGGTTGTGAGCTGCCATCTAGGTGCTGGGAATTGAATCCTTTGCAAAGGCATCCTAAGCCATTTCTCCAGCCCCCTCATCTTCACTGGTGTTCTGTTGCTGTGAGAGACACCATGACCACTGCATCTCTTATAAAGGAAAGTATTAAATTGGGACTGGCTTATGGCTTCAGAGGCTTCATCCATTATTCTCATGATAGGGAGCAGAGTGGCGTGCAAGCAGACGTGGTAGCTGAGAGTTCTCCATCTGGAATCTCAGGCAGCAGGAAGAGAGAGAGCCTCTGGGCCTGACCTGAACCCCTGAAACTTCAAAGCCCATCCCTAATGATATACTTCCTCCATCAAGGCCACTCCCTAGTGACGGGATATTCAAATCTATGAACCTATGGGGGCCATTCTTAATTAACCACCACACCCCTGGTTTTGTTCTGAGACTACAATTCAGACTGGCCTCAGATTCAAAGTGGTCTTCTAACTTAGCCTCCAGAGTGCTGGAATGACATCCCTGTCCAGCGTCTGGCCAGGCTGTTCCCTGCCTTGCCTCCTGCTTTCTTAGGTGCCTTCAAACTCAGTGCCCGCATTGGGAACATGGGTCTGTTCCCACTCTTTGCCATCCTTTCTGCTCCCAGCTAACCTCTCTGTTCTCCCGGTAGGTACCAACTGGATGATTGAGATCCTCTGCTTAATTTTGAAAGATGGGGACCCCTCGTGGATCCGCTCTGAGCCCATTTGGCAACGTGCACCCTGGTGCGAGACCATCATAAGCGCCTTTAGTCTCCCAGACCGGCCCAGCCCCCGCCTCATGAGCTCCCACCTCCCCATTCAACTCTTTACCAAGGCGGCCTTCAGCTCCAAGGCCAAGGTGAGGTGGGCAGAGGGGGTGAGGCTGGGAGACTAATCCTGAGAAGCTTCATGGTGAATACACTCTTGACATGTGGCCCTGGGAGTCTGCCTTTTAAAGGGGAGCAGACTCTTGGCCAGATGTGGTCATATGTGCCTGTCACCCCAACACTTGAGAAACTGAATCAGGAGAGTGGTCATGATTTCCAGGGCACCCTAGGCTACAGAATGATGCCACTGCCTTCCCGGCACCATGTCCCATGTCCTCATCCTGACTCTCAGGCCTTCCTCCACCCTGCTTTGTTTCCAGAAACCAAACTGGCTCAGAAACAGCCCCTCCCTCCTTCTAATGTGATTGGAGGAGGCTTGGTCCCTAAGAATGGGCTGGGCTGAGCCCACTCCACCATGAGTGTGTCCTGCCTGCAGGGTCAGAAGAGGGGGAGGAAGGCAGGCCGCCTGGGGGCAGGGCCCACCATACCTGACACCCTCTCCCCTCCCTCGCCATCTTATACAGGTGATCTACCTGGGCCGGAACCCCCGGGACGTCGTGGTGTCTCTTTATTATTACTCTAAGATTGCAGGGCAATTGAAGGACCCTGGGACGCCTGACCAGTTCCTTCAGGATTTCCTCAAAGGAGAAGGTGAGGACTGGGAAGGGAAGAGAGATGGGAAGAGACAAAAATAGGAGAGGCAGAGATGGGGAGAGACAGAGAGGGAGAGACAGAGATGGGGGGAGACAGAGATGGGGAGAGACAGAGATGGGGGAGGCAGAGATGGGGAGAGACAGAGATGGGGAGAGACAGAGATGGGGGAGGCAGAGATGGGAGAGATCAAGGAGAGCAGAGATGGAGATAGAGACCAGGTAGACCGACTAACCGACGACTGGGTGGTGGAGGAGGAACTGCACAAACAAGAGCTGGGGGAGGGGGTCTCTGACCCCGGCTGAAAGGCCTTAGGCAGCCGGCACAGGTGGCCCGAGCAGCCTGGTCCTGAGAGCCCTGTGACCCTCACACCCCTCTACTGTCTGCAGTGCAGTTTGGCTCCTGGTTTGACCACATCAAGGGCTGGATCCGGATGCAGAGCCATGAGAACTTCCTGTTTATCACCTACGAAGAGCTGCAGCAGGTTCGTCTGGTGTATGCCCCTGGCACCTCTCCCTCGCCACACGCTCCTGGATGCCCGCCAACCTCCTATCAGGCCTTGTCCTGGGGGAACAAAACTGATGGTGGTCTGGAGATGGGAAGTGGGTAACTATAGGCAAATAGGGCTCTTCAGCTCACGATCAGATAGGATGGACAACCTATGGTGGTCTGGAGATGGGACATGGGTAACTATAGGCAGATAGGGCCTGTCAACTCACAATCAGATAGGAGGGACACACAGCAGCAAATGGACAAGCGGCCAGGAGAGTCTGCAGCCAGAGCAGCCAGTGCAAAGGGCCTGGGGAAGCGTTCCTCCCCCCACTCTCTCCCCTCCATCACTCTAAATCTTGGGAGCCCAAGTGCCTGAGGATGACCTTGAACTTCTAATTCTTCTGTTTCCAATGCCCGAGTTTATGGAAGTACCCCCATGCCTGACTCCTGCAGTGCTGGGGACAACCCAGGCTTCTAGCAACAAACTCTCTCTTTTATTTATTTTCTAGACAGGGTTTCTCTGTGTAGCCCTGGCTGTTCTGGAACTCACTCTGTAGACCAGGCTGGCCTCTGTCTCCAGATCTCCCTGACTCAGCCTCCCCCAAGTGCTGGTATATTCCATAACTGCCACCTTTTTCAGTTCTGAGGATTGAACCCAGGGCCTGTATACGCTGGGCAAGTAACAAATGAGTCGTAACTTGAAGTCCTTGCTGGGAAATTCTAGGCAAGGACTTTTAAATTTTAAATGGAGTTTCATTAAGGTTCCCAGGCTGGCCTTGAACTTTCAATCCTCCTTGGTCTCCAGAGTGACTGAGGTGACAGGCTTGTGTCACCAGGCCTAGCTTCCAGAGACACTTATGGTAGTTACCACCTTAGATTCTCAGTGACTCTCAGCTCTCAGCTGGGAGCACAGCCCGGAGGAGTGTGCCTGGCCCTGGTGTGCTGCGCCTACCCCAAGCCTGCCCAGCCCTGGGTCAGCCTGTAGAGTGTGAACGGCTAGCTAGGTCAGGGTAAGGGCACATGGGGCTGAGTCGAAGGCCAGGGTAAGGGCACGTGGGAATGGCCACCAGGAGAGCCAACCAGCGCCTGCCACCTACTGCTAAGCACCAGTGAGAATCTGTGCACAGCTGTTCCCAGAGACCGGGCAGAGAAGCCCAGGAAAGACTCACCCACTGGAGCCTGTCCCCAGCACTCAGGAGGCAGAGGCAGCAGAGCGAGTTCCAGGACAGCCAGGGCTACCTGGTGAGACTCTGACTCAGAAACATAAAGCGAACAACAGAATAAACCAGAAGGCTAGAGAGGTGACTCAGCAGTTAACCCTGGCACGCCTCTAATCCCAGCACTCGGGAGGCAGAGGCAGGCGGATCTCTGTGAGTTTGAGACCAGCCTGGTCTACAGAGCTCATTCCAGGACAGGCTCCAAAGCTACAGAGAAACCCTGTCTCGAAACAAACAAACAAACAAGAACACTGACTATTTTTGCAGAGGACTGGATTTGGCTCCCAGCACCCACATGGTGGCTCACGACTGGTGGTAACTCCAGTTCTGGGGGATATGGTGTCCTCTTCTGGCTTCTGTGGGCCACATGGCACATATACCTGCAGGTAAAACACTCCTACACATAAAGTAATACATTTTTTAAAAAGTAGAGTTGAACCGGGCACCTTTAATCTCAGCACTCAGGAGGCAGAGGCAGGTGGATCTCTATGAGTTCGAGGTCAGCCTGGTCTACAGAGCGAGTTCCAGGACAGCCAGGGCTACACAGAGAAACCCTGTCTTAAAAAAACAAAGAACAACAACAAACAAATAAAAAAAGAGTTGGCAAGTTGACTCAAAGGGTAAAGTCGCTTGCTACCAGGCCTAACGACCTGAGTTCAATCCCCAGATGTGGAAAGAGAGAACTGACCTCTGCCATGTGCACACACACAGCACACATGCACGAATGTAATAAAAAATTACATATATATATTATATATACATATTCACTTCAAATAGCAATAGGCCACCAATTTTGAGCTGTGGAAATCGTAATTATTTAGGTTCGCCCTGAGAAGTCCTCACGGCGTTCAGAGGAGGGCATGAGCTTTAGCACTCTGGAGAGAGTCGGGCATTCGCCAAAGACACACAGCGATTCCCCGCAGCCCCCATAATTTTTCCATCCCGATACTTTCTCCTGAGAAAGCTTTCGGCGCCATGTCTCCCTCCCTTCATCCAATCAAGTTTTATTCTCCTAACCAAAAACTGGGCCACGGAGTGGAGCACAGCTTCGGGGACTCTGCAAGGGACACGGCACCGCCCACATGTGTGTTTCTGGGACAGGCCTGTGGCTCAGAGAACAAAGGCTTATGAAAGAGAAATTGACCTGGAAAAGCTGACCATGGGGCTATGCAGCCACCAGCTATGCCGAGCACCGTATGTCATGGCTGGGAGGTTGAGAGGACCGTGGAGCTTGGGGGGCTGAGTCTGAGCTTTGGGGTTATGTGACTTTGGGCAAGTATCTTCTATCTCTGGACCTCCGTTTGTCAACTGGGTGTGACCTTTCTTGCAAATCTGACGGCAGGATCAGCACAAATGTGAACGAGGACTTGGGTCACAGTTTGGTTCCAGGGACTTGAGCCAAGTGTCATGAGGAAGGCAGCAATTGAATTTATCAGTGGCAGGGATTATCGAGAAATCCTGTGCTGAGCTGTGCAGGGGTGAAAGGTCAGGAGCGGCAGTGTGGGAAGCAGGGGCTCACACCACACCACCCTGTCCTTGAAAACCAGGCCAGGGAGGACTCTGTCCCACGTACTGGGGAGCCACTGAATCAAGGGCGCCAGGGAAGAGTTGGCTGAAGTGAGGAGATGGGGGGCCTCCCCGGAGGCAGGCAGGCTGGGAGAGGGGCTGCGGCGGGGAGGATGAGATGTGGGCCAGGGTGGGGACGTTGGGGACACAGAAATGAAAACATGGCAAAAGAAGGCAGGCGGGACAGGAATCTGGGCTGAGGCAGCCGGGGAAGGGGAGGCCCCAGAGACCAGTGCTGGGGGTGCGGAAAGGGGCAGAGCCGTCAGCTTCTGATGTAAACTTGGAAACCACTGGCCTCCCCACCAGGTACCCAAAGTGGCCCCCACTCCACTATTCTTTTTCCCACCCCAGGACCTGCGAGGCTCTGTGCAACGCATCTGTGAGTTCCTGGGCCGGCCACTGGGTGAAGAGGCCCTGAGCTCTGTGGTGGCCCACTCCGCTTTTGGTGCCATGAAGGCCAATACAATGTCCAACTACACGCTGCTGCCGGCCAGCCTGCTGGACCACCGCCAGGGGGCGTTCCTGCGCAAAGGTACCACTGTGCGCTTCTAGACAGTTCACAGCTTCGGGGGGCCTTCATTTTCCCGGATGCCCCAGGGAGTGTACAGGGCCTCTTGGTAGGAGGCCTGGCATTCCAGGTGCCTACCTGCTGACCTGCCTCGATCTGGACATCCGCCTGAAACCAAACATCCTGAGGGCATTCAAAGCCAGGCTCCAACAGCGTGAGGCTGAAGTCGCAGGAACCTTTGTTTTAGTGCGGAATAATTCAGTGTTTAGTCAGGCGTGGTGGTGCTTGCCGGTCAAACCAGCTATTCAGAGTTGGGGCCATTCTGGGCTGCTTCAGATTCTGTCTCCAAACAAAGCCGTGACAACCCAGGTGGTCCAGGCTGGTCCCCGACCCCCGGATCCTGCCGCCATGTGAAGTCACGGTCTAAATCCCAAGAAATGAGTATCTCTAAGGTGTAGCAGCCCCCTTCGGGGAGACTCGGGGAGACTCCTGATCTCACCAGAGGCGACATGACTGCCATGCAATAAAGTCTACAAGCTGTTTGGAAGGCCCCTGTCCGCACAGGCAAGAGAGGGACCCCTAGGGGTCCCTGTGATAGCAGGGACCAGCACTCAGCTTTACATGCTTGGGGTGGGCGGCACCTTGCTGAAGCAGCTTCCAGAGTGCCTGACTGGGGTGCTCTGGCCATCCAGGCACAAGAATGCTGGAGGCCATGTTGGGTGTCTTGAGGGGTACTAGGGGGAGAGAGCCCTGTGCCGGCAGAGGCAACTCCCAGAGGAGGTGATGCAGGCTGAAAGGGGGTGTTTGGGTGCTAAGAGGGAAGCGAGTTCTGGGAAGAGATCTGGAAGGTCAGAGGTCAAAGGACAGGGCAGACAAGGGTCACCAAGGTGGTAAGGGAAAGAGGCAGGTGACGCAGATGGTGTAGTTGGTCCTGAGGGGAGTTCCTCAGTGGTCCCTTCCTCTGTCCCCCCCAGGCATCAGTGGTGACTGGAAGAACCACTTCACTGTGGCACAGAGTGAGGCCTTCGACCGCGTCTACCGTGAGCAGATGAGAGGACAACCAAGTTTCCCCTGGGACATGTCCCCAGAGGCCACCAGCCCTGATGGTGACCCTGATCCTGAGCCCAGCCCTAGTCCTGGCTCTAACCCAGGACCCTCTGATGACCCCAACGCAGCAGCCTCACAATAAAGTTGACACTCTGATTGCCCCTTCCTACTTGCTGCGTTTTCGGGGGACAACGAGGTAGGGGGAGCGGAAGGGAAGAGGTGGGGGGAGGGGAGAGTGGGGGGGAGCGGAAGGGAAGGGGGAGGAGCGGGAGGGGAGAGCAGGGGAGAGTGGTTGGAGAGAGGTGGGGGGAGGGGAGAGCACGGGAGGGGGGTAGCGGGAGGGGAGATTTGGGGTGGAATACAGAGGATGGGGTCACACACCAGAGGCTCAGTGTGACTCACTTTTCATCCCAGTGCTTGGGAGGCAGAGGCACTAGGATTGCAAATTCATGTCCAGCCTGGGTTACTCAAGGACCAAAACAGCACAAAGGGGGTGGGAGAACCCTGCACTGAGCTTGAACGCAACCGGGCAACAGGGACGCCAGGCTGGGCCTGACCTGAGAGAGGGGAGTTGGGGAGAAACCCTGGGTCTCAAGAAGAGCTGGGGAGGATGTTGTCTGGAGTTGGGAAGTNGGAAACCATGGCGATTCATGTCTGTGTTGTCAGAGTTTAATCTGATCAGAAACAGAGAACGCTCTGCTGCTCCCCATCGGCTCCCACAAAACATTCCAGACACACCCAATGTCTCAGTGTCCCCAGAATTTCTGGGTCCCTCCCCCCCAAACTCCGTCACTGCGAACACTCCTCTTCTGGACTCGGTTTACCCTCTGCTCCACACACGGGTGTGGGTGCTTCTCTGGGGTTGCCGCATGGTCCTCTCTACAACAGTGGTGAGGCAGCCGGGCCTGTCTCTGAAGCAGTCCAGTGGAAGACCAGTTGCTCTGGAACCTTCTGCTCGAGCACTTAACTCTGCTGAGTTCACCCAGTTTGAGAGCAATTAAGACCAATTCCTTCCACTGCCCAGCTCCCAGGCCAAGGGCTGACATACTCTCAGTGTCTGGTAGGGTCTCTGAGCTGACCCACGTCTGGCCATCAGCGTCGCTTTCCAGGGCCTGAGCCAGAGGCCCAGTCTGATGTAGCATTGTTTCCCAACCGCCTTTGGGCTGGAGATAAGTACCGCAGATGGCGGGCTGGAATCCTGGGGAGGGGGGCGCTCCAGGGCTGTGACCAGGCTAGTGGGTGAGAATCCATCTCACCCCTGGGTCCTCCTCCAGTGCCCCTCTGCCTCATCAGGGCCCTGGCTGGAGTGTCCTTGTGGCCCCAGGACTTCTTGAGCTGTGAAGGGGAAAAAAAAATCTGGTGAGCAGTTTCTGGGGTTCAGGGGGCGGTGCTAGCCTGGTGTGCACAGGGCCTGTGTTTGGTCCTTGGCGCCACATAAATCGGGCACAACAGGCACACCATAGTATCAGCACTCAGGATGTAGAGGCAGGAGGATCAGAAGCTCAAGACCAACCTGGACCACATGAAACCCTGTCAAAATAAGGAGGCAAGGTGGATGGTGGTGGTGCATGCACGCCTTTAATCCCAGCACTTGGGAACAGAGGCAGGTGGATCTCTGTGAGTTTGAGACCAGCCTGGTCTACAAGAGCTAGTTCCAGGACAGCCAGAGCTATTACACAGAGAAATCCTGTCTTGAAAAACAAAACAAAACAAAAAATAAAAATAAAAGTAAGGAGGCCAGAAGCTGGAGACGGCTCAGTAGGTAAAATGCTTGCTACAGAACCATGAGGTCTGGGCCTGGGCCCCCAGTGCTCACATAAAAGCTGGGACTACCAGCTAAGCATTGTAAATTAGCACTGGAAGGAAGGCGAGTGGCCCCAAAGCTTCCTGGCTGCTATCTCTGTCTGTGCAGTCACAGACACGGTCTTAAAAACATTGTGGAGTGCCGCACACCTTTAATCCCACAGCACTTGGGAGCAGAGACAGGTGGATCGCTGTGAGTTCGAGGCCAACCTGGTCTACAGAGGGAGTTCCAGGACAGGCTCCAAAGCTACAGAAAAACCCTGTCTCGGAAAACCAAAAAGAAAAAAAAAAAAAAAAAGGGTGGGGGGAAGGATGCTAGGAGCAAAGATCTTGGGGTAAGAGAAGACCTGGAACCCCAGACCCACATAGGATGCCTCTCGCCTTGTATCTGTGGAAGAACAGGAAGCAGCTGTGCCATCTTGGGGCCAAATATTTGTCAAGGGAGGGGAACCTCAGCAGAGGCAGGCAAGGACCTTGGCCTGCCCACTCCCTTTCCTCTGGCTTCACTGACAGAAGTAATTCTGCTCAGTTTCCAGGGAGCAGATGGGGAAACTGAGGTCGGCAAGGGTTAGCTCCTGAGGGACGTAAGCCCACCTGCTTGCATCCTGGGGAGGTTGTTTGTCTCCCCACATGGCTCTGTTCTTCCATACAACAACCTGTCTCACAGTGAGAGAAACTGAGACTCAGATGCAAAACCATTTCTAGCCCAGGGTTAACCAAGCAGCCCAGTGGATCCCCACTCTCCACGTACAGCTGCCGGAGGATCCTCAGTTCCCCTGATCCCCTCCTTTTCCCCAACACCCCAGGGACTACAATCTAGAAAGTGAACATGTCCTACTGGGAGGTAGAGCTGAGGTCCAAGCCCTCACAGGTGCCTCAGTCTCTCCATCTGTGAAGTGGGTAGATTAAGTTAAACCCACTTAGCCAGGCATGGTGCAGTTCCCCTGACTCCCTGTCATCCCATTGGGGGAAAGTGGAGGCCAGAGAATTGGTTCAAGGCCAGAGACTCTAAGACTCTCGTTCAAAAAGAGAACTTGCTTCTTGCTTTGGGGTTCAGTGTTCAAACAGGGCCCCCCTACCTCTCTGTCTGCCTCAGTCCTTATCGGGGGAGTCTCACCTCATTGTCTCCATCACTGGAGCCGGAGAGCTGGGACAGGCGGCTGAGGTCCCACAAGGAGCGGCTGGGCCTGGTTGGGGGACCACTGGCTGTCCTGGTACGGTGGACACTCCTCAAGATGTCACTGAGAGCTGGCCCTGTGGGGGTGGGGGTATCCTGTCTGTTCCCCTCAAAGATGTGACAGGCCGCCAGGCGGTGGGCCAAAGGCTTGTCAGACAGCAATGGGGCCACAGGGGCCACAGGACAGCGCAGGGCCACACGGTGTGGGCTTCGGGGCACCCGTGGACCTTCAGAAGGGCTGAGCAAGGGGCTTCGAGCTGGTGCCGGTGGCAGTGGACTGGAGGCCGCATACAGGACTCGGAATTCCTGGCTAAAGGCATCTGCAATTTCTCCTGTGAGCAAGGTCACCAGGCCCCGATGCAGGCGTGAGTCACTCCAAGTGAAGCTAGGGATGTAGGGTAACAGTCAGGATCTGTGCAGGGTGGCACCCACCCTAGTCCCCGGCCACTGTGACCTTAAGTCATGATCTCATAGGCCTCAGCCTCTCTGGTGAGTGGGATAAGAAGTATCCACCCTGCTGTTTGTCACAACCAGCCTGGGGACAACAGGGGATAAGACACTTATACCACCAAGCTGGGCCTAGTAACAGCATCTGTAATCCCAGCACTGGGGGGTTGAGGCGGGGAGATCAGGAGTTTGTTAGACAGTTCCAGAAAAGCCTGTGTTATGTGAGACTATCAAACAAACAAGCCGCAGGGTGTGTGGCACAGGCCTTTAAGCCTTTAATCCCAGCATAGGAGGCAGAGGTAGGCGGATCTCTGTGAGTTTAAGGCCAGCCTCTGCTACAAGAGTTAGTTCCAGGACAGGCTCTAAAGCTACAGCTACAGAAAAACCCAGTCTTGAAAAACCAAAACCAAACAAACAACCAACTAACAAACAAACAAAACCAAACAGTCAAAACTGTCTTTATACGGATCACCTGAAGTCAGAAGAGCCTTCAGCGTGGGCTCTGCTCTGTCCCCAGGGATAGAAAGCTCGGTGCCTCAGTTTCTTTATCAGGAGGTGGGGTTGGTCTTCTAATACCCAGGGAACTATTTGAATTTCCACAGGCTCCCCAGAAACACTGCATTTATGTCCTAAGCATGTACACTGTGCACCAGGACCCAGGTAGCACGTCTGCCACACAGAGCAAGTGCCCTGCGTGGGCCTGCGGGTCGCATAGGGTGGCCCCTGTACTGCCCTCACCCTTCACAGATGTGACACAGCAGAGGTGTCTCTCCTTCAGGGGCCCTGCATGCACCAAGCACCCCACTGTGGCCTCAGTGCACCACCGATAAAGCAAGATCGCCACATGCAGGCATGAGTGAGTTTGCATTACACGAGGGTCCTTCAAGCATCCTTACCTTGGCAGGTGACAGTTCTGGGCCCTTCAGCCTGTGGTGGGACAGGCTATGACCCCTCCCCCACCTGCAGCAGTCAGGGAACCCTGAGGGTCTGTGAGGTCACTGAGTTCCATAGCCCAAAGGCTTGTGGAAAGGGGTGCTGGCCCATCTCCAACCCAAGGACTCGAGTTCCTGAGAGGGACACTTTGTATTGGGAACCAGGAACACTCCAAGTGCTGGCCTCCAAGGCCAGGACGAGGGTCAGGAGGTGCCATCCAGAAGGTCACAGGAGCCCCCGGCCTGGCTTGGGTGCTATCCACGCCGCCAGGCCACCATGGTCCTTGGCTGGCCACTGTTTCTGGTGTTGGTCCTGTGCCCAGGTACGACAGGCATCAAGGACTGCATCTTCTGTGAGCTGACTGACTCCACTCAGTGCCCAGGCACACCCATGCGCTGTGGGGACGACGAGGACTGCTTCATAGGCCACGGAGTAGCGCAGGATGTGGGGCCCATCATCAACAAAGGCTGCGTGCACTCCACTAGCTGTGGCCGCGAGGAGCCCATCAGCTACATGGGCCTCACTTACAGCCTTACCACCACCTGCTGCTCTGGCCACCTTTGCAATGGGGGTGCTGCTTCAGCCACAGGACCTGCCAGCCTGGCGCTGGGTCTGCAGCTGTTCCTGGGCCTGTTGCCGCGGCTTCAATACTGGCTGTGGTGACCCACAGGAACCGCTGGGCCTGGGGCTGTGCCCTGTGCCCTCACCTTCACCCCTTTCCCTCATTAAATGGCCAGAGGTGCCGTCTACCTCCCGTGGCCCTGACTTCCTCTGTTCCAGGGCCCATGGGAGCCTGGCTGGCGTGCCCATTGTGTGGGCTGAGGCCTCTGACTCTCGCGGCTCTGCCCTGCCCCATTGGTCCTAAGATGTACGTTTTTCATTTTGCCCAGGTGCTTCTTTGTGTCGGCGTCACCTTAGAGTTGGTGAAATACAGTACCAGTAATACCGGATGGGATTTCAGAGCACTCTTTTGTGGGGCAGGGTGCTTTTCTGAGGCACAGTGTCCTGCATCCCAGGATGGCCTCCAATTCTCTACACAGCTGAGGGTGGCGATCTTCCTTCTCTTCAGCTGTGTGCCACCACATCCAGCTCTGCAGCACTTAGGCCTTGTGTTGGGCACTGCTCTGTCCTCTGGCAAAGCCAAGACAATAGTGACGCTGCAAAGCGCCGTGGTCTCAGGGCTGGAGGCTCAGCACCAAGAGGGAACGTACCAGGAGTGCGTGCCCCCACCAGCGGTCAGGTGAATGTGGGCAGCTGTGTTTCAGCACCTTTCAAGAACAGTGGCTCCTGGATGGCAGGCACCTCATACCCTGGAGCACCTGGCCATGTCTGGGGGATGCTGTGATTGTCATGTTGAGAATGGGTAAGGGACACCCCTGACATCCGCTGGGTGGAGGCTGGGATGAGGCTCAGTATGCACATGGAAGGGGCCCTCAATAGTCTGATCCCTATCCTTTCATTCTGAAGGGAGGAAACTGAGGCAGAGAAGGGAGTAAGTTGCCTGAAGACACATTGTTATAGCTAGCAGGGTTAGGATCTGAATCCAGCCATCTGGCACCTAGAGTTCATGCCTCAGTTTCCCAATTTGGGATTCACCAGGCTAGAGAGACACGTCAGAAGGCCCTGAGTGTTCTCCATAGCAGAACACTTCTCCAAGAAGGGCATATGGACCCATTTTAGAGATGAGCAGAAAGGGCATGCCTCCTGCAACCCCTCCCCCATTACGTGAGCATGTTGAGGAAGGGCTGGGCACAGGGCATCATGAGGGGACACACCTGTAAGATCCCGAGATGACCCTGTCGCCATCCAGCAGCAGGAACTTCTCCCGCACGTGGCCGCTCACCTGCCTTCGCCTGCGACTCTGGAAGGTGTGGCCCTGCACTGTCCGGACGTCCAGGTTCTGGAAAGGCAAACTCTATGATCCCATAGGGCCACTGATACTAAGTCTTAGATTTGGGGATACCAAGCTCTGACTCAAGTATCCCTTTAGGACAGTCACCCCCTTTCCCAGTAACATGGGTTTCAGATCTTAGGGAACCCCAGTGACTTAGGAACCCATGGAAAAGTCCCCCTCTGAGGGCTAGAGACATTTAGATGCCTCTGGCTTGGCCCCTACCTCAGTGGTCCAGGGGTTCACCCCTAGCTGCTGGGCTAGTGCCAAGAAGGCAGGCAGATGCTCACGGTCAAGCAGTAAATAGACAGGTAACCAGCGGCGTGTGGCAGCGTCCACCATGTCTGTGAGCAGGTCAGGGTCGGTGAAGACGTCCATGACCACAGCCACTAACTAGGGTGGAGAAAGGAAGAGGCAGACATGGGCTCTGGAGACATGCTTCAAGACCTGGCTTCCTCGGGATACTCAGGGGCTGCAGGGAGACACCCACACATTCTCTCCTGCATGGAGTGAGTCAGGCAGCTCTTTTAGGAGATCCCTCTTCAAAAAGTTCCCAGCTCCAGGACAAGGCTGGGTGCTAGAGGTCAGGAAGGCTAGGCCACCAAGGCGTGCCAAGAGCTCGGCCTTGTAGGCAGGCGAGGTTGTGATGGCGTCTGAGTCACCAGCCAGGTCAGTCAGTTTAAAGAACATAAACTGAATCGTGAAAGGCTGTACATACTAACCTATGTAAACCACTTGGTATTGGAGTCAGGGAAACGCCAAGACTCCCTAAGAAATCGGGCTTCGAGGGGCTACAGAGTGGGGAACCACCCCCAGGGCTTTCCTGGAGGTTTGGTACAAAAAGGGGCAGACACAAGTGGTCACAACTCAACTTCAGAAGCATGGACACCAGGTCTCAGTAAGAGGTCTCCAGGTCTGAAGGGAAAGGGATAAACCCTAGGTTCCAAGTCCATGGACCAGAGGAATTCAGGAACAGCCTTGCAAATTCCAAGGAGGTATGGGGGACTGGCGATGCGGTGACACCCACCTTGCAAGCAGCCTGGATCTCCTGGCGTACCAGCTCTTTAATAGGTGGCTGGCCCTCCCCTGGCGGCTGGGTATAGAGCTGAGCTCGGGTGATGCCCTTCCAGGCCGTGTCCTCAGGCCAGCCCAGCCGCAGCACCGGTGCTGGCTCCTCAGACTGCCCTGGCCAGTAGGTCAGGCTGCCAATGTCCCCATCGGTGAGAGCAGTCCCTGGGCCTGCGCCACATGGCTCCTGGCTTGGTACTGTCCAGTCTTCAGCAGCTGCAGCCAGGGCCTGAGCCTCATCTGCACTCAGAAAGGGGGGCAGCTTCTCCTGCTGCAGGCAGGCCCGGAAGGCCTCTTCCCCACTGCTCAGCAGTTCTTCAAGAGCTAGTCGCTGGCCCTCAGTGTACAAAAAGCCAGGGCTGGCCTTGGTCAGGGCTGGCTCAGTCTCCAGCCCCTCTCCTTCCAGTGCGGCCAGCTGGGAGGCCGCCATTGGAGCCACACAGGACAAGATCAAGAGGCCAGTTCTTGAAAGGTCTGGATGGCTTTTGGGGTCTGAGCATCTGGGGTCTTGTGATACTGTGTAGCCACCCAGGGTAGCCCTGTGAACACCCAGTTCCCTGAAGGTGTCCCTAACTCAATTCCTGTGGACTGTCCATATTCCTTACACCATCTATCTAAAAACCACGTGCCCAAGGGCCACCTGTGAGTGGGCCATCTCTCCTACTGTGCTACACTGAAGGGATGCCTCTGCCAAACTGCAGGACTACCTTCAATTTGGAGCCACAGTGGTCTAAGGTGACCTTTGGCCTGTCTGATTACCTGCCTGCCCTGGTAATTCTGGCTACCTGCCCAACCATTTCCAGGTAAATGGCTGTTTGCCTGTCCCTGGTTGTCCTACTGCCTATAACCCATAACCGGCAGCTCCAAGGCCTGTCACTTGGGCCGTCTATGGTGTATACCGACTCTTCAATGCTGCATAGCAGATCATGGTTTAACCCCTGACGAGCCTACCAGCTCCCACAGGCTAATGAGACACCTCCCAGTTAGGTCCTCCATGGGGACAGAAGGAATCCATGGTTCTCCCCCAGGCACTTGCCAGGCTTCTTCAGAGGACTTCCCAGGTTCAGGAGGTATACCCCTGCCATGACCCCTAAGACTGGAGGGCTGTCTTCATCCTCTGATCCAGAACTTAGCCTGGATATCTACCTGTCTCAAGGTCTCCTGGCTGCACCCTACTTCCTGGACAGGAACCCTCTCCCACCCCATGTACCTTTCCGGCCTAGAGCTGGCATCACACAGCTCAGATGAACGGGAATAAGGGCAGGTCTCCCCATCTGTGTGCGCTAGTCCCGCTGGGCCCCCGAGGCCTAGGACCAGCTTAGAGCTGCTGTCCTTCTCCTATGTAGCTCTTCCGGGACTCCCCACCCAGCTGGGCGTTGGAGTCAGGACACAGCCCCTTGTGCAAATGCAGGGGAGGGCCTACTGGGCACCTCGCTCAGGGACTGGCCATTGTCTCACCAGCTTCCCGGGGAGTGCCTCACCTGTTCCCACGCCTTCCCCACACCCCCAGCACCACTTGGGAAAGGCTAATCTTAGGAGGAAGCAGACACCTGATAGTCAGCATAGGCGGAGCTCTAACAACAGGCAGAGGCTGCACACTGCCCCTCCCCAGAGCTGGGCCTGTGCCAATCAAATGTTCTGCCACATTCACTGGTGGCTCTCAATCCATCCCACCCCATCCCAACTTAATGAACACACAGGACCATCAACATCCAAAGCTTTTTAATAACAGTAAGATCCAGGGTTAGTTTTTGTAGCCGCGGCTGGCCCTTCTGCCTCTGGCACGTTCAAACTTCCGGCCCTTGGAGCGGACATAGGGTCTGTGGGGAGAAGGTGTGGGTCAGAGAAGCCCAGCTCACAGAGGCCAACAGGGCCTGTTCCTGTAATGCTGGGAACCTATTCTGGGGTTAGGAGAGCCTTCATGAGGCACAGGCTCTGGGTAGCCCTTAGCTGTGACAACCCCGTACCAGCCACTGCAGCTAAAAGCTACACAGGGGACAAAGCCGGAGTCCTTAGCCTGATACTCACTTGGTATGGCTGTGTGGGGTTCCTGGGGCCTTGCCAAAATGCCGGTACACCTCTCGGCCCTTCCGAGGTCCTGGCCAGGGAAGAAGAGGTTAAGCAGAGACCAGAACTCTGACGATGGAAGGCTCCCCAAACCTTGGCATGCCAAAGCAGCCCTTACTTACCAGACAGGAGCACAGTGCCACGGCCCTTGGGAGACTCCAAGGCCAGCTGGTCAAAGGTGAGGATCTTACCCCCAGCCTTGAGGATGCGACTTCGGGCCCGGCTGCTCACCCGCAGTGCACACACCTGAGGGGGGCAGACACTAGGAGCTGTGGAGGGCCACACACCCTCACACAGCAGACTCTGACACCCAACTGCCAACACCCCCATGCTTTAGGACTAAAGGGAATCCAAGCACCACACACAATGGTGAGGGAATGGCATGCTGCGAGCACCCCACAGCAAAGCTTCAGTTTGGCTGGAGAGATGTTCTCTGGGTTCTCGCTGGTCATTTACCTTCAGTTTGGGCACATCGAGAATCCTCACGTCATCTGTGACCGTCCCCACAACCACAGCTGTCTTGTTTTCTCGGCCAGGAAGCTTCATCTTTCGGATCTGAGAGGAGTA
Source organism: Alexandromys fortis (assembly GCF_014885135.2). Taxonomy (NCBI): domain Eukaryota; kingdom Metazoa; phylum Chordata; class Mammalia; order Rodentia; family Cricetidae; genus Alexandromys; species Alexandromys fortis. The sequence continues at coordinate 490,097 of NW_026068073.1, forward strand.
AACAGGTTAAGTCACTCTGAAGGCCTTGCTAGAGGCCTGTGATCCCATCTTTCTCTCCCTGCAGTCAGCCAAGGCAGAGAAACACCCAGGGAGAAAAAAAGCACAAGTGACTGTCACTTGGGGCGGCAAAGTGGAGCCCAAGCACAGAGTTCTTCACCTTCATCCCTGCTGGCCTCGACCATGCAGAGGGGGAGCCCTGTGATGTCTGGTGTCAAACACCCACTCCAGACCCAGTTCCCCTGCCCAGGTACTAACCATCCGGGACAGAGACAGAGGTGGTCGGTTGGTGCGACTCATGAATAACCTTTTCAGCACAACCTGATTGAAGGTGGAGTTGGTTCGCCTGGCCAGAAACCTGTACAGCTGGGGGTGGGGGGTGAGAAGAGCGATCATATGACGGCTACCCTCCAAACCCTTCTGGTCCAACTTCTGGCCCACCCTCCCCTGATCCAACGGGCATCTAGAAGCTTACCTTGACCAGCAGCCGCAGGTAGATGTCCTGGCTCTTGGGCTCCTTGCGCCGAACCTTTCGGTCCTTGTTGTGGCGGATGTCAACACCCTGTGGGAGGTCAAAGAATGCCATGGAGCCAATGCCTAACCAGGATAACTGCCCCACATCAAAACTTTTCTTTTCCAAGACAGGGCTGTCCTCAAGAGATCCCGCCTGCCTCTGCCTCCCAAGTGCTCAGGTTAAAGGCGGGTGCCACCACTGCCTGGCTGCCCTTTACCTTTGATTGACTTACATAATGAAATTGTTACTTATCCTTCAGGCTATTCAGTCAAGTCAAACCCCAGGCCCACCACCAAGCAGTTTCAAATATTCGTAATATAAAAATTCAAATCTCATCTTAGTGGTCCAGAGTAGCAAGAGACAGCAATGGACCTGGAATTACTGCCAGCAAGTTCCGCAAACAACAAAAAATCCCAAAAGCACCCAGGGGGATTAAAACTGGGGAGGACGGTGCTCCTACTTGACATCACCCGCCCACGATATGGGATCATTCCTCCCAAATTCTCAAAACTCAGGGAAATCTGTCTTGGAATAAAACCGAAGATGTACAAGATGCTCAGTCTACCTAGCACACGCTTATCACATAAGATCCTGGTTCTATGCCCAGTACGGGTGGGGGCTCAGATCCTCACAAGAATGCTCTCAAAACCGACCCCAAATCTGGAAAATAGTCAAAACAAGCCAACAGTCCATTCTGGACACGGAAATATCTTTATGTACGACCAAGTGAGACTTTGTTATCTACTTCAAGACAGTCCTAGGAAGGCCCGGTGCTGATTTTATCCCGCTCTTTGCCCAACAGTAGTTACTGAAGTGCTAACAGCACGGTTTAACCTGCACCTTCGCGAACGTCTCCCCCACTCACAGGGCAAGGACGGGATTACTACAGCCCCTTCCGCCCGAAAAGACGGCGGGCACTGTCCCTGTCCCAGTTAGCACAGCCCAAGCCCGGAACACACAACTCCACTCTCCGCTGTGAGGCCGGGGCAACGGGTCTGCCGTGAGTTCGAGGCCGGACTGGCTTCCTGGAAGCCTGGGCTACAGAGCAAAACTTCGTAAATTAGACGAGCCTCGGAAGGCGCCCGTGGCCGGACGCCGCTGGCGGCGGCGCCACGTCCCGGCCGGAGGCCTCTACCACTCCCCCGGCCTGGCTCGGCACAAGCCGCGGCCACCCGCGCCCCTTCGGCGCGCTGCGTCCCGGCTCCGCTGAGGATGGCAGCGGATGGGACAGCCGAGAGCGCCACTAGGCGAGCTCACCATGATGGCGCCTCCTGCACGGCCTGGTCCGGAAAGACAGAACTCCGCCGGAGTGGGCGGGGAAAGGGCTCCCTGCGGGACGCACTCGTGACGCGCGCAGGGGACGCTCTATCCCGAGGAGCGTATCTCTGTGGTGTACTGGCGACGTCACATGGGCGCGACGCGTCGCTCTACCGCAACCTGGGCTTCTCTATGGTATAGTAGATGACCCATTACAGAGTCCCACAGAACCACCGAAGAGAAAACAATGCGACACCAGAGAAAAGGGCCGGCACGCCGAGAGCCTGTCTAGCCTGACCCAGTCCCTGTTCTCTGTATTCTTCAGGATAAAGGGACCCGAGAGCCAGAGATATGCTTGGAGTTAGCAGGAGGAAGCTCGCAGTGACGCTCTGGCCGCAGGCCGACCGCTTCTCGGTGGCTCCCGGAGGACCGGGTGGGCTGTGTTTTCGAGGTGAGGCTTGTCCCGGCCTGAAGAAAAAGCTAATCTCACATTTCCGGAAATTTCCTTAGGTCCGCAGCTGCCTTTCCCTTATGCTCAGTTTAATGGATGCAACTGAAGTTCAGGAAGCCCTACAAGGTCTCTAACCTGAGACTTTCTTCTGCAATTCAACCTATAGTTACCCCCCACCCCATACGGGCTCAGCTTTTCCCCTGGCCCTAGTGGGTTCTTCCCCAATCTCTCCTTAGTTTACTTCCTCAGAGAACGTATTTTTCTTTTCTTTTTTTTTGTTTTCTCGACCAGTCAGTTTGAACTGTCGCAACATTTTCGATATACAAAGTATTTATGTGCAGAGAAGGCATGCGGAGCCTCGGCCGGGATCGGATCTAGGTGGAAAGGCTGGATAACAGGCTCCTGAGGAGTGAACTGCCCCGGAGAGAAAGAGCTAGAGACCATGGCGGGGGTGGGGGGAGGATGAGGAGACAACCCCAGGGAATCCTCTGCCGAAGGAGAGATAGAGGAAAATTGGCAACTACTCAGACTAGGCTGGTTTTTGTTTTTGTTATTTTTTTTTTAAAGTCAAGGTTTCACAAAGCCGACCATCCTGGCTTGATTCAGTCGTTCTGCCTCAGCCTCCCATGTAGCTGGTGTTATGCCCAAATCCGCGAAGTCCCCCAAAAGCCATCAGGGAGACCTCGTCCCATGTGTAAAAGCAAAGAGGCTTTACTTTATACAAGTTTGCAAACTCAGTCTCTCCACATGTCCAACGTATTGGAATAAACGGAGAGCCCCAAGCTCACTTAGAGTTGGGGTTTTATAGTAGTAAAGGTGGGGATGAGGGGTTTCCTCAGGTTCAGGGCCCCTGATTGGCTGACATCTGTCTAGGGGTGTCCTATCTACAGCGGTTGGAAAGTTAGGAATTTCCTTTGGATGGTCTGTTCTTGGGTGGTGCTGGGTAATCTCAGTTTATCGGTCCTGCAACCAGGTATTGCTTCAGGGTAAACTGCTGACACCCAGGCCTCCATTAAACTTTTGATGGCTGAGTCCTACACTGGCAGATGATAATAGTTGGGAAGTAAAGAACTTCCTTTGGGTGGTCTGTTTCTATTTAGCTTGTTATGGTTCCTACAGCTGGGACCACAGTTTTACAGCGCCTGACTCTGTTGTTTAAAATTATGACCTTGGGTAAGTCACTTTTCTATGTTTTTCCTCGTGATAATAATCCTAACAGGGTGTCTTCCCTGGTCGTGTCGGTCTCTAAGCATTCAGTCAACACTTTGTTCGCAGTGCTAGGTAGAATCAGTTGCTGGAACTTGGGAGGACAAGGTGGGCTAGCTGGATGGGAGATGTTAGCTCTGGGACCCTGAGCCTGCAATGTACCCTTGGTCTTCAGAGCTGCAACCTGGGACTGCACAGTGAGAAGGCAGAAGTTTCCACCCAGACACTCCTGTGTAACCTCCTGTGCTGGGCTCAGGCCCTGCTGTGACAGAGCAGAGAATTGGCTGCCCACCGGACACCATGAATCCAAGGGGCAATGGAACCAGGTAAGGCTCTAGCTAGAGCCATGGTTCTCAACGTGTGGTTGCCACTCTTGGACCGTTTCGCAGGGGTTGCATATCAGATATTTACATTACAATTTCTTTCTTTTTTTTTTTTTTTGTTTGGTTTTTTGTGACAGAGTTTCTCTGTAGCTTTGGTGCCTGTCCTGGAACTAGCTCTTGTAGACCAGGCTGGCCTTGAAAACACAGAGATCTGCCGGGATTAAAGGCGTGCACCACCACCGCCTGGCTACATTACAATTTCTGGTAGCAAAATTACAGCTATCAAGTGACAACAAAAATAATTTTGAGGGTTGGGGTTAGCACAGCATGAGGGACCGCAGTGCCCCAGAATCTCTATTATCCGCCTTAGACCTCTTCTCTGACACAGTGAACTGAGGCTCTTCAGGGTGAGTGTACGAGACTTTGTGAGCCAACACTTCCCCTTTCTTGTTCCCTTTCTCTGCTGAGATCTCGGCCCCTTCTCTTTTGGTCATGGTTTCTGCCTTAATTGTTCTCAGAGCTCAGTCGTTGTGTCCCCAGTCCCCATTTCACTGGGGTCCACCCCCCTCCTTAGCACTCATCTGGGGCTGTTGCTGCTGGGGATTGAATGCCACATTCGCTTATCCAGCCATGTCTGTGAAGCTTTGTCCCTGCCTTGTGAGAGTGCAGCTCAGTGGGAGCCGGCTTCACCCCACGTGTGGGAGGTGCATTTGGACAGGTGCACGCGCGCGCACACACACGCTGTCGTCTCTCAATTTCTGCCAGCCCCCAGCTGTCCACTCTTTTGCTCTTTGCTTTCATTTCACCATGTCTTGCCTGTTTTTGTCAACATCTTTTTTCTTTCCCCTGGGCTTCTAAAGCTTTCTCCCTCCTGCCTCCGGGCTCTGTCTTGTCACATGGTGGCTTCCTGGGCAGATGTTAATCTCACTCTGCCTCCTCTATGGCTGGAGTCCAAGCTAAAGAGGTTGTAAATTAATGAGCTTCCCCATCCTGGTTGTTATTCCAGAACTGTCTCCACCTATGGTTTGTTACTGTTACATTGTTTGACACAAGTTGTCACCTAACTGTCACATATGCGCAGCAAAGGCAGACCTACACTACATGCCTCGGCCTTAGCCTCCCAAGTACTAGAATTACAAGGTACCACCACAGCAACCCCAATCTCAATGTTTTCATTTCTTTGTTTCTATCTCTGCTTTGCTCTGTCTTTCCCTGTTACCAACATTAACTAGAGTTGTTCTCTGCCGTGGAAGAACTCCTTCCCCACGCCCCTTTTCTTTTTTTAACTCTATTGGGACAGGCCATTTTGACCTCAACAAAGATGGCGAGTTAAGCTTTGCCTCGAACCACTTCCTTACCTTTGCTGAGTGTGTGCCCTCAGTTATGATGGGGCCTCCTTGCTTGGCTGTAGCCCCTCCCGGTTTCCTCACTCGACCGGTCAGGTCTCATCGCGTAGTTCCGGAGGCGGATGGCCCCGCCTCCCTGCTCTCTCATTGGTGCGGCTTAGACTGGCTGCGCAGGCATTGGCTGGGCGGGCGCACACCCTTCCCCCCACCCCTAGATCTGATGGGGGCGGTAGTGCTGACTCTGGAGGGGTGGCCGGGAGGACGCGGCGTGCGCGCAGGTTGTGGGGTTCCGGATGACCCTAGAGGGGCGGACACTCAGGTCCAGACGAAATACTAGGTGGGATCTGGAAACAAACCAGGGCCATGCCTGAGATAGAGACCCAGACCCGGGCCTGCGTTGCGGCCCTGGAGTAAGGGTACACACACCAGGGACAGAGGGAGAACCTGTGGATGGAGGCCCAAATCTGGAGTCCCGGGAGGCCGAGACCCAACCCAGAATGGAGCATGTACAGCACTCTGTGCTGGTATCTGATTTGAGGGAGGTTTGAGGGCGGGGTAGATAACCTGGGCTTTAAGAGAGCGGCCCAGGGCAGCGAGCAGACAGAAGTAGATCCCAAGAGACAGTGTCCATGGGGGCGTGTCCCAGGTGACGGGGTAAGATTGCCCAGAGGTGAGCAGTTAAGTGGTTGGACCTTCTGCACAGCAGAAGGGGCTCAGCCCTGGCTCCCACCCTCTTCTCGAAGAGAAGGCGGCTGACCAGCCAGGTTAGTGCTTCCCGACAAACCAGCTGGTGGCTGGCCACTCCCTGGTCACTCCCATGTGGCTGCCCTCTGACTGCTCTGGGTGTCATGCCTGTTCTCTCCTGTCTGTTGCTTTCTTCATTGGGGTGAGAAACTTTTAAGTGTCCTATTGGCCTGTGTTTCCCGCTTCTTAGAGTTGTCCCTTCCTTCTCTGTGCCTGTGTGTCTGCATGGTTCTCCACTCTCTACCTACAGTGACTCAGTGTGTGGGAGGGGACGGTGTCTTTCTGTCTCAGTCTATTTTTTCCTGTCTCTATCATGCAATTTCCCTCTGTGTCTTGTTCCCCTTCCCTCGAGCCCTTGCCATCACCCAGTATACCATGTATCTTACTTAGCCTTTGGCCACTTTTTTTTTGGGGGGGGGGGCGGTCAAGACAGGGTTTCTCTGCGTATCCCTGGCTGTCCTGGAACTCGCTCTGTAGATCAGGCTGGCTGCTAATTCAGAGATCCACCTGCCTCTGCCTCCGGAGGGCTGGGATTAAAGGTGTGCACCACCATGGCCCTGCTCTTTCTTGTCTTCTGATTGGTGTGGGTTTTTTGTTGTTTCTCTGTGGGTGGGGTTGTTTCCGGAAATAAGGTATCGCTGGCTGTTAACTAGTTGTTGCACACAGAGTCTTGAAAGATAAGTAAGTGTGTCCATGCTTTCTGCCCTGCCTCATGTGGTCTCCCCACGTTCTTCTGAGTCTGTCTATGGTGCTCCCTTCCCATACTGTCTCCTCCTCACAGCCCCTTCCCACCTACGGCGAGGATGCAGGACTCTGACCGTTGTCTTTCTCCCTCCCCACAGAGGCTGGACCAGAAGCTGACCACAAGCCAGGGGTCTAGAAGTGCTTGGGACAGGGCTGAAGTCATGGCCCCACCACCAGCACTGCCACTGGCTTCCAGTACTCCAATCCTGCACGGCGAGTTTGGTTCCTACCCAGCCCATGGCCCCCGGTTTGCTCTCACCCTTACAGTGCAAGCCCTGCACATACAGCGGCTGCGCCCAAAGCCAGAAGCCCGGCCCCGTAATGGCCTAGTCCCTCTGTCAGAGGTCTCAGGCTGTGGCACTCTGCAGAGCCGCAGCCCCTCAGACACTGCAGCCTACTTCTGTGTCTACACCTACCCACGGTGCCGGCGCGGGGGCCGATGCAGAGCTATTCGGACCTTCCGGGCTGATGGCGCGGCCACTTACGAGGAGAACCGTGCAGAGGCCCAGCGCTGGGCTACTGCCCTCATGTGTCTCCTTCGAGGAGTACCTCTGTCTGGGGAGCAGGGTGAGATGCGGGGCAAGAGCCACAAGGGGGTTTCTGTCTCTTTCCTTGTGTCGTTCTGGGTCTGTCTCAGAAGACTGAGGTCTTCTGCTCTAGGCTGTACTGTCTGACCCTCCCTGGACCACAGATGAGTGAGAGCCTCCCAGGTGTGTGACAGGAGGCTGACTGGGGGTGGTGAGAGCTACCACACAGGTCTCCAGGGCCCCACTTCCTGTGTGTGCCTCCCAGGCCTCAGAGCTTGTTAACAGTGCTGAGGGATCAAGGCTTCTTTCTCCAACTCCCACATATGAGCTCAAAGGGCACATAGTTGCTTTCACAACCAACCCTTTATCTCAGCACCAGTGAGAAACCTGGGCTGCCCACACCGGCCAGGTGACAGAAGGGAAGCTCCCAGCAGGCCCTGGGTACCTGCCCTTGACTTGGGGTTCCTTTATCAAGAGGAGGAGCTCTGGTTTCTGGCCTCTGGTATGGTCAGCCCTTTCTTTCTCTTGCTATCTCCTTAGAAATTACCCCTGAACTGCTGCCCCGGAGGCCAAGGCTGCTTATATTGGTTAATCCTTTTGGGGGGCGGGGCCTGGCCTGGCAGCGCTGTATGGACCACGTGGTGCCCATGATCTCCGAGGCTGGACTGTCCTTTAACCTCATACAGACAGGTAGGGGCTTTGGGGTAGGGTGGGGAGGGATACTCCGGGATCTTCCAGAGGGGAGTGGCAGGATGAGGAGGCTTCTTGACTAACCCTTTTATTTGTCTACTTAGAACGACAGAACCATGCCCGTGAGCTGGTCCAGGGGTTGAGCCTCAGTGAGTGGGAAGGCATCGTCACTGTTTCTGGAGATGGGTTGCTTTATGAGGTAAAGCCACAAACACCCTAACCCTGCTCTGGGGGTAACCAGAGAGGGTAACGAGGACCCAGGCAGCCCTATCCCAACCACAGGTGCTGAACGGGCTCCTTGATCGTCCAGACTGGAAAGATGCCGTTCGGATGCCCATTGGGGTCCTCCCCTGCGGTTCCGGCAATGCCCTAGCTGGGGCGGTTAACCACCATGGCGGGTATGTTGACGGCTTCTGAGACAGCAGGGATACCTGCTGAAAAGAGGGATGAGTCTGGAGCTACAGGGTCCCGAGACATTTCAGCTTCTTGCCCCTCTTCCTGTTAGCGGGGATGGCTCCCTGGTGGGCACACCGTCCTTTTCCCCATTGCTTTCCCCTGTGACACCCATCTCTGGCCGTGAAGGTTTGAGCCTGCTGTCGGTGTTGACCTGCTGCTCAACTGCTCGCTGCTTCTCTGCCGCGGTGGCAGCAAGCCTCTGGACCTGCTCTCCGTCACGCTAGCCTCAGGATCCCGCTGTTTTTCCTTCCTGTCAGTGGCCTGGGGATTCTTGTCAGATGTGGACATTCACAGCGAGCGTTTCAGGGCCCTGGGTAGTGCTCGATTCACACTGGGTGCAGTGCTAGGCCTGGCCACATTGCATACCTACCGTGGACGCCTCTCCTACCTCCCCGCTACCACAGAGCCAGCTTTGCCCATCCCAGGCCATAGCCTGCCTCGAGCCAAGTCAGAACTAGTCTTAGCCCCAGCCCCAGCTCCAGCTGCCACCCACTCGCCCCTACATCGTTCAGTGTCAGACCTGCCCCTGCCCCTGCCCCAACCTGCCTTGGCCTCCCCTGGCTCTCCTGAACCTCTACCTGGTCTTTCCCTCAATGGTGGTGGTCCAGAACTGACTGGAGACTGGGGGGGAGCTGGAGACGCACCTCTGTCCCCAGACCCACTGCTTCCTTCACCCCCCAATTCTCCCAAAACAGCTCAGCTTTCACCCATCAGTGAAGCGCCCCCAGAAATGCCAGCATCCTCGGGGTCCCCGCCTCCCACCTCCAATACTCCAAAAGTCTCCACCTGGGGCCCATCTGACCACCTGCTCCCTCCCCTGGGCTCTCCACTGCCCCCAGACTGGGTGACAATAGAGGGCGAGTTTGTGCTCATGTTGGCCATCTTGCCCAGCCACCTCGGTGCAGACCTGGTGGCCGCCCCACATGCTCGATTTGATGACGGCGTGGTGCACCTGTGCTGGGTGCGCAGCGGCATTTCACGAGCTGCACTACTGCGTATTTTGCTGGCCATGGAGCACGGGAACCACTTCAGCCTGGGCTGCCCGCACCTGAGCTATGCTGCAGCACGAGCTTTCCGCCTCGAGCCACTCACGCCTCGTGGCGTGCTCACTGTGGATGGGGAGCTAGTGGAGTACGGGCCAATGCAGGCGCAGGTGCATCCCAGTCTCGCCACGCTGCTCACTGGGCCTGCGGGTCAAAAGCCGTAAACTTAAAGGAGCCTGAAAAAAAAAGGTGGTGGGACCACAGTACCATAGGATATGGCCTGGCTTTTATAGGTAGAAGGGATACCAGGATTCACAGTAGCAGGGGTAGATACTGGTCCTGACCCTCAATTCCCAGAGGACCTAGCGGCTGAGGGTGGGGCCTGCCTTCTTTGCTGTCCAATGGTGGGGCCTGGAATGTATGAGCTAGCAAGGCCTCAGCTCATTGGCCAGCCAGGGTTTCTTGCCTACTCGGTGCCTCCGTTTGACGGGCCAATCAGCCCGTAAGGGGCAGGTCCCCCCCCCCCCCAGGATTTGCACTAATGGTCCACCCCTTGCCGGTTGGGGTGGGAAATTCACTTCTCATGTTGTATGTCTTGTGTGTCCCTGGTCTAAAAAGCAATTGAAAAGGTCTATGCAATAAAAGCGTCGCTCTCTTCCTCGCCCTTCCACCAGATGGTCCTTTCAGTGACATCTGTCCTTTACCCAACTTGAGCTGCCGCTGGCTTTGTACTCAGAGCCAGTAGCTGCTTCGTACCCGACAAGAGCTGTCTCCTGGGTTCTCAAGATTTATTCAGGATTGTGCTGACGGAGGCGGTTGGGTAGACAGGTTCCCCGAAGTGCTAAGAGCACACACAGGACCCTCCCCACCCCCACGAGGGAGGTGGGAGAAGGCTAGCTTTTTCTTAAAAAATATAAATGTATTTGTATCATGACGTCCCTGGGGTCACCTAGCTGGCCAGACCATCGACCACGGAACAAGGAGGGAGGAAGAGTGTCAGGTGCAAGTCTGAGTAAGGAATAGGGCGCTGCCCAGGCAGGGTAGAAGGAGCCTCACAGTGTCCCATGCTGGGCCTGGTAGCGTGAAAGGACAGCGCGGTAATGGGACAGCTCCTGCCGCACAGCCACCACCTCCTGCCGCAATAGGGCATTCTCCTTCTCCAGGAAAGCTGCCCGCACCGATATCTGATTCTCTTTGAGTCTTCTTGCATCTCGAGACCTCTTGGCTGCCTCATTGTTCTTGTACCTCCGGCTCCAATACTTCTCATCCTGGGGACAGAGGAGTGGAAAGGCACTGAGATCCAACAAAGGAACAAGTGGCAGGTTTGGAAACACTTCCACAGCAGTAAGACCTAAAGGTCTGTGCTGGGATAGGTACTCAAGGTTCTGCTGTCTACTGCCCTACCTGCTAAGAACAGATCCCTAGCAGAAAGTAAAACGCCAGATAGACTCCAGGCACAGATATGTAAAAAACAGACCTGGTCTTCAATTCTCCACTGTGCAGAGCAAGCCTCCCACTTGACAAGGACCTATGGAAAGCTGGTTGCTAGGATGTTTGTTACCTAGCAACCAGGCCTTCAGGGTCTAAGGGGCTTATCCCATGGAAGAGCACACTGCCCTACAACATCACCTTTCCAGACCCTGGTTGCTAAGAAAAGCTTGGTTAGCATCCCCTCCCCATGGGGTTTGCCATGTCCTGGTTGCCAAGGCAACCTCATCTCAGTAAGTAAACACGAGCTGTAAGTAGACCCAATGATCCGACCCAGTCTCTTTCCTTCTGCCCTTACTGATGGAGGGGGGCTGTCTGCCCTCTCCGTTCTCCCTCCAGTACCTAACTGAAGGAAGAGCTGGAGGCTCATGCTTCCCCTGAGGATTATACCAAGGGTCCTCCACCCAGCTTCCTAATTAAAGGTCCCAGCCTGCCAGGACTCATTCACATTCCCTAGCAACAGCTGAGCGCTGAAGAAGAAAGTGCCACTTAAGAGGGAACTGGATGCTGGATGTCTATAATACAAGGTCGTGGCAAAGACGTGAGAGAAGTCTTCTTCGCTAGCAGAGACCCCAATAAGAGCAAAACCAGAACGTTAGGATTCATTTGCTGCTGAAACTCCCGCAAATTAGAACATGGCTGGTAACAGGTGACTTCCAGGCCCCAGGCTGCCAATGTCAGCCCCAGCCAGGCCAGCTGCTGAGGAGCTAATAGGAGGCTAAAGAAAGCTGTAACTGGCAACGAGGTCTCTGATCCACATGGGGGTTCTAGGTCCGTGTGACTGGACTCCACAGTGACACCATCTCGGTGACTCTCAGGACAAAGCCTGTCCCTAGGAGCCTCATGAATCAGGTATGCTTATAGGGCTCTGAGACCTCATCCCAAAGAGAAGCTTCCTTCCTGATCAAGGCCATGCCTCACACCGGCTCACCTTCTGTTCCTCAGGCACCTGGACTTTCCTTGCCTTCTTCATGATTGGCTGAGGTTTCAGTTCCTCCTCTGAGAAGCGGTGTCTCCGAGGGTCAAAAGTCTCGTGGCCTGGAATGCTTGACAGGGCAAGGTCAGCTGGATCAGGTTCAAAGGTCATTAGCACCTCCACGGAGTCTGGGTCCACAGGACTGGGTGTGTCCCTGGAGGTCAAGCCTGGAGAAATACACATCACTTGAGTTCCTGAGTATTCAGTTTGGGGGCTGCTGTTTAGAGGCACCCTCCATCTTAGAAACCGCTGGGCAATTTCTGCACTTAACACAAAGCCTGCCGGTCAAGCATCAACCCTATGACAAAGACCCTCACCCTCCATGAAAATAATTCTACCTTTACGAGTAAGGCACAAACATCCCGTGAGTCTGCTAGCAGCTTCCAAAACCTCCAAACTTCAGATTCGGTATTAGCTTTGCTCCCACTCTCATCTGAGTTCTACTTACTGAATCCTCTGTATGCTCAGAGTTTAAACCTGTTAGACTCACTCCTAAGAGTGATGGAAAAGCAGAAGCTGCTCCGAGGTTCCAGGAGCTTGGCTTAAAAAAAAAGCAGATGCCTGTGCCTTTAAGAACAGACAAGTCGGGGCCAAACGAGGACACCGGTTCAGGGCTGCATCACGTGTGGCCATCTGCTTCCCTTCTCCCCCCCCCCCACGCACCCTCACGTTCCCCGGCCCCGCCTCCTCGCGCGTGAGAGCGCGTGCGCGCAGCAGGGAAGGAGGACTCACGTGGCGCGGGAATGTGCAGCAGTGTTTTGCCTGGAGGTCGGATCAGGGACAGGTGTACCCAGGCGTCCCACATCGAGACTCCTTGTCTTGATAGGGGGGTCGCCTCCCCTCTTGTTCCTTTTGGTATCAGCTCCAACATCTCCAAGGATCCTACCTCCCCACCCCGCACTTAAGGGGGATCGTGGGGGAACTGGCTGACAAGCCCTTTGCCACAATTCTAAGATCCTAGGTGCCCGTTGCAGGAATATGGGGAGCTCCCTCTGGACAATCCAGAATCGGGACCCCGACATTCTCTGCTTCAAGAGTCTGAGAACCAGAATGCAACACCCTCAACTGGAAAGGAGGGGGTGGAGCCGGGAACCTAGCGCCCAGCTCTGGCCTGCTCCCATTTTAGGTGTCCTTGAAGTCCAGTCCTATCTCGTTTCCCAAAATCTGGACAGAGACTTTGAGACAGTCCGCTCCCCAGTTAACTAAGGTGGTCTGAGTTTCTAGTCTTGGCTCCAAGAGCACGAGAAAACTTAGTCCTAGAGAAAAATACAGCCTCTCACTAGACAACCCTCTCGCATTTGGGGGCCCAGGTGCCCTAATGGATCACGGCATCTCACCGGGCAGACTTCTAAAAGCTTGGCGACGCCCGTCCCCTGCCCGCCAGCCCCGCCCCTTCACCGCACCTGCGCGGTGGCCGCCGGCGGCTCCCAGCGTAGCCCGCGCGGGGGCGTGCCCCGGCGACGAGCGGGGGGAAGAGGAGCCGCAAGAGCCGGGCCCCGGGGAGGGCGCGGGCGAGCGTGCCGGAGAGGGTACCGGCGACAGGGCCCCGGGGGGCGGCGGGCTCGGCGGGAGCCCGTGCTCCAGCAGGAAGGCGTCCAGGTCCACGTACTCCACGTCGCCGAAAGGCAAAGTGCGTTCCCACAGCAGCGGCGCAAAAAGACTCGGGCCAGCCGCCGGCCCTGAGCGCCCCCGCGGGGACCCACCGCCACCAACCGCCCCAGTCGGGGCATCGGCTGGGCCAGCCGTTTCCAGGCCCGGTGCCGGAACGGGAGCTGAGGGCAGAGTCGCCTTCCGCTCCTTTTCCTTCAGGAGACCTGTGGGTCAGGGAGAGACGGAATGGGATGGAGACACACAGGAGGAACCCCAAGTTACAGATGAAGTATAGAAACCCGCATGGCGAAAATACAAAGAAGTGAGGAGATGGGAGTCATAGGGCAAAGACCCAGAGAAGTAGGGACAAGGAGGGAAACGGGAACCCAGAAAGAGGAGGGGGTATACAGACAGAGGATGGGGAGTCCCAGAGAGAGGGACAAGACGACAGGGACCCAAAGAGGAAAGAGAAAGTGTACAGAGGAACAGGGACAGTGTCAGAAAAAAACCCAGAGACAAACGATGCAAGTTTACAAAGAGGGATTTGGAGACAGGGTGGGTGAAAGGTCGGGCAGGTGAGAGAGAAAAAGTAACAGCTCAGTAATTCCCCCACCGCTGGCACCCTCATCCCTTCCCCCACGCTCTTTTCGGGGCAGGAAGGGGCGCCACCGCTCAGGCACATTCCCTGTCTCTAGTCTCCACGTGATCCCGTGAGGCCCCGCCTAAGCCCGTGTCAGCACCGTGTGAGCACCCGACACACCCCCTCCCTTCCCCAGGACGCCAGGGGTCCAGACTCCGAGGCCAAGGGGAAGACAGAGGGGGCCTGGCACCTAGATTGCGTCCTAATGGAGGAAGACTCTGAGGACTTGACTCTTGGGCCTTCCAGGTGTCAGATTTGGCCATGGACGCGGGGAGACTGAGATGGCTAAACACCTGAGTGACCTAATGAGGACTAGCAAAGACGAGATACCTAGCACATAGGTGCCACGAACCACCACCCCAACATTTGAGTCCTTAAGACGGTGAGACTAGAACTCACAGCTGGCCGGCTCTTTGGGCTTGCTGGTCCCCTGCAGAAGGCTCCGCAGCCCAAGCAACGCTCCCCCGCAAGGGGGGGCTCCGGCCGGGCCTCCCAACAGCAGGGGGCCCGGGGTCCTGTCGCTCAGAGGCCGCGCCATCGCCGGACACCTGCTCCCCGGTTCATGAGCTCATGGAGAGTCGACGATGATAGGCCAGTCACCTGCACACTCCTGCGGTTCGGGCGAGTGTGTCCCAGGGTCGGGAGCGAGTCGCGTGCAAGCCTCCAGTATCCGATCGCTGCAGATCCTAAGATCTCCGAGAGCCAGCCAGTCCCCTCTGCAGAAAGGTGCAACTCCCGAGTGTCCTGGGAGGATCCTATAGTCAGGGCGAGTGGGGACCAAGCAGCTTTCTCTTTGCAACTCAGAGTCCCCAAGAGACACCGGCGCGCGCTCCTTCTGTACCAGCTGGAAGAACCTCTGGCTCTTGAAAATTTTGCACTTCTCGCAAGGAAAGGCGCTTTGCAATCTGCACCCAGAGGTGTGCGCCCAGGGGCGGAGGAGGGGGGGCAGGAGGAGGCGGCAGCCTTGAGGCGTGGCCAAAGCAAACTTCTTTCGCGGAAAAAAAAAAACCAAAACACCCGACGCCAGAGCGCGTGCCCCTCCTCTGGGCCCCCTCCCTCCTCTTGGGCCGTGCACCCCAGCCTAGTGCCTCCCTCGGGCCTCAAGCAAGGGCCAATCACATCTCGAGCCCTTGAGACGCTCAGCCAATGAAGTGACGGGATCTGCCAAGACCCTGGAGGCGCGTGAGGGGTTCGAGCTTGTGAAGTTGCCTCTCCTTTTGGAAGGAGGCGGGACACTGACCTATATTTGGCCAATGAGAGGAGGCGCTGGGGGCGGGACCGTGACCCACTTCGAGCCAATGAGGCAGGAAGAAGGGGAAGCACATGGGCCTGCGCGTGTTGCCCGATTCGAGTGTGGGACAGGAGGGGGTGCCTCTTAAAGCAGCCGCGTGGACACGGGCTCGTTGCTTGAGGAAAAACGCAGAACACCAGTTACAGCAGGTTAAAGCAGAAAGACGTGAGCTTCAGGAAAGATTTTTTTTAATACCCTGATATTTCTCAATCGCGACTGAAAATCAAACCACCGAGAAGCTGGACACATTCAGTCCCTTTAATAGCTTTGTTTTAGGGTGACTCCCCTTTCCTCGTGAGGAAGCTCAGAACAGGCGGGAGTAATCCTCTTTTGGGGGGGGCGGTCTCAGCGACCATGAGGACCACCGTCCACTGCAAGAGAAGGCGCCGGCTTGTGGTGGGGAGTCTGAGCACATAAGGCTCTACCACAGTCTGGCTGCTAAAGGAGGCTGAATAAACCAAATTGGGGGAAATAGCACCTGGATCGAACCATTTAGGGAGGGAAGAGGGTCAGATGGGACGTGCAGATTAGGTTGTTGTACACGAAGGGGGGAAAAAATGGGAGTCTGGACTGTACTATCGTACCCTGTTGAGAGGATTTCCGGGGACAGTGAAGAAGACAGAGGGATTGTACCACGTTGACTTTGAGAAAGGGGATAGCCAAGACAAGACTCTAGCCATAAGTAGGGTCATACCATTTGTAAACAGGTGACTTGGACCGTACCATCTTGGAAAGTGCTGGTAGGCAGAGGGCATGGATGAGTATGTAATTGTACCACAAGGAAAACAGGTGTCTCGGTGGGGAGTGGGAGAACGGACTGAGGAATGTGTCCCACAGATAGCCCTGGAATAATGCGGACTGTATCGAGAAGGAGAGTACACATGAAGCATACCATGCAGGCGATAGTTGGGGCCTCGGCAGCGCCTCTCGGGGTGCCGGGGGTCCCTGTTACCCCTCAAGGCTCTGTGGGCCAAGGGCTGCAGGGGCCGGCCATTACCGCTGAGGCTCTGGAAGATCTGGGATGGGGGGTTCTGGCTCAGGAGCCTCAGGGAGTGCATCTGCCTCAATAAGCACAGGAAGACTTGGGTGAGTGCGAAGGTCGGAGCCCAGGGAATGCAGTACTTAGGATGGGGCAGCATGCACACATGGTCACCTGGAGGGAGGTGATATTGAGAGCCCTGTCGATGAGGATCCAGGTAACAGTCTCGGAGCACGGAGGGGTGCTGAGAGAGCCCTGATAGGTGATGAAGCCAAAGGAGTCTGGAAACAGGAGCTCCAGGCTCAGGTCTTGAAGAAAGTAGGCATCATCTGAGGGGATACCAAACCAGCATGAAAGGGTGCCCCCGGGAACCCACCTGTGCACAAGCAATACATGGGGAGTTCGCTGTTTTTGTTGCAGTATGGAGATTGAACCTAGGCTTCAGGCATGCCAGGCAGGTACCACTGAGGGGTTCAAATCAAGATTCTACCACCACGCTCCGTCTCCAGCCACTCTCTTCACTTCTTGTCTTGACACTGGATCTTACTAAGTAGCCCAGACCGGCCTTGAACCCACTCTGCAGCCCAGATTGGCCTTGTCACCCTCCTTCCCCAGCCTCTCTCATAGCTGGGATTCCACCCCAAGCTTGGGGACTTACTCTTGTAGGAGATTCGGGTGATGGTGTCCCGGTTGAGGAGGCGACTGAGGAATGGGTTGGAGCTGCCAGCCACCTATGCAGGGGGCATGAGGCAAGGAGACAGCAGCCCAGGGCTCCCCAAAGGCCCACCACCCCAGAATAAGGAGCCTAGCCTCCCAGCCTCCCTTGGCCCTCGCACCCTGGAAGCCAGTTGCCCATCTTGCCTCCCTCACATTGACAAAGAGGCTGAGAATAGCCAGGCCATTGGGGCCCCTTGAGGCGGCACTGAGATTCCCGTAGAGTTCTTGGTTGAAGTGGATTAGCTGCACCTGGGGGAGTAGGGGCACAAGGAGAAGGGGTCCTTAGCAGAGGGGTCGAGAGGATGGTTTCAACACTAAGGCTTTTGGTGTTCAGAATTGCATTAGGGATAAGTACTTAGGGTGGGGACAGGTAGCCGTTGGTAGATGAATGAGGTAAAGATAAAAAAATAGGGTGGCTTGGTGTGGAGGGTCATAGGTTAGAGGTCACCACCTCAGCAGAGAAGCCTTGGTGGTTGATCTGGTGTTCAGAGCCAGCCCCATCTCGAGATCCAAACAGCAGCCGAAGTTCACTGAGTCGGTGGCTATAAAGAAGAGGACCCCCAGACACGTTGACCACAGGGCGGGATGCAGGTAGGAAGGAGACATGGCGGCCAGTGTTGTACAAGGTTCCCCGGAGCTGCAGGAGAGGCAGAAGCTATTGGGGACACAGAGAGAGATGGCTCCCACCCATGCTCCACTCGTCCATTCCCTGAGTCCAACAATTTAATATTGATTAGGCATAAGCCACTCCCCAGACTCAGACCATGTCTTCTACAGGTATTCAACACTGATGAATTAATTCGGTTAACAAGTACTGGACCAGGAGTACTATTTCAGGCTTGTAGTCCTAGCCCCGAGGAAGCCAAGGCAGGAGGAGTGCCATGAGTTCAAGTCCAGACTAGGCTATAGAGTAAGTCTTTCCTCTTCCTTTCATTCATTCATTTTGTGTTTGTTTGTTTTGAGACAGGGTTTCTTTCAATAACAGCTCTGGCTGTCCTGGAACTTGGTTTGTAGACCAGGCTGGCCTCTAACTCACAGAGATCCTCCTGCCTCTGCCTCCTGTGTAGCTAGGATGACATAGGAGTGGGGGCTTTAGTTTGAATAATGGATTACAGGCTATAGAGCAGAAGGCTAGACGAAGGATTGGGAGGACTGGATAAGAGCGGAAGATGGAGGGGCAGGAAATGAAAAGGACAGGAATGATTGTTATGAGCCTAGTGTGAACGTAGATCTGAGGAACTGAGGGACAGACTAGAAAATGACTTTGAGGCTCTGGCCTCTCTTAAAGAAATGGTACCTCGGTGTGTGTACTATAGAATACAGACTAAAGATGGGAAGACGGCAGCTATCGTGTAGGTCCTGTGCACATTCGTGGGTTTAGCCTTTTCAAACGCTCGGCATGGGTTGCGTTTTGTTTTCATCAGTTTTGGCAAACATGGGAAGTCGAGGAAACCAGTGGGAAATGGAAGAACAGGGGATCTACAGAGAGTGAGGTGCCTCGCCTCTCTCCACCCAGCTGGTACCTTTTGTTCCTCACAGCTACCATCCGCCTCAGCACAGGCCCTCTGCTCAAACTCACCCCAATGCAAGGCTCCTTACCTTTTCTCCCCCGGTGCTGAGCCTGAGTGGGGGCAGAAAAGGGTCGTAAAGAACCCGCTTCAGCTCCACATCCACGGGACTCTGCCGCTTTCCCACAGCGCATAGGCTCCAGGCAGCGTTCACCAGGCCCCAGAAGGGAGGCCCTGTGGGAACAGAAACAGACTGGATCCCGGTCAGGATCTGCTGTGCTGGACTGGGGCAGGGATAACCAACCCGTCTGAAGAAAGAGGGCAGAAATCTGAAGCTAAGAAAAAAGCACAGAAAAGCCAGAATCCTATTTCCTAGATGAATTTTGGAATCCTTTCCCAGAAGCTCCTAACTCCTCCATGTATTGTTCCCAATTTAAGGCTATGTAAAAACAGAACTACAACTCCCAATAGGCCTCAGAGGTGAAACCAACTAATTCATCTCCTGTCTGTCCCAATGCCCCATGGGAATTGTAGTTCTTTTAGTCTCCCAAGTCCCACAGCTGGATTAGAGTATTAGGGGAGAGTTGCAGAAGAGGGCTTCGAAGACACGGGTGAGGGGCGGGGCCGGGACGTGCGCTACCGCTACCGAGCCTGTGCTTTCAGCAGGAATAGGACCGGCCTCCGGCGGCAAACACCACCTCCATCTCTCCACCCCCACACTTTTCTTTCCTTGCACTCACTCCCACTCACTACTTGAAATGCGCATGTATAATGTCCCATGGTGAGCCGCTGAGGTTCAGAGGCCGGGGCTCACTCCTGGGGGAAGAAAGAAGGGGCTGGGAGCGTTGGTCCTGTGGAAGATGAGAGGATCGAGGACCCAAAGTCTGGAGTCTGGGGAAAACAGCGCCTAGGAAAACGGGGTCGGGCTCCGGGTCTCCACCCTGTTTGCACCTGGCACGAAGTTTCCCTGGAGATTCTCCTTGTAGCTCCACCAGTCCTCGGGATCAGGTGCAGGTCCGATGTGAGCTAGGAAGAGAGCAGCCTGCATCCCTCTCCTAGGCACCCCACCCCGCTCCTCCCTTAGGGGCTACTGCCCGGACCCCCAGGTCTTACCTGCCGCTCCCAGTGCGGCCCAGAGTACCAGCGCTTGAGGGGCGCTCAGGCGAGCCGCACCCCCCATCCAAGAGGCCTCGGAGCGACCCTTTCCCAGCTCCCAGCCCCCTAGTTCTTCCCTTCCCTCCTCCTGGGACTTCCAGCCTGGCTGTCCCCAGCACGGGAGACCTAGCTCCCGAGATGCAGGGGCTGGGACCGCGCACCCCAGTGCCTGTTTGAAGCGCACTCCTCCGCCTGCCTGGGCCGGCGCCCTGCTCTCGTTCTATCTCCCAGACCTGCGATCGGTCTCGCCGGCCCCGGGTCCCTCTTGGTGCCGATGCACACCCCCTCTTCGCTCTCATCCAGCGAACCCAGCCGCGCACTCACCGCGTGCACTCCCTCCGCCTCCTCCCTCACCCTGCCTTCTCTTCTTCCCTCGGTCCTCCTCCTCCCTGTTCGACTCAGCCTTCCTTTCTACCTCACCTCCTCCCTCGCCCAGTGCTGCCTCTCCCTCTTTCCATCTCCTCCTCCTCTTCCCACGCTCCCTCCCTATCCCCACCCCCATCACCTCTGATCCTGCTTCCCTTTTCCCCACCCGCTTGCTCCCACTGGTTTGATATTTGACTGGGGGCCTCCGCAGTAAAAAGGGCCGCACCCGGGGACCCAGCCCTGGGAAGGGAGGAGCTGCAGCTGAGAGAGCCCGAGGCCCCCAGCTCCAGGTGCCAAGGCCAGAATGCCACTAGGCATTGGGGACCTGGAGTGCAGAAAGGCAGCTGGCCGGGAGGGGGAGGTAGAGGCTTAGGGGACTCGGTGTGAGGCGAAGGCTGGAGGCGAGCTGAGTGCTCAGAAAGGTGTGTGGGGGGGGGGCGGGTGAGAGCAAGATGTCAGGAGGGAGAGACAGAGAAAGAGAGACACAGAGAGACTTCATGTTCAGAACCAGGCAGGAGACACATTAGAGTCACAGAGTCAGAGACATGCTTAGAGAAAAAAAAAATGATCAAGATGCCATGCAGAAAGAAGAGATAGAGACAGAGAGACAAGAGCTCAGGCACTGAAAAGCATGGTGCCAGGCCACAGGGAAAGAGACAAAGACAGTAAACACACAGACCAAGCATGGTGGTTCCCACTTGTGACCCCAGCATTCAGGGGGTGAAGATTTGAAGCCAGCCTAGACTGCACAATAAGACCTTGCTTGTCTAAACAAAACAATGGGCAACCCACAAAGAACGAGAATAAATGAGACACAGAAGGACAAAGAGGTGGGAAGAGGCAGGCACCAAGAAATAACTTTAGAAGTTGGAGTGGAGGTGCATGCCTTTAATCCCAACAATCAGAAGGCAGAAACAGGTGGATCTCTGAGTTTAAGGTCAGCCTGGTCTACAGAGCAAGTCCCAGGAGGCCAGGGTTACACAGAGAAACCCAGTCTTGAAAATGAAATTGAGACAAAGAAAGAAGGAAAACAAAAAGAAAAAGAAAAGAAATACATTAAAGGTTGAAGCAGAGTGACCCACCCATGGGATTAAAGGAGCCAGGAGGGCAGGCAAGAAGAGAGACAGAGCCAAACAGATACAAAGAAAGACATAGGGTGAGGCAGACACTAAGGGACAGGATAGAAGGACCATTTCTGCAGGAAATGCAGGACATAGATAAAAGACAGAAACATAGAAACAGACCTGGACATCAGGACCCTAAACATAGTTACTCATGCAGAGAGCAAAGACAAAGGCAGAGGAGAGGGCCAGTCACAGACCGAATGACTTG
This sequence comes from Alexandromys fortis, assembly GCF_014885135.2. NCBI lineage: Eukaryota > Metazoa > Chordata > Mammalia > Rodentia > Cricetidae > Alexandromys > Alexandromys fortis. The sequence goes on from NW_026068073.1 coordinate 511,377, forward strand.
GAGGGCCTCTAGACAGAGGGGGGCAGGCAGGGAGACATGGTGAGGTGGAAAAGTTTATGGAGACCACCTGGGCCAGGTCTCAAAAAACAAAGGAAAAATGTAGACCAGGGCATGGGGAACAAGCAGAACAAACATACCAGAAGCAGGAACACTGGCAGAAAGGCCCAGCTGTGCCTTTCAGCCCCGAAGCTGCCCATAATGTGGGGTCAGCATCTGCCCGATTCCACAGGTGGAATGAGGAGCCAGCAAGGGCGTTATCTGCTGCAGTGGACTGACTAGCGTTCACTCTGCTGCTAAAACGCCACAAACCCTGGGACCTAGAAGGCCTTATTCGACAAAGGGGTCTTAGCGTGTGTGATTAAAGTATTGTTTGTTTGTTTTCCCCATTATTGAGAATTGAACCCCAAGCTTTTATATAGGCTAGGCAAGCACTCTATAGTTGAGTCACGCCCCCAGCCCCTGGCTGCAGGAATTTTCGGCAGGTGCTCTGCTGTTGCTCCAGACATAATAGGGGATTTTAGCGTTCTGCAGATAAGGTCCATCTCCAGTCCTTTTGTAGCGTCCTTTTGATACAGTTTCTTAGTATGTAGTTCAGTGAGGCCTTGAACTCATTCTAGTTCAGAGAGATCTTGAACTTTCTGGCCTCCTGCCTCAATGTTCTGTGTGGCTGGGATGGCAATCCTGCACCACCTGAGTATTATTTGAGATATCACCCTTCATTATTATGATGGACCTGTCCTGGAACTCACTCTGTAGACCAGGCTGGCCTCAAACTTGGAGATCCACCTGCCTCTGCCTCTGAAGTGCTGGGATTAAAAGTGTGAACCACTACCCGGCTAATACCTGTTTTCTTAAGCCATATAGTTTACTGTGAAAAATAGGTTTATGAGGCAAAGTTTCGCTGTATAGCCCAGGTTAGCCTCAAATCCCAACTCCAGCTCCTCCTGTCCCAGTTTTCCAAGTGCTGAGATTACAGGTGTGCACCATACCTGGCTTGGAATCTCTCTTCTGCCTTTAGTTGCTGGAGTTTTGCTGTTGTTTTGGAGAGAGGGTCCTCATGTAGCCCAGACTGACCTCTAGTTCCTACTTGTAGCTCTCCAGTGCTGTGATGGTAGACTTCTACCAGCACTCCTGATTTTCAGCGGGGTAGGGGGGACCAAATCCAGGGACCCACGCACGCTAGGCAAGCACTCTATGAGTTGAGCTACAGGCCCAGCCCCAGTTTCTGAATCTTTCCACCCCCCCCCACTCCACCCCCCCTTCTAGGCTAGGTCCTCACAGAACAAATACAGGCTTCAGGAGATCCGCCCCCACCACCACCGCAGTGAAGTCAGTTGGCTATGCTTTAAGGTGGACAAAGGGCCTCCTTTGAGGTCTGGCAGCCACCTGTGCCACCTCCATTATTGTGCACAGACAGGCAGGGCTGGCGCCTTGAGGGAGGGATGGGAAGGGTCTGGTCGGCAAGTGGCACAGATGTGGATTCCACGCCAAATTGCTTCGGCTGCTAGAAACAAAGTTTGAGTCACAAGAAACACATAAGGCTCCCTCTGCGCCACACTTTCATCCAGGCTCTTGGGTGGGAGGCAGCACAGCCAGCGGCCCAATAGCTCGGAGGGTTCCCACAGCCCCTGTGAACTTCCTTAACTCTCTCTCCCTGCCTTCCACACCCAGCAAGGTCCTCCCCATCAGAGTAGCAGGCCAGGGAGGCCTCTGGGTTTTCAAATAACAACGGGAAACTCATTTGGTGCTTGCTCTGGGCCACGCCAGGTCCAAACCCTTCATGTAGATAAATCGGTTTTATCTGCAAATAGCACTTGTTAGATAATCCTCGGGCTCCTAATCCTCCATCTGCCAAGGCTGAGATGTGTACCCCATGGCTCTACACCATATTTCAAGACCAGGTGATATTCAAGGTTTTTTCTTTTGCAGAGACTATCTTAATACCTATCAGAATACTAAAGTATCTGAACGCCAAACTTTGTAGATATGAGACCACTGGGCACCTTTGTCAAATGTCTTGCCGTTCCCTAGCCTATTGTCTTTTGGTTAATCACGAAGCGACAGGAATCCAACTAGCACTCAGGGTCTCCACTGGAGTCCTTTCTAAGAGCGTTGGCCCCTTTCTCTCAGATAAATGATTTAGAACTTCCGCTGGGCAGATTTACTCAAGGCCTTCTTTATTCGCCTCCTAAAGACTCTCCCAACATGGATCGGGGTCTGTAGGCACAATTCCACCGGACGTGAGGCTGTTCCGTGACAACTTCGGCCCCGAAGGCCCGCATGCGGCTTCAAGCCTTTGGCTAAACGTCGTGCGGAATGACGCCACGAGCGCCGCAGCTTCTGATTGGCTCTACAGAGAAGCGCCCACGTCGAGGTCGAGGCTCTGCCGAATCCCACCCCGCATGGCTCCTGGGGCGCTTGGGCTCAGCTTAGCGGCTGGGCCGGCTGGGTGTGGGAGGCCGCAGGCCGCGGCAGGCGCCACCGCGCTCCTTCTGCTGTAGGCGCCGCAGCAGCCGGGCCCAGTGTGGCCTCCAGGGCAGCGCGAGGCCGTGGCGGTCCAGGACGAGGCGCGCAGGGTCGGGACTGGCCGCAGCACTGCCCAGCAGCAGATAGTCGACCCCCGGGCGCAGGCGCAGGCAGCCGCAGGCCAGGTCAGCGCGGGGCACCCAGGCCTCCTGGCCACCGCGGCGCACGGGCCACGCGCGCTGCTTGTACACAGCCAGCACGTGCACGGCCAGGCGCCACCACTCAGGACCCACTGCCTCCGACGCTGAAACCTGTGTGTGCAGAACTGCGGGAAGGCACCACGTCAGACAAGCGGGAGGGAGGCTGTCCCTGAGGGGTGAGGTCAGGCCTGGTGGAGAAGACCCTACCAAATGGCGTAGGAAGGGGCAGGCAGGGTCAAGATTAGCGGTTCTTAGTCTGTGGAGTCTCGACTCCTTTAGGGTGGAACCCTTTCTCAGGAGTCTCTAAGACCATCGGAAAGCACAGATTTTTATATTATGATCCATAACAGTAGCAAAGTTACAGTTCGGAAGCAGCAACAAAAATAATTTTATGGTTGGGGGGCGGGGGGATCACCACCAGCAGGAGGAACTATATTAAAGAGTCCCAGCATTAGGAAGGTTGAGAACCACTCAATATATGAAGTAGAGGCCAGGATCAAAGCTGGGAAGGCACTGTGGTGTATGTGAGAGGGAGGGGAAGTCCACGATCAGGATCCTAAGGGCCCTGTGAAGTAGGGTTGTGGTTGAGAAAGATGAGGGAAGTGGAGGTCCAGGACGATGCTGCGGGTCAGGCACTGAGAGTTTGCTGAGAGCTTCTGATAATGCTGGCTAGAGCTTTTGGGACCGTGTTACTATTAACGATAGCCTCAGGATTCCCTTGTTCTGGCAACAAGGTCATAGTGAAGTGTTGACGCTGGGCTAGGACTTACTCTGTAACCTAAACTAATCCAGAACTCACTGCAGTCCTTCTGCCTCAGCCTTCTGGGAGCTGGCGACTTTGAGCCCTGCACTGCTGTTCCTAGCTAAACCAGAGTATTGGTGGAACGCTGAGAAGGTCCCCAGGAGTGGAGGCCTCGGGAGAGATGGGTCTGGGGTGAATTGGGGGTCCAAAGGATGAACTGAGTGCCAAGGCCTGCGACTAGGTTAAGGTCTGTGGGTCAGTGCTCCTGAGAAGAGGGGGGAAGGAGTTCCACCTCAAAGGCTTGTGACAGGGAAGTCGGTTGATGATCCTGAGAGCAAAGGGGCCATGGTCCGGTACAGAAGGAAGTAACTGGTCGGTTTGTATCTCTTAGCTAGCCCTGACTCCTGAATGAGAGCTGAGTTCATGGGCCTCAGGACTGGGGACTGGTGAGCCCTCGTACGTCTGGAGCTGCAAGGAGGATAGGCAGAACAAGGGCCCTCTGTTCATCTAGGCCCCTCTTCCTCCAGCATTCCAGATGCCAGGCGGACGACAGGAGAACAAGGAGACACAGAAGGTAGGGGTTCCTCCCCACTGTCCCCCACCATTGTTTTCTGTTCCAGTACATCCTGGCAAGGAAGAGTCCTTTGGGCTCTAACATTCTTTCCCATTTAAAATAAGAAAATGGCAGGGCAGGAAGAAAGCAGCCCCTTTTTCTCCATCACTTACCGTAATCCTGCTGGCAGTATCTCTGAAGGCTCATATGCACGCTGGTGTCCGAAACATTGCAGTAGTTTTGACACTGTGGGTCTGGGGAGGGTCAGGCTCTCTGCAGTGGGCTCCATGGCCTGGCGCACAACCCAACTCCCCACCCCATTTCCTCAGGCAGTTGGACTGTCTACACCTCAGGAAGGGCTGGAGGCACACACCTCTAATTCTAGCACTCAGGAGGCCAAGACAGGCCACTCTATGAGTTTGAGGTTAACCTGGTCTATAGACCAAGTTCTACCACAGGGCTACCCAGAGAAACCCTATCTCAAAAAAAAAAAAAAAAAAGAAAAGAAAAGAAAAGAAAGAAAAATACACCGCTGGGTAGTGATAGTGCACACCTTTAATACCAGCTCTTGGGAGGCAGAGACAGGAGAGACAGGCAGATCTCTGTGAGTTCAAGGCCAGCCTGGTCTACAAAGTAAGTTCCAGAACAGCCGGGACTGTTTCACAGAGAAACCCTGTCTCAAAAAAAAACAAGTGAAAAAAATAATAAAAATAAATAAATGAATGAATGAATGAATATTAAAAGGAGAGCTGGGTCCCTTCCGGCCCCGGGAAGCCCTTTCCAGATCCCCTTTGTTGCCCGCAGTGCCTATGCCAGCCTCTTACCAGACCGAGACGCAATAGGGGTAGTTGCAAGGGCAGTTGTTGCCTCCAGAATTCCTGTCAGAGCAGAGGGGAAATTCAGTTTAATCTCTAGGAATCACCATGAGGAATCCAGGCATGCCGACTCCCAAAGGTGCACCCATCCTTTACCCGCCCCTTCCCTCTTAAGAACAAGGAGCCCAAAACCTTAGCCTTTTCCCCAAGGTTGAACAGTCTGTAATGTAGTTTCAGACCCAGATTCTCTGAACAATCAGAGTTCATCCACTCACACCCAAAGCCACAGTACAGTTGTCCCAGCTCAGTGTTTATGGGGTCAAGTGCTGTGGACTTACGTTGGCAGGGCATCCTGGGTGAGCGACTCTGCTGGTATCCAGGACCACAGTGACTGCATGTGAGGCCTGTGACCCCTAGCTTGCAAGAGCACTGGCCACTGGTCTGGTTGCACATCCCTCCTGTTGCTCCAATTGGGTGGCACTGGCAGGCTTCGTGACAAAAGGAAGGAGCTATTTGGGACCAGTAGGCTCCCTACAGTCTGTGAACCATCCCCCAGACCTGAGCAGCTAGCCTCCTCCCTCACACCCACCTCTGTGTCTGTCTGCCAGTACAGAATCCTAGCGGTGTCCTTTCCCCTTTGGCTTGGCTTCCGGCCACACTCACCCCTGCATGCCTTGTGACTAGTGATGGGCTGGCTTGGGTCCCTCCAGAACCCTGGCTGGCAGTAGTGACAGTGCCGCCCAGCTGTGTGGTGGCGGCACCGCTCACACACACCCCCACTACGGCCACCTGACAACCTGAATAGCTCGGAGTTGAATCGGCAGCGTCGGGCATGCTGGTTGCAGGAGCAGGCTGGGGATAAGATGATGTCAGAAACTGTCATACAGGCACATTAGGGCCAGGTCGACCTCCCGTCCCCAGCTTTCTCTCTACCATCCTGTTCTTGGAAAGAAGGTAGATCTGTGGTTTTAGAAACTGGCTTCGGCTCATTCCCAGGATGTCTTAATTCTCATGCTAAATTGTGGCATTGGACTAGCTAGCCTGTGACCCTCCTGAGAGGCCATAGTGCTGAAAGAATGGGCTAGGTTGGGGAACCCCTGCCTCTCCATGAAGGGGACTACTCTATCCTGTAGCTCAGGATGACATTTGCTGTGTTTACATCCAAGGAGATTAAGATAAACATGCTCAACCTAGAACCCAGCATGGAGTGTGCGCTGAGCCTATGGTGCTTCCATGCGCTAGGCACTATTTACTACTGCTGTGTACAGTCCTGGACACCACCATCCCATTTCATAGGTTAAATGACGCACAGAGGTGGAGTCACCTGCTGGAGGCAGCACAACCAGGAAGGAGCAGAAGCAGCGTCTGGGCTTGTGTCCTAAGGGTTCCACAAAGCCCACAGATTGTTGATCACGTGTGTTTTCCTGGGAGCATTTTTCAGATTCGTGAAGGTAGTAACTATCAAACCCCGCTGCTCTGCAACCACCACAGCCAGCAGAGTAACGACCCGCGGGAAGCAAGAAGGTAGTTCAGTTCAACACGACTCAGTACTGGTGCTGGCTCAAGCTTTGAGAGTCTGACCCCGAGGAGTTTATTTTAGGCAGAGTTAAGCACGGCACAGTTTGGTGACATTTCCTGGTGATAATGAACTCAATCCTGTGTGCACAACAAAGCTTAAGACATGACTACTTTGAAACTCTCTGTAAAGTACAAGTGACATCTTTCATAAAGATGGGTTCTGCAGACTGAAAACAATAAACAAGGGTCTGGGGGAGGACCTGGTGTGGTCTCAGCCACACAGATAGTGCAAAGGTCACCAGGATATTAACCAGGGCTGCTCCCAGCTTCTGGGTTATAACATGTATCACAGGTTATCCCTCCCTCCCTTTGAAGGGACGACCCTGTGTTTAACACCTGGTTTTCTGGTGCTTATCTGTGAGCTCAGGGACCTTGGTATCTCACATACCCTACTGCTGATCAGAAACACCAGGAAACCTTTCATACATTGGTTGGTTGGTTGCAGAAGAAACAGGGCCTCATGAAAACCAGGCTGGCCTAGAACTTATGATCTTACTGCGTCCATCTCCTGAGTACTGGTATATAATAGAGTTTTTCCATGCCTGGCTAGTGCTTTTAGTTTTTTGAGACAGGGTTTCTCTGTGATGCCCTGGCAGTCTAGAAACTCTCTCTGTAGACCAGGCTGGCCTCAAACTCATAGAGATCCGCCAGCCTCTGCCTCCTGCATGGATTAAAGGCGTACACTACTAATATCGGCTGCCTAGCTAGTTCTTAATCACGTAAATTGCTGGGCATGGTGGATCACTTTTAATCCCAGTACTCAGGAAGCAAAGGCAGGTGGGTCCTATGGGTTCGAGGCCAGCCTGCTCTACATATTGAGTTCCAGGCAGCTGAAGCTACATAGTGAGACACTGTCAAAAATGGGGGGAGGTGGGCTGAAGTGATGGCTCAGAGGTTAAGAGCACTGGCTGCTTTTTAGAGGTCCTGAGTTCAATTCCCAGTAACCACATGGAGGCTCAAAACCATCTATGATGAGATCTGATGCCCTCTTCTGGCCTGCAGGCATACATGCAGATAGAACACGGTATACATAATAAATAAATAAGTCTTTAAAAAAAAACTGAAACAACAAAAGCCCACCCACATAAATTGAAGAATAATTCAGTCAGCATCACCAGGCCCAGGGATTGGTATGTGTAGCAGGAATTTCAGAGAGATGTTAAATCAGAGTACCTGGGCCCTCTATGACAGGACCTGGATTTAGAGGCTGAGAGCCAGGGCTGGCAGCTCCCCTGGGGCAGAGCAGAGGGGTGACGTAGTAAAGGTAGAGACAGCTGCATGTCCTTGAGAGAGTGACACTCCTTCCCCCACCTCTGTTGCTCCCTGTCTAGTGAGGCTGTGTGCCCTCCCCAAGGGTTTAGATAGCTCTGCATGGCAGTGCTGTTCCAGGACCTCTGCAGAGGCAGACATGACAGGTGGAGGACGGTGGAGCTGCCTCATCTGTAAAGCCACGGGAGTGTGTCACTGCCTTTCATCCAGGTACCCAGGGCTGCACCTCTCTTAACTTGGGTAACTGATCATACTCAGGAATACAGCCTCCCTAGCACCCAGACCCTATCCAAGCCCAGGATGGAGCCTTCCCCAGCCTCAGGACACGTGAGTCTCCCCTGCTGATTCCGGGGGTGGTGGAGGGCAGAAGGCTGGGACCTGGCCTCCCTGAAAGGCTGAGGAATGTGTGCATCTGTCTGCACCTGTCTGCCAGTGCATTGATTACCCACAAGGCTGAGGTCACAGACAGGTGGAAACAGAGCAGATAGTGTGGCTGGAGGAATGGGGGTGACAGCGTCTAGGACAAGTCCCTCAGTCTTCTCAACTCTCCTTTCTGCCTGGGAGTGGTGTCCCAGGCAGCGGGTGCTCCCAAGTGAGCGATGAAGCTGTACTCACTTTGTGCATCCGGCTCCCTGCTTCTCTGCAGCCCTCAGGATACTCTAGTCTCTGGGCACCTAGTATGATGGCGCCCTTGGGAGCTGAGCAGGAGGGGATCCACGCTCATACCTGGTACCTGTGTGACCTTGTGTAAGTGAATTGTGGTCACAGTATCTCCATGCAGACAGTGGGCTGGCAGCTGGTGGTCCATCATAATGTTTTATAATTAAATATTTCTGTGCTGTGTCCCCTAGGAGTCAGGAAATGTATGTGCTTGGACCCTTGCCCGAACCCAGTGCCACACCAGGCCCTGGGATATGTTCTGCTCAGTACTGCTCTGGTGTCAGGTGACTGCTTGTGGAGCCCCTGACAGAGGGGTTCGTGTGTGTGTGTGTGTGTGTGTGTGTGTGTGTGTGTGGGGGATAGGTGTGTTTGCACGCGTGGGTGTGGGTGGGTGTGTCTGCGCGCGTGTGTGAGGGGGTGGGTAGGTGTGTTTGTAGGTGTGTGAGGGGGTGGGTAGGTGTGTTTGTGGGTGTGGGGGGTAGGTGTGTTTGTGGGGGGGGTAGGTGTGTTTGTGGGTGTGTGTGTGAGGGGGTGGGTAGGTGTGTTTGTAGGTGTGTGATGGGGTGGGTAGGTATGTTTTGGGGGGTGGGAGTGGGTAGGTGTGTTTGTGGGTATGGGTGTGGTGGGGGTGGGTAGGTGTGTATGTGGGTGTGTGAGGGGGTGGGTAGGTGTGTTTGTGTGTGGGGGTATGTGGGTGTGGGTGAGTAGGTGTGGGTGTGGGGGGTAAGTGTGTTTTTGTGGGTGGGTGGGTGGGTAGGTGTGTTTGTGTGTGGGGGGTGTATGTATCTGACATCCTTGGCCAATAAGGAAAGGGAACCAGGTCACCACACAGTGTGAGGCTGAGCAAAGCAAAGCAATTCTGAGGGGAGAGCACTCTGCATGCTTTGGGACAGGGGCGAATTGCAAGTTGTCCCAGGGGGCCAAGTAGTGGAAGGGTTGGGGACAGTACCCACGACTTACGCAAGCAAGCGTGAGGGTGCTGGGGTGTGGCAGGCCGCCAGGGCCAGTCTCGATGGGATGGACGGCAGCTCTCGCATCCTGGGCCAGTAGTGTGGTGGCGGCAGCGGCAGCGTGGGGGCTGGGCCTGGGCAGCACAGCGGGCTGCATGGCCATGGCACTGGCAGCGGCCTCTTACCCCAGTGGTCACCAGCCCTGCCTGGCCCCCAAACTCCACACGGAGGTGGCTGACTACTATCTTGGCCTTGGGGCCTGGTGGGGAGCGAAAGGTTACCCTCTCGGGCCCCCCCAGAGCTCCAGGCCAGGCAGGCCTGCGCCATAGTGGCCTCCAGGGGCCTCCAGGGGCCCAGGCAGCAGAAATAACCAGGGCTGGAGGCCCCGGGGTGCAGAATCGCAGTGTGACAGATGTCAAGAGGAAGGGGCCATCCAGGTCCAGGGTCAGACTGCCGTTGCAGGGAGAGCCAGGGCTGGCTGCAGGGGGAGCACAGGTCTGAGGGCAGGGGGCTTCTACCCTGCCGGCCAGCCGGGTCACTGGTGGGAGGCAAAAGCGAGGGCGCCCTCCTGGATCATAGCATGGATCTGAGGTGGCCTGGCTAAGGAGAAGCCAGAGGACGAAGGTAATGGGCATGGCACCTGTAGACAGAGGTGGTAGATGGGGCCTCAGTCAGCCTCCACCCTGCTGAGGATCCCTGTGGGCCTGAGTCCCTTCCCGCCCTGCCTGAGCCCCCTCCCCAACTGCCTTGAAGCGAGGAAAATAGTTCCATCTGGGGAGAATTACTGTTTACATAACCCAGAGGGAAAAGAACGCAAGCAAAATCAAGAATTTTGCCTGAACTAATCCAGAGCTTAACACCCCAAAGTTATCCATCAGTGTCAAGGGGGTAGAGGCCCTGGGGAGAGGGTGAGGGGCAGATGAAGCAGCGGTACCAACAGATGTGAAAACCTAGAAGGGTGTGTCAAGGAAGAAATGGAGGGCATGGCTGGGGGAAGGAAGAGACACCGACCTTGAGGAAAGCCAGACCGTAGGACAGAGGACAGACACCGGAATGGATAGTTGGATGGCATGAAACTAGGAGGACCTGGGGCTGAGAGGAAAGAGCAGGTTGGCTCAGAGACACTTGGGAAAGCCCAAGGACCGAGGACCGTGAGGAGCCTAAGAGGGAAGGGAGAGCCAGCCGGTGGTGCCCAATAGGAAATCAGAAGCAGAGGCCAAGGCATCGGCCCGGCCCATGTAGATCAGAGTGGAAGCTTTTCCCACATGGGGATCTAACTTTGTTCTCCACACCCTGTGCACGGAGAGGGATTATTGCCAAACAGCCCTGGCCTCTCTGCTGTCTACCCCAGCCCTCTGCCCTTAACCCTTTCCCCCCCAGGTGTCCAGCCAGAGAACAGAGCTGAGGGAAGGATGGAGTATGGAGGCTGGAAACCCACAACACCTTGGAGCTGGAGAGCAGAAGCCTAAACTTCCGTTAGGACTCAGGGTTAGGACCCTGCAGTTAGATTTTTAGGGCCTTCCTGGGCAGGGATCCCACCTGCTACCCTGAATCTCAGGCATGGATCCAAATACCCACATTCTCCACAATGCTCAGGCCCTCAAAGCAGATGGGGGAGCTGATGTTGGGATCTAAATATGGGAGGAAAGACAAAAAGCAGGAAGTGGCATAAGGTGTGTGCCAGATGTCAGGACACTTGGAAACCGGAAATCCAGAGTCCAGGAAGTGTTAGGACTAAGGGCTTCCACTTTCCCCACTGAGAACTGAAGACCTGGGGACTTCTCTGACCCCATGCATGAACCCTTACCTCTGAATCTGTACCTGGGCTGAGAGCTACACAGGCCTGGGCCCCACTGCCATTTATCAGACAGGATGCTTCCCCTGCCCATATCATAGGCCTGATCCCTACCCCAGGATTCTAGAGCCTTAGTGTAGAATTTGCCAGCTTCCCTAAGCCCTCGCCCCTCATGTAAGCACGTTTCTTACTGGGTAATTTCGGAGTTCCACCTTCTGGTTCCTAACACTGTAAAGTATCAGGCTGTGAGTTCTGTTATGTTCTTGGGAGGCAGACAGAATCTAGCCCCAGCCCATCCAGGCCTACAGTTAGCCTTGCTGGACTGGTGGGATCTATAAGAAACCCTGCCTGCCGTCCCCACTTAGGCATGCATCTCCTACCCGGCTACTAGGGCCCAGCCATTGGTCAAACCTGCCTGAAGAAGAGGAGAGTGTCCTGCAGTCAGCTGTCTCCACACTCTTCTGTAGGAGTGGCGCTGCGGTGGGCTCTCGGGAAGAACGAGCGTGGCTGTTCTCAGGCCAGGCTAGTGGGGGTTCTGGGCGGGAGCTCACAGCAGAGCCCGCAGAATCCAACTGCCCGCCCCAAACTCTGGCCAACAGCAGCCACGCTTTCCCCACAGGGACCCCTGCCAGCCACACCACCCGAGACTGCGTGGGACAGGAGCATTGTCGCCCCCAGCAGGCTTGCAGCCTGGTGGCCCTGGACACACTGGCTTAGAAGGATCCAGGCAGGTAGGAGGACAGCTGTCGGTGGGGGTCCTGAGGTTGGGATCCCGGCCTGTTCCCACTTGCCCTAGCCCCTCTTACCTCAGGAGTTTAGCTTGCCAGCCCCCTGCTTCTGGCTAAATCCCAGCCAGTGCCAGTCCTGCATCTTCCTGCCACGTGTGGGTTAGCTGGTGTTCAGGTCAGGCCGACTGCAGAGGAAGCAAGGCCAGGCTGTCTGCGAGGAGAGCGGTGAAAATGGGTCTCCAGCCTGGTAGAAGTGGGGAGGGAGAGAGGACGGCTGAAGTGCAGCAGCTGATGCTCACACAGTCGTCGTGTTCTGGGTACCGTGGCTTCCCTCGGGGCAAGGCACGGTGTGTGCAGTTTCTCCTAGAGCCATGGTCCTGTCAGGTCACCTACCAGACAGAAAGACGGGAAAGCTAGTCTGTTCTGTAGACAATTAAATATGGCTTGCTGAGCGGGAACAGGAGCTGGGACTTCAGAGGGATGGCCAGGAGAAGAGAGCCTTGTCCTGTCTGTTAGGACATTGGAAGAAAGTTGGAGTCTGCTGTCGGATCCTTCCCGACTGCCATGGTGAGTCCCTAAGTTGTCCCCAAAGGAACCGTTACTCCTTACTTTGTTCTGGGTAGCCTGAGCTGGTGAGGTGATTGTTACCCAGAAGACATCCCTTGTGCCATGAATGAGAAAAGGAGCAGTTAGAAGCACAAGAGGGAGAGCCACACCTTCCCAGGAAGTGGCTGGTCCCCAATTCAGAGGTGATATGGGGGCTCTCCAAATATGGGAACCTTAAGCCTCACAGGGCCTGACTTCAGGAGAGCTCAGGCCTTTGTGCCCACCACAGTGACTCTGGTGGAGGTTCAATATCACAGGCCTTAGTAAAGAAGCTGGGGAGGTCAGCCTCTAATCAGTCTGCCAGATGTGTTTTCTAGGTCTTGGGGCAAAACAGCCTCAAGAGGGCACTCTTGAGATAGCAAAACGAAGGCCAGGCCTTGCCTCAAGATGGCAGCAGCAGAGCCCTTCCCAAAGCAGCTGCATTTCCCAGGAAGTGCTTCAGAGGCCCCAAAGCTGCGCCCTCTCTGGAGCCCTGTGGCTTCTTCCTGACCCAGGTTCTCTGTCCGTGCTCTGCTCTGTGGTCCTGTGGCCGGGCCGGGAGCTCCATTTTGAGTTGGGCAGAGAACCAGGAGATGTAAAAGAAAATGGTTGGGATAAATAAAAAGTTGTGTGTGTGAGGGGGCCTCAAGTAGATCTGCCTGTGGCGTGTGAATCACTGAAGGTGTTTCTAGCACACCTGCTGTGGATGCTGTGCGTGTCTTGTGGTCCAAGCTGGCTGACCTTGCTGGGGACCCAAGTTAAATGCCAAGAATGTTCACACTTTCAAAAATGGTCAAGTTAATATTATGCCCTGATTATGGAGTTCCCCCCAAACCAACTAGGAGACCGAGTCCTGTATGTAAAAGCAAAGAGCCTTTATTCTTACACAAGTTTGCAAACTCGGACTCTCCGTGTGTCCAACATATTGGAGTGATCAGAGAGCCTGGAGCTTAGTTAGGGTTGGGTTTTTATAGTAACAGAGGTAGGGGTGAGGGACTTCTAAGGCTCAGGACCCCTGATTGGCTGACATTTGTCTAGGGGTGTCCTGGTGAAAAGCAATAGCTGTGTGCTGGCAGGTGATCCTATCTACAGTGGTTGGAACATTAGGACTTTCCTTTGGATGGTTTGTTCCTGTGTGGTGCAGGCTTAGGGCTTTTCCTGGAACCCGGTGCTGCTGCTATGGCAGCTGTGCAGCCTGAGCCCCACATGGCCTGAGCCCCCATGTGTGGTCGGGCTATCCTGAGCCCCACATGGCCTGAGCCCCCATGTGTGGTCGGGCTATCCTGAGCCCCACATGGCCTGAGCCCCCATGTGTGGTCAGGCTATCCTGAGCCCCACGTGACCTGAGCCCCCCATGTGTGGTCAGGCTGCCCTGGGCTCCACATGGGCTGGGCCTCACATGTGTGGTCAGGCTGCCCTGGGCCCCACATTCCCCCCTTTTCACAAGAACCAGGTGACAGGACCCATTCATGGGTCCTGCTTGCTTAGGGGCTCAAGGCAGTGGTACTGGGATCTCACTACAGATTTTTTAGGGCAGTAACATTTGCATCTATTGCTGTTCTTAAAGCCCTGTATCTTTGATCTTTGAGTACAGCCAAATTGTAATCCTAAGTGATATATATAGAAATAGTTTTGTTGGTTTTTTTTTTTGTTTTTTGGTTTTTCAAGATAGGGTTTCTCTGTGGCTTTGGAGCCTGTCCTGGAACTAGCTCTTGTAGACCAGGCTGGTCTTGAACTCACAGAGATCCGCCTGCCTCTGCCTCCCGGGAGTGCTGGGATTAAAGGTGTGCGCCACCATCGCCCGGCTAGAAATAGTTTTTTTAGGGCCTTATAATACCTCTTTGTATGAAGAAGGTCAAGTGTCTTGTCTTATTGTAGTTACTTTAGTTAATAAATCTATCAATTGACAATCTGGGCCTGTTTTTCTGCTATGTCAGTGGGCACTATGGGTAGACATTTTGTTCCCCATTCCAGGGAGTACCCTTGTCTCAGCATTTCAGCCTGTTTCGGGCAGGGAGCATGGGACAACATGTTCTTTTCTATACCTAATTCAAACTGACACTGGGGCATTGTTATCAGGCCCCAGGAGGCTGAAAGGCTAGCCAAACTCAAGGAGAGAGTTCAGGCAATGGGCATTCTTCAGAAGAATCTGGCTTTCAGACTCTATTGAAAAGACAGGGGGCACTCGCATCAGCTGGACTGGTCCACATCAGCTTCCAGGAAGTCCAGGGCTCACAGTCATTTGGAGCAGGTTGTACTCAGCAACTGGTGCTTAGATGTGTCTACCAGCCAAGTGGGAACCAATCGACACAAGTTTAAACTAGGAACAGAAGTTAAAATTTATGTACTTAAAGGAAAATAATACATTTGAAACTTTCAGGCCCATACTGAAATCCACATAATAGAAAAGAGCAGATAACGGGTATCTGTAAAACAGCAGGAATAGACTCGGACCTTTGAGTCCTCGCTAAACTACAGATTTTGTTTGTATATTTTTCTATTATCCAGACAGCCAGGTATGGATTGGTCAGAGATGTCCTTAGCCTAATGAGAAACATCTTAAAGTCCATACCTAGATGACAACAAAATAAATACTCAAACAGTAAGTAGTCATTGCTCTATCAGCTTATCAGATATACCACAGAAGGGGGAGGAACCAGAAACATTTTCTTGTTGGAGAAGGAAGGCTGCTTGTTCATTCCAGGCACTCAGCCCCAAAATAATCACACAGAAACTGTATTAATTAAGTAACTGCTTGACCTATTAGCTCTAGCTTCTTATTGGCTAACTCTTACATATTAATTTAATCCATTTCCATTAATCTGTGTATTGCCCTATGGCAGTGGCTTACTGGCAAAGTTCCGGCATCTGTCTCCTGCAGGCCTACATGGCTTCTCTCTTATTCAGCCATTCTTTCTTTCAGCATTCAGCCTAGCTTTTCCTGCCTACCTAAGTTCTGCCTTGCTATAGGTCCAAAGCAGTTTCTTTATTCATTAATGGTAATCATAGCACACAGAGGGGACTCCCACATCACCTCCCCTTTTCTGTTTAAATAAAAGAAAGCTTTTAATTTAACATAGCAAAATTACATATAACAGAAAAGGTATCAAACAAGAATTACAGTTACAATATTTATTTATTTTTATTTAAATTCATTTTATGTGCATTGGTGTGAAGGTGTCAGGTGCCCTGGAACTGGAGTTACAGACAGTTGTTAGCTGCCATGTGGGTGCTGGGAATTGAACCCTGGTCCTCTGGAAGAACAGATAGTGCTTTTAACCGCTGAGCCATCTCTCCAGCCCCCAGTTACAATATTTATAGCTACTTTGTCTTTTATCATAACTAAGGAAAACTATAACTATAAATTCTTCAACTCCATCAAAGACTCCAGAAGGATATAATATTTCCTAAGTAAACAGGAAGTACAGTGTACGCAACTTCCAAACTCTAGAATTGACAAGGACATCTCGCTGTCTGGACAGTCACCCAGAGTTTTTCTGTACTGTTGGGACATCCATCTTCAGCCCACTGGCTTATAGTATCCAGCAGACTTTTCCATGAAGCAGGAAATTACAAAGACAGCTCCACCTGTATTGGCAGTTTGTCAGTCACTTTCTTCTGTGTCCTGCAGGGCATCTGGTAGACTCTTTCATGAAGCAGGAACCCCGAAGGACCATCTCACCTTTAGGCAAGTTCATCAGTCATTTCAATGCGGGTCCTGCATGCCCAGTTTCTTGCCCACATGGCTAACCAACTCCTTAAGGAGCTTCTTCGATGCCCATCTTCCTCTTGAAGTAGCTTGACAGGAGCACCATTTTCATTGCCATGAAAAAGTCTTAAGTTGTTAAGTTGTTAAAACATTTTAAATGCCATATTCTGAAGGTCTCTGAAAGATTTGAAGAATACCTGACTGAAATATATCTCTATACATCTAGAAAATCTAACTAACATGACTAGAAGCTTGACTATTATAGATGAGTATCTATTAACTTACATTTCTTTTTATACATTTTTATTGATATTTATTGAGCTCTACATTTTTCTCTGCTCCCCTCCCTGCCTCTTCCCTCCCCCTTCAGTTCTTCCCCAAGGTCCACATGCTCCCAATTTACTCAGGAAATCTTGTCTTTTTCTACTTTCTACTTCCCATGTAGAATAGATCTATGTAAGTCTCTCTTAGTGCCCGCATTGTTGTCTAAGTTCTCTGGGATTGTGGTTTGTAGGCTGGCTTTCTTTGCTTTATGTTTAAAAACCACCTATGAGTGAGTACATGTGATAATTGTCTTTCTGTGTCTGGGTTATCTCACTCAAAATAATGTTTTCTAGCTCCATCCATTTACCTGCAAAATTCAAGCTGTCATTATTTTTTTTTCTGCTGTGTAGTATTCCATTGTGTAAATGTACCACATTTTTCTTATCCATTCTTCAGTAGAGGGGCATTTAGGTTGTTTCCAGTTTCTGGCTATGACAAACAATGCTGCTATGAACATAGTTGAGCATATGTCCTTGTGGCACAATTGAGCATCCTTTGGTTTTTTTTTTTTTTTTTTCGAGACAGGGTTTCTCTGTGGTTTTGGAGCCTGTCCTGGAACTAGCTCTTGTAGACCAGGCTAGTCTCGAACTCACAGAGATCTGCCTGCCTCTGCCTCCCGAGTGCTGGGATTAAAGGCGTGCGCCACCACCGCCCGGCTTGAGCATCCTTTCGATATATACCCAAAAGTGGTATTACTGGGTCTTGAGGAAGGTTGTTTCCTAATTTTCTGAGAAATTGCCATACTGATATCCAAAGAGGTTGTAGAAGCTTGCATTCCCACCAGCAATGCAGAAGTGTTCCCTTTTCCCCACACCCTCTCCAGCATAAGTTGTCATCAGTGTTTTTTATCTTGGCCATTCTTACAGGTGTAAGATGGAATCTCAGGGTTGTTTTGATTTGCATTTCTCTGATGACTAAGGATGCTGAACATTTCCTTAAGTGTCTTTCAGCCATTTTAGACTCCTCTGTAGAGAATTGTCTGTTTAGGTTTGTACTCCATTTTTTTTATTGGATTATGTGTTCTTTTGGTGTCCAATTTCTTGAGTTCTTTGTATATTTTGGAGATCAGCCCTCTCTCTGATGTGGGGTTAGTGAAGATCTTTTTTTTTAATAGTATTTTTTTAGCTTTCTGACCTGTATTTGTGCCTTCAACAATGGTTTTCTGTCTCTCTCTCTTTTTATTATATAGACAGCATTCCTTCCATGTATGACCACATGCCAGAAGAGGGCGCCAGGTCTCATTACAGATGGTTGTGAGCCACCATGTGGTTGCTGGGAATTGAACTCAGGACCTCTGGAAGAGCAGTCAGTGCTCTTAACCTCTGAGCCATCTCTCCAGCCCATTAGTGAAGATCTTTTCCCCATTCTGTAGGCTGCTGTTTTGTCTTGTTGACTGTGTCCTTTGCTTTACAGAAGCTTTTCAGTTTCAGGAGATCCCATTTATTAATTGTTCTTCTCAGTGTCTGTGCTCCAAATTGTACAAATATTAAAAGTCTTCCAAGTATGAAACAGGTGGAGATAAAACCAAAAGTGGCATGGCGGCCATCATGCGGCTCAGGTTTGCTAGATTTTTGTCAAGCAGCTATGCTGGCTTCATGACTTTTGCCATTCCCATCAGATCTTAACTTATATTCCTTAATTATACATTATATTTCTTTTTAAAAAATATTTATTTATTTGTTTTTTTATTATGTATACAATGTTCTGTCTGTGTGTATGCCTGTAGGCCAGAAGAGGGCACCAGACCCCATTACAGATGGTTGTGAGCCACCATGTGGTTGCTGGGAATTGAACTCAGGACCTTTGGAAGAGCAGGCAGTGCTCTTAACCTTTGAGCCATCCCTCCAGCCCTATACATTATATTTCTAAATGAGCTGGACAAACACAATACCTTAATCAAGATCAGAAATACGCCAGGCGGTGGTGGTGCACACCATTAATCCCAGCACTTGTGAGGCAGATGCAGGTGGGTCTCTGTGAGTTTGAGGCCAGCCTGGTCTACAGAGTGAGTTCCAGGACAGGCTCCAAAGCTACAGAGAAACCCTGTCTCAAAAAAACAGAAAACAAAACAAAAAAAACAGAAATACATATACATATAACAAAATTGACCTTAAATTTGTATCAATAAACCAAGATCCAAACCAATGAAAATCTCTATAGCATATCCCCCTTTAAATGTAAGGAAGCATTAGCAAACAATATTTGGGAATATGGGCATAGTTTTATCCAAACTTCTTCCTGCTGTTTATTGGGTGAAGTAATTTTGGGGGTGTTCATGGTGACCTCACGGTCATTATAGCTACCCTAGCCATTAATACTATCACGGGGGTCCTGATCTATCCAACCACATTAGCCTGGAATGAATCCAGAGGTTTTCATCCTCTGTGAAAACAAAAGAAAAACCTCTTTTCCAAAACAACATATCCTTAGACCCAAATTTGGAAGTCATAATACCTTTGTAATATTCATGCTTGTTTCGGTTAGCAGTCCATACAATGAAATATCTCTCTGTACTTAGCTCATTCACAGTCAAAAAATTCAAAGATAACACAATAATATACATAATCCAGACTCTGTGAATTTACAATTTTTATGTGGCTTGTTTTTACTCTATTACTTTTTCTACATGTTTAATATTTATTTTATTATTTTTACACATTTAATCTATGACTATCTGGACTCTGTTTCTTTAAAGACTTTGGTTTTTTTTTTTAAATATTACCTTTTTTGTAACTATCTATACTCATTTGATTCTCTCTTCTAAGCCCGCAAACATTTATCCAACACTGTGACACATTTAGGTTTTTTTTTTATGTCTGATTCTGCCCTTATGAGTATCAGTAATTCTTTAATGTCCAAGAGTGCTTCTTAAAATGCTAAGAGCCTCTTAAAAGCTTAAGCTGCGCCATTACTGGGGTATATATGGTACTTTCTGCTTGCCTTGCAGAGCCCAGCATGGTGGAGCTGTTTGCTGCCTCTGAGAGCCATGCCCACAACCCCACTCTCAGGCACACAGCCAGTTCATGTCGCCATTCAGCAAGCAGCAGCAGTCTGCTCACAAACCCCACTCAAATGCTCTGTGGCCAGATCTGCCTGAAAGAGTCAGAGTTCCCGCTGGCAGCATGGCCCAGAAATCTGGCATTTCAAAACTGCCACTTTTCTTGCTGCCGCCGACTCAGGAAAACCTCTCTTAAAGGAGCTGCGGCATGCCACCAGCAAAATGCTGGCTGCCAAGGAGCCCTGCTTAACTCTGTTCTTTTGTGTCTAAAATTACTTTTTAAGCTTTATCAGGTTTTAAGTGGATTTTAGTTTGCCACATTGGTGATGTGGGAGTCCCCTCTGTGTGCTGTGATAACCATTAATGAATAAAGAAATTGCTTTGGACCTATAGCAAGGTAGAACTTAGGTAGACAGGAAAGGCTAGGCTGAATGCTGGGAGAAAGAAAGGCAGAGTCAGAGAGAGACCTTGAACCCCCTAGAGACAGATGCTGGAACTTTAGCTGGTAATACACAGATTAATGTGGCAATACACAGATTAATAGAAATGGATTAAATTCAGATGTAAGAGTTAGCCAATAAGAAGCTAGAGCTAATGGACCAAGCAGTGATTTAATTAATACAGTTTCTGTGTGGTTATTTTGGGGCTGAGCAGCGGGGAACAAACAAGCAGCCTCTTCTTACATTTTCTATATCTTATACCATTGTAACCTGTATTTACATTTTAAATCATTTTTGAGACCCTTAAAACTTATGATCTTTTATATCCTCAGACCTTTATATATCTTAAAATACCTTTTTTTTTAAATTAAGAGACCTAGTAGCTTTAGAGAAAGCAAGGCCTGATACATACATACATATATGTATATGTATATATATCTAACAAGTTAGCTATAGCTTTGTGGAAGGATTTGGATACCTGCTTTTGCTAAGCTGACAAAGTTATAGCTGCCCTAGCCATTAATACTATCAGAGATCCCAGAAGAATAAATAAATTATATCTGAATACAGACCAAGCAGCTTCTGAATCTACTAAGAATAGCAAGGACCAGAGTTCATATGTTAGACCACAGTTAGCCATACACAGGTCTCCATAGCACTGGAGGCAGAAGTATCTTAGTCATGCCCATAAGGTGAATTTTTCTTTCCTGTGAAAGAGGGACATGGAAAAGTCTGACCTTATTTTGTCTAGGCAAAAGTTGTGCAATCAATTCTCCAATGTCCTGCTGTTTGCCCAGTCTGGACCTGGTCCTGGCAGCAGGTGTTGCACTGGGGCATCTCACCCAGTGGTCAGCATCATCATAATCCAGGTGGAGACATCATGGTGTCCATAACTTCTCTGGAGACCTTGGGTCACTGCTAGGATCTGGAAGCCTCTGTTGATATAATAAGCTTTTTAATCATCATTTTAAATGCTATATTCTGCAGATCTCTGAAGTATGAGGGCTGCCTAAGTATATCTGATTAGACAAACTTTGTTTCTAGTTACTTGTTTTAAGTTTGACCTTGAAAACATAGACAGGGGAGTAAATAAGGCTTGTCCCAGTAATTAATTATACCAGTACTTTAAGGATGACTGGCTATTAACTTGTATTTCCTAACAAAGTTAGCAGAGCTTTTATAAGACTAGAACTTTACATTTTGTCAGGTTTAGCCTTAAAAATAATGATTTGGAATTGAAGTTAATAAAGAAACTAAATTATTCATTCTGAGGGTAAAAAGAGAACAAGTTTGTGTCCAGCTGTTATGCTGTCTCCTGGGAAGGCAAGGAACAGGCCCCGCAGGGAGCCTAGGGGAAAGCATTGCCCTGACAAGTTCTAGTGCACCACAGCCAAGTGTTAATGCAGAGCCACCTAGCCGGTTCCTTTGCCAGAGATAAGGCAGGCGCACCCTTTTTAGGGAGTAAGAACTTTTTCCAAGCAACCTGAGGGAATGGGAACATTCTGAATGTCTGACCTTGGGAAAGGGACTTTGTAGTTTTATCCTTGGGGGAGGGGGGATTTCCTCTTAGTATCATTGCAAAAATGACTCAGTTTATCCAAATAGGTTAAGCCCAACAAAGTTAGCAAAGACAAGGAGGCTAAACATACATTTTTAAGCCTATATAGACCTTGAGCAAGGAGATACATGCTTTAAACTGTTAATATTTTTTGGCTTGACCTATAATATAATTTCCCGTGATGTGATGATCCCCCCCATTACAAATTTTTTACCGTTATTTTACAACTGCAGTTTTGCCAGTGTTAAGAATCTCAATTCAAGCATCTGACATGGAGGTGGCACTAGACTACTCCTGTACAACACCCCACGTGGTTACTCTCTCGTCATTGTGTCGGGGGCTCAGACTGACAGAGTGACAGAGGAAACTTTTAAATAAGCACGGGTCTAGCAAAAGAAGAGCCATAATCCAACTCTAGAGCCAGATTTTCAATAGAGAACAGCATAAAACAGTTTTAACATTTTATCGGGGGCTGGAGAGATGGCTCAGTGGTTAAGAGTATTGCCTGCTCTTCCAAAGGTCCTGAGTTCAATTCCCAGCAACCACTTGGTGGCTCACAACCATCTGTAATAAGGTCTGGTGCCCTCTTCTGGCCTGCAGACATACACACAGACAGAATATTGTATACATAACAAATAAATAAATAAATATTTATAAAAAACGTTTTATCAAAAAGTCATCTGAATTTCTGCTAACTCAGATCCAGTAACCAGAGCTCAGAGATAAATTCTGAGGTCAAGCCCATAAATGTGGGTGGGAGACAGCGAAAATATCCAAACCACTTCTGTCTCAGCTCCATGCTGCAACAAAACTACAGAGACAAACTTTTCCATAAAACAGGCATATATAATTTTCTTGAGAAACAGACAAAACCCTTTAATAAAACAAAACTTTTAAACCAGAATTAACCTAAAATGGTTAAATTTTTACTTATATATTTTTTCATACCCTAACCAATAATAATTTGTAGCCAACCCCTCTAAATGATCACAGATGTTTATAACCCATTGGGTTTGAATGACCAAAGCAGCTCTGGTGGAGGGAAGTCTGGCTACAGTGTCACAGCCCGGCCACCACAGTTTAACACCTGTAGCCAGTGACTGTGACTCATTCAGCCTTGGCCAGGTTTGGCCAGAAGTCCAGGCGCGCAGCACCCAGGGCAGGTCGTGGGAACCAATCCACCAG
This sequence comes from Alexandromys fortis, assembly GCF_014885135.2. NCBI lineage: Eukaryota > Metazoa > Chordata > Mammalia > Rodentia > Cricetidae > Alexandromys > Alexandromys fortis. The sequence continues at coordinate 533,932 of NW_026068073.1, forward strand.
CCCGGGAGGGGGCAGGGTGACGCAGCATGGGGGAAAAGATTGTTAACTTTTCCATCTATAGCAGTTGACCCCAGCTTTTCTTGTTCAGTGTTTGAAATCCTACTGGGGCACATCTGCCCCTACAACTGTGACTGGCGGCCTTGCTACATTGTAACAACAAGGCTGCATAGCCCAGCCACCCGTCCACACAAGCGTGCTGCCCAGCAGCCTGTGCTTGTACCACAAACCTGCCTGCGTTGTACCTGCACTACAGGCCAGGGCTGGCTCCTTTCAGTGAAATGTTTAAGGTGGGTAGAGGCTGTCTGTCTCATCCCTTTTAGGAAAATACACCCCTATGCTCACGACCCTATCTCTAAAGTCCTGGAAGTGATCCAACATCAAAGTCAAAGTAGTAGTGATTTGAGTCACATCAGTCTCATAAGTCAGAAAGAGGATGCACAAAAGACAAAACACAACAGTACAGAGAACAAAACAGTCCTCCTGACGCCTGGAGGCAAAACTGTAAGGAAGACGACAGCCTCAAGCTGTTTTGCATGAGCATCTTCTGTGTCTTTCTACAGAAACCAGACAGATCAACTCATACAGAGGGGTCCTGGGACCCAAATACTAAGGGTCCTGGAGGCGTCTCCCCAGGTACCCACCTGTGATCTTTCTGTGTGTATACATAGACCATCTACAGGTTCTCACAGATTCTGGGCCTATTTAGAAAGAGACACAAAAAGAAACGTACGCACCAGGGCTGCCGCTGGCAGAGGCTGAGGAGGCGGTGAGGCAGACAGCAGCCCGAGAGGAGCACAGTGCCACCGCCCGTGACGGCCTAAGGAGCTTCCTCCGTAGCGTGGGAGATGATGTGAGGCGTGGATTTATGATATGGATTCATTTGAAAAGCCTCTTTGGGGGTATGACTGTGATTTCTGATGAAACCAGGTTGGAATAATTTTCATGATATTTGTATATGTGTGCATATATGGGGTACTTTTGGATATATTCCTGCTGCTGTACTTGAGTGAGTTCAACAAGTGTGATGAGAAAAACGAAAGAGGACTTCCTGCTGGGGATGTTCTAGAGCCAGGGGAGAAGGAGAGGACTTCCTGCTAAAGATGGTCTAGAGCCAGGGAAGAAGGAGAGGACTTCCTGCTAAAGATGGTCTAGAGCCAGGGAAGAAGGAGGAGGCCTTCCTGCTGGGGATGGTCTAGAGCCAGGGCAGAAGCCTCATGAAGGTCCTGGAGAAATGGGGAAACCAGTCATTCCTAAAAAGAGGATCAAGAAAAGATGAAAGAGATGTGTAAAATCAATCAGTTAATTTAATGGCAAGTGAGACGACTGCACTCAACAGACCTTTACCAGATGTGAGCTTAGAGGGGTACTCCTTCCACCTCCAGAGACAGCTATGGTTTTACCCCTTGTAGCCACAGAAGATATGTGTATATATACACACACACACATATATCTTCTCCATTATGGAAAAGAAGAGATTCTAGACCTCTAGACAGCAGTACCAAATTGCATGCATAAAAGTTCTTTAAAAAGGAGCTGGAGAGGGGGCTGGAGAGATGGCTCAGTGGTTAGGAGCATTGCCTGCTCTTCCAAAGGTCCTGAGTTCAATTCCCGGCAACCACATGGTGGCTCACAACCATCTGGAATGAGGTCTGGTGCCCTCTTCTGGCCTGCAGGCATACACACAGACAGAATATTGTATACAAAATAAATAAATAAATAAATAAATAAATAAATAAATAAATAAATAAATAAATAAATAAATAAATAAATAAATATTAAAAAAAAAAGGAGCTGGAGAGATGTGGCTCAGGAGTTAAGAGAGGGCACTGCTCTTCAGAGGACCCAAATATGACTCCATGCACCTACAGTGAGCAGCTCACTGTCTGATGGAAGCATCACCTGAGATCCTGGTACCCATATACCCAAAGAGTTTGGGATGATTAGGCGGAAACTCCATCCCCCTCTCTCCACCAGACTCTACATCCTAAGAAAACCGGCCAAATAGCAGCCCCTCGCCTCAGAAAGCCCACCAAGAGTTAGCCCTCTCCTCAAGGCTGCTCGAGATCATGCCTACTGGCTATTTAAGACCTGGCCCATAGATCTGCTGTGTGTGTCCTCCTTCCTGTTCTTCTCTCTGCCTTCCCGAGGCCCACCTGGGAGCGCTCTGCTTTGCATTGCCTTGTTTATTAGAGAGGGAGGGAGGGAGGGAGGGAGGGAGGGAGGGAGGGAGGGAGGGAGGGAGGAGAGAGCCGTACACACAAGAACACAGAAAACTTACCGGCTTACTGAAGGCTCCACAGGGCCGTGGTCCTGGTAGACTTGAGGATCCCAGAGAGCCCCTAAAATGTAATGCCCAGATCACAGAGTTCCCCCCAAACCAACTAGGAGACCGAGTCCTGTATGTAAAAGCAAAGAGCCTTTATTCTTACACAAGTTTGCAAACTCGGACTCTCCGTGTGTCCAACATATTGGAGTGATCAGAGAGCCTGGAGCTCAGTTAGGGTTGGGTTTTTATAGTAACAGAGGTAGGGGTGAGGGATTTCTAAGGCTCAGGACCCCTGATTGGCTGACATTTGTCTAGGGGTGTCCTGGTGAAAAGCGATGGCTGTGTGCTGGCAGGTGATCCTATCTACAGTGGTTGGAACATTAGGACTTTCCTTTGGATGGTCTGTTCCTGTGTGGTGCAGGCTTAGGGCTTTTCCTGGAACCCGGTGCTGCCTGCTATGGCAGCTGTGCATCCTGGGCCCCACATGGCCTGAGCCCCCATGTGTGGTCAGGATGCCCTGGGCCTCACAGTTACTAATACAACAAGAGTTACTAATACAACTCCAGGGGTGCAGGAGTCGAGGGGCCGAGGCAGCTACTCAGCTCTGAGGCTTGTGCACAAAATCAGTGAGAAAGCAGGTTACCGTGTGGTGGAGCAGACACCTAAAGACTTTGAAGGGCCCTGGGAAGCTGGAGCCTGAGAAAGGAAGAAATGTCCTTCTGTCCTTAGAGTGGTGTGTTAGTTTGCTTTCTGCTGCTATGACATACAGCATGGCCAAACCTAAGGAGGAAAGAGTTTATTTCAGCTCAGAGTTTATAGTCCATCATGAACGAAGTCAGAGCAGGAACCTGGAGGCAGTGACTGAAGCAGAGACCATGGAGGAGTGCTGCCTGCTGGCTTGCTCTCGGTGGTTTGCTCTGCCTGCTTTCTCTACAATCCAGGAGCACCGGATTGGGGTGGCATTGCTCACAGTGGGGTTAATCAATAAAATGCCCCATAAACCTGCCTGCAGGCCATCTGATGGAAGCATGTTCTCAGTGGAGGCGGTATCCCAGGTAACCCCCCCACTTGTCCAGCTGACCACCACCAACAAACACTAACCAGCAGAGATGAGCACAGACAAGCCCAGTGGTGCCAAGGCAGAGCCTGCAGGTTAAAACACATGGTCTCCTTGGTCAGTCAACAGTGAAGGGCAACAGATGGAGAAATGGAACCCTTAACACACTGCTACCAGTTCCTGAAATCGGTGACCACAGGGCCACATTTGAACTGGCAGTGCCAGCCCAGACAGGTGCCCAAGGGAACAAAACAGGAACCACAAGGACTTTGTAAGTCATGACACCATCGTCCCCACATCACAGTCGGGGGATGGGAGTAACCCACACGTGCTAGTGGGGTGGTAGGCCACACATGGCCTTCCCACACAGCAGACCGTTGACAGCCACAGCAAGCGTGGCAGTTGGTGGCCAGCGCTACATGGGTCCACAGACTAACCTCGTGGCTTAGCAAGTCAAAGAGACAAAAGCAGCTTCATTGACTATGGTGGCAGGGTGGGAGATGAGCCCGGGTCTAGCCAGCTCTGAGCACACACTGGATGCTGATAAGGGTGGGTTCTGAGGTATGTAAATTATTTTTCAGTGAGATGGTTACCAGAAAATGGCCAAAAATACTAGTCCAGCTAGTACTGTAGAGTCTCAGGAACAGGAAGTGACACTGCCCATCCCTTGAGCTCTGGCCCAGAAACAGGTGTTGCATGCGACTGTTTCTGGCAGGTGCAGGGCCACCTAGGCGTGGGGAAGCAGAAACTCCAGGCAGCACAGTGAGAGAATACAGTGTTGATGGGTACTGGGGCCAGTCTCTTCTTGAGAGGTTACATGGAACAGTGAAGCCGAGCCCACACCTGACCCTATGCCGGGTCTCTGCTGTCCTAGGGCAGAGCTCTCGTCCCTCCTCCGTGCTCTCCTGACCTGCCAGCAGCTGGCATGTAGTGGAAGTACCCATTCCTTGTGGACTGGGCATGATGGGAAGATGTGACAGCCATCAGTGGTGTTGATGTAGTCCAGGACCACAGGGGCCACCTGAAACCATGACAGTGCACAGCCCTATAGACGGTTTTCCATTTCCACAAATTCCCACAGAGCTCATAAATCAGGCTCAGTAAAAACAACTCAAGCAGAGTAGCTGAGCCAGTACTGGGGTAAAAGCTGCGGGGATGGATGTGAGCTCCCCGAGCTCAGCATACCCTGTGGTACGTCTAATAATGCCTCTCTGGCGTGTCACCCCTCCATGATCACTGTCCTGGCCCGCCCTCTAGAGCCCTTAGGACCTGAGTAAGGATTACCTGAGGGTAGCACTGCAGCTCTCTTCAGAGGAGTCTGCTCTCAGGCATGGATTCTCTCCTGCCACCTAATGGCGTGCAGCCACCGCCCTCAGGACATCAGGCCTGCCTGGAAGGGTCTACAGGCTGAGTCACCTACTGGCCCGAGCACTGTGTTTCTAACAATGGCTGGGTAACAGCTAAGTAACAAAAGCATGCAAAACTTCCAGCTTGATATGCTGGACCAAGGATGACTCATGAGGTGGGGGTGTCAAAAGAGCCCATCACCCTCAGTTTAAAACCTAAAGCAGATTATTTATTTCTGGAATGTTCCATTTAATATTTTCAAAACACACTTGATCCTGTTAAGTAATTAAAACTCTAGAAGGTCAAACTCTGAATAAGGAAAAGCTACTGTATCACATTTAATTTTCATACACCCCCTGAGGTAGCTGTTAGGACCACAGAAATGGCTGTGATCAGGTAAGAGATGGTTTTAACCAGCTACCTTCAGTAGTCAAGCCTAGTCAGGAGACAAAAAGATTCAGAGAGGTACAGTGAGCCCCATCCACCCCATCACACTGCTAATTAAGGGTGGGGCTGGCCTCAGAAGCAGACAGGAGCACTCCTGGAGGGGCTGTGCTCAGACCCTGACTCCTGTCTTCTCTTACTTTCCCAGGACTCAAGGCCACTTGTCCACCCCTCTCCACCTTCTACTTCCTTTTTGTGATCTTTGTGTTGTCCACCATCTTCTACTGCCATAGGCGCCTGGCTCTGGTGCCTGACCCCTGGGCCTCTTCAGCCCTTGTGGTCTTAGCCCCAAGAAACCTGCCCCAGGAGGGCGTGTTCACCATCAATGCCAAAGGCCGCCTGGGGAACCAGATGGGTGAGTACGCCACCCTGTTCGCACTGGCCAGGATGAACGGAAAGCCCGCATTCATCCCCTCATCCATGCACAGCACCCTGGCGCCCATCTTCAGGATCAGCCTCCCGGTGCTGCACAGCGACACCGACAAGAAGATCCCATGGCACAACTACCACCTCAACGACTGGATGGAGGAGCGGTACCGCCACATCCCGGGACGCTATGTGCGCCTCACAGGGTACCCGTGCTCCTGGACCTTCTACCACCACCTGCGCTCAGAGATCCTGCAGGAGTTCACCCTGCACGACCATGTGCGTGAGGAGGCCCAGGCCTTCCTGCGTGGCCTGCGGGTGAATGGGAGCCAGCCGAGTACGTTTGTGGGTGTCCATGTGCGCCGGGGGGACTATGTGCATGTCATGCCCAACGTTTGGAAGGGCGTGGTGGCTGACCGGGGTTACTTGGAACAGGCCCTGGACAGGTTCCGGGCACGCTATCGGTCTCCCATCTTTGTAGTCACCAGTGATGACATGGCCTGGTGCCGGAAGAGCATCAGTGTCTCCCGAGGGGACGTGTCGTTTGCTGGCAATGGCCTTCAGGGGTCCCCCGCCAGGGACATTGCACTGCTCATGCAATGCAACCACACTGTCATCACCGTGGGCACCTTTGGGATCTGGGCCGCCTACCTCACAGGTGGGGATACTGTTTACCTGGCTAACTTTACTCAGCCCAATTCCCCCTTCCACATGGTTTTCAAGCCACAAGCAGCCTACCTCCCCAGCTGGGTAGGCATCGCTGCTGACCTGCCACAGGCCCAGCAGAGGAACCTTTAGTGGTGCCTCAACCTGGGCCCCCCAAGAGGCATTGGAGGCTGTTTTGTACCTACTCGGGTTCTCATTTGCAGTTCCAGCCCAGCCTTCTGTGTTTCACAGCTGAGAGATTTGGGTCAGTGTCACCTCGCTGCCCTCCTGTGCACTCTGAGCATGTGAGCGCGGTCTCGAGTTACCTCAGCAGCGACATGCACAGGTGACCCGAGTTCCTCTGTGTCCACTGCAGGCCTAGCATGCTGCATCTGCAAGTCTGGAATGCTTTCACCGGGAGGGCAGTGTCTTAGCTAGGCTTTCTGTGGCTGTGATGAGACACCAGGGCGGTAAACAGCCTGCAGAGGAAGGTGCCTATTTAAACTCATACCTACATTTTACAGTCCATCTCTGAGGGCAGTTAGCAAGAACTCAACCAGCAGGACCCTGGGGCAGGAGCTGATACAGAGGCCATGGAGGAGTGCCACTACCTGCTTGCTCCTCAAGGCTGAGCCTGCTGCCTTGGCTGACCCAGGACCACCTGCCTGCCCTGGCAGATCTGGTGGGAGCGGCTTTCCTGCTGATCCTCGCTCTTCAGAGAGCCTCAGCTCCTGTCAAGCTGACATAAAGCTAGCCGGCAGAGCCAGCTTTGCGCTGTCCTTTCTGGTCACCCACCAGCATGTAGGGTCCTGGGGGGTGTTTGGTGGTGGTGTGGCTCCTGCCCAGGAGTTATGGGGCATGGTGTTTCCAGCCGCTGGGAGCTTGAGCTTTGGGGCACGACCTTATCAGGAAAGGGAAGTTGGAGGGGCAGGCCTGATGCAGGTGCCGGGTGGTGGGCAGCTGTGCGGATATTAAGTCACACTGAACTCCAGGCTGTGTTTGTGTTTGCGTTAACTAAATAAAATCAACCTTGGTTCAGGGGTGGAGTCAGCTCGTAGGCTGGAGCTGGCCACGGAGAGTCCAGAGTCCAGAGGAGGCAGAATGTGGAGAGATGAACAGGGAGGAGGGCGGGACTGGAGTTTCTCGCTTGCTTTTTTGGTTTGGAATGAATGGAGAGACATGTCTCTTGCTGGGAAAAGAGGCCAAAAAGGAAGGTCAGCTGCTTGCTTCTCAGCCTCTCTGATCCAGCAGGTTTTCACCCCTACATCTGACTTCTGGTCTTTGTTGGTAAATAGAACGATAGAGACCTAGTTCAAACCTGTGTATCTCTCCAGGCTGAGTGGCCTGCAGGGCACTGACTGCAGGGCTGTGGTGCCACAGATGATAATTAAAACAGCAGTAGATTCGTGTGCAGTCACTAAGCCGACAGACAACCCTTCTGGTGGCGGGAAGAATCATGAAGGTGCACCCTGAGCAGCGGGGCCCAGGAGGAGCAGCAGGCGCTCCAAGGCACAGCTCTCCAGGAAGCCTGACCCTGGCCAGCCACAGACCTGTCCTGCTGGAGCCTGGGCTTGAGGCTGCTCACTGAGGCCTGTTGGGGCTACCTGGTCTCGGTCTGCTCTCTGTTGCTGTCACCAAGTCTCTGGATGTGGCACTAGTATCTGCCTCATGCTGGGACACTAGGGCTGGGGCAAAACAGAGCCCCAGACTTTTGTAACGCCACCACCTCACTGAGTTCTGTCTTCTCAGCCTAACCTGTGGCTTCTCTACAGTCATCTCCAGGGGCCTCGGCACACCTGAAAACATGGAGGTACCAGAATTTTTAATTCTCCTTTGCTCGCGCGCGCACACACACACGTTGTTTTTTGTTGTTTTGTTTTGTTTGACAGTTTCTCTCTGTAGCCTTGGCTGTTCTGGAACTCACTCAGTAGACTTCAAACTGGCTTTGAACTCACAGAGACACACCTGCCTCAGCCTCCCGAGTGCTGGGATAAAAGGCAGCACCACACCCAACTGCAAGAGTCTTACTCTGTGGCAAAGGCTGATCTTGAACTCAAGGTAATCCTCCTGCCTCAGCCTTCTGAGTGCCAGGATTGCAGTCAAGAGCTAACACACCCAGTTTCCACATGTCCTTGTAGAGACTCCAGTTGAGCTGGGTCAGAAAGACACACCACACCCCAGCACACATACCCCAGCATACACACCCCAGCACACACCACACCCCAGCACACACACACACCCCAGCACACACACACACCCCAGCACACACACACCCCAGCACACACACACACCCCAGCACACACACACACCCCAGCACACACATACACCCCAGCACACACACACCCCAGCACACACACACCCCAGCACACACACACCCCAGCACACACACCCCAGCACACACACACCCCAGCCTTCCCCTAATCAGATTGCTTATCCTCCTCTTCTCAGAGCTGCCCTGCCAGCTCCTTGCTCCCAGAGACTTCTGTAAGAGCCTCCAGCAGGCTGCAGGGGGCCCTTGGGGAAGCGCAGCTGTGTTTCCCACTGACCTGTACCCTCATGTTTAAGCTCTTCCCCTGAGACCACCTCCCTAGTGTTCTCTGTATCCACAGCCTATGGCTTCCTGTTGTCTTGAGAGGATGGAGTGCAGTTGAGAACTGGAGAGAGTGAACTTTTAGCATTTATCTTGACAGGGACAGTGAGGCTGCTCTTAGCCTCAGCCATGCTACTTTTCCCATGAGCTAGCTGTCCTGGGAAAATAACCTCATGTTCCTCACAGAGAGACTATATCAAAAAAGAAAAGGGGGCGGGGAGGTAAGGGGCCAGAGGGGGAAGGAAGAAGAGGGAGGGAAAAGAGAGGGAAGGGGCAACAAATGGCGCTCCTGGTTGACCTTGCCCTCACTTCCTTGCCAGCACAAAGGTGTGGACACAGGACATTCTCAGCACACTTGCCTGCAGCACAAAGCCTCCACAGCCCCTGGCTGGCGACCTGGTCACTTCCTTGCCCTGGTCTTTCGCATCAGGCCTGATGAGGGACAGATGTGGAGGTCTTTAGGAAACAAGTAGGTGGCCATGGGAGCCATGTGAAGGGCGCCCTGCCCAGCTCCGTGTTTGCTTGGCCTTGCTCGAACAGAGATACAAACAGCTTTTACTCTACAAAGCCCAAGCAGGGGCTGGTAGTCTGCCAACAGCAATAAGGGCCACATTCATCTAGCAAATATTTACGTGGCTCTTAAGTGGGTTGAAGACACCCTAGTTTCTCAACTGGGGAGAGGAAGAAAGCCAAGTGAACCTGCTCTGCCTGAGCTAAAGAGGGCCCAGCCCAGTGTCCACTCCTCCAACTCCTGTGATGAGACAGTTTTCCTAGAAAACTGTCCCTGCAGCTGGGACTGGTGAAGAGCAGGTGAACCTTGGCCATCAGAACCACTGACTCCAGAGGCAGAGACCAACTTCTGAAAGGAAGCAGTTCTGCTTCCTGTTCTGCAGACCTGAGTGCCCAGATCACCTTACCCCATCCCATCACACACTCGACTGTTCACCAGTGAATGATGTGCACGCCAAGCGAGAGCCTCTTGTGCCCTGGCTGATGGCTACGTGGAGAGTCTGCCATGGGCTTAGCTCTCAGAGGCCTTGACTTCCACCCTCAGCAACACACACCACACACACTAAAAGTTAACTTCCTGTTGGCCTTGGCTGAGCCCTGTCTTCAGTGATATCAAATGATATGAAGGAATATTGGTGTGAGTCAGGCAGGGTGTGACCCTCGCTGTGCCAGAAGTGGTCAAAGCTTGGCAGGTTCTGCCAAGAAGACCCAAGAACTTTTGCTTATGTGACCTCAACTTCTGTGCCCATGGAGAGGAGGATTTGAGCTTTCTGAAATTGTTGCCAGGTGGTGGTGGTGGTGCACATCTTTAATCCTAGCACCAAGGCGACAGAGGCAGGGGGATCATTGTGAATTAAAGGCCAGTCTACAGAGCGATTTCCAGGACAGCCAGGGCTATAACAAGAAACCCTATCTCAAAAAACTAAAAAGACAGACAGAAAGAGAGAGAGAGAGAGAGAGAGAGAGAGAGAGAGAGAGAGAGAGAGAGAGAAGAAATTGCTATGTTACTGCATCTGAGATAAACCTCATTCAGGTGGAGCCCTACCTGCTGGCTCATTCCAGGTGTTGAGCTCAATCAGACTAGGCTCACGGGTGGGCAGACCTCTCCGTGCCTTCATCCTGTCGAAAGAGCAAAGGTTGTGGGGTCCGACCCTGTGATCCACGTGTTCCTGAGTTACACTGTTAGTGCAGCGCTCTGCAGAGCCCAGCCAGGCTCTGCCTCCTGCTGTGTGTCCCACTGCTCCCTTGTGAGCTTCGTGCTTCTGGAGCTGCGACTGCGCCCTGAACGTGGAAACGACCCGGGCAGAGGCACAAATGAAGTGATATCCAGTAGAGATTCATAGAGATAAAAGGGGGCTGAGAAGAGATGGGGGAGGAGTTGCTTCATGGGCACGCAGGTTTTACAAGACAAGGTAGTTATGGAGGGCTGGCTGGACCAGAGTGTGAGCACCACTCCGAGCAAATTGCACTCTTAGAAAACGACCCAGGAAACCAGGCCTGGTGGAACATGGCCGCAATCTAAAATTGGTCAACAGAAGCAGGAGGATTGCCAAGAGTTCAAGGACTAAAAAGTGAGACCCTTGAGCCAGTGAGGTAGCTCAGTGGAAAAAGGTACTGACAACCTGAACTTAATCCCCGAGTCCCACATGACCTCTGACCTCCACTAAACACCACCAGATGCACATGCTCCCCTCCTTCCCACACACACAAAGGAGTGAGACTGCATTTGTCTTCATAACACCAGCAAAGCATACTGGAGGACGGAGCGCAATGCCCACACCACACAGGGAAGTCTTCCGACTCCTGGATTTGCAGCTCGGTGCTTTGTTTTCTTTCTCCTTCTCCTCTTCCTTCTCTTTCTCCTATTCCTCCAACCCCTAGTTCCCAGCTCCTGTTCCCCCAGCCCCTGGTTCCCCAGCCCCTGTTCCCCCAGCCCCTGGTTCCCCCAGCCCCTGGTTCCCCCAGCCCCTGGCTCCCCAGCCCCTGTTCCCCCAGCCCCTGTTCCCCCAGCTCCTGTTCCCCTAGACCCTGTTCTACCAGTACCCTGTATCTGACTTCCCATACTCTTCCTCCTCCTCCTCCTCCTCCTCCTCCTCTTTCTCCTTCTCCCCCTCCTCCTTCTCCTCCCCCTCCTCCTCCCCCTCCCCCTCCTCCCCCCCCTCCTCCTCCTCCCCCTCCTCCTTCTTCTCCCCCTCCTCCTTCTCCTCCCCCTCCTCCTTCTTCTCTCCCTCCTCCTTCTCCTCCCTCTCCTCCTCCTCTTCCTCCTTTTTTTTCAGGCAGGCCTCAAACTCACAGCACTCCTGCCTCAGCCTCCTGGCTGGGATTTGCAGACAGAAGCCCTAGAGCCTGGCTTTCTGTGTGGCTTTTGAACAGTAGGTATGTGTGGGGAGGGGGAGATGACACAGAGAGATAACACACCTATGGATCGCGGAGCACAGAGTCAGCTTTGCACACTTGCAAAACACCTGGCTTTTTTTTTTTTCTCTCTCTCTCTCTCCATGGCATGAATGGCTAGGAAAAATGGCCTTTTGTGTTTCAACTGCCCCACATTCTGGATTTGGCAGATGTCCTGGTGTCCACTCACAGCAACTCCATTCTTCTGTTGGCCCAAACCGAGAAGTGGGAGAAGAAAGATAGCTTTGATGGGGACCTTTTATGCCCGAGTTTTGTTTGTTTTCGACATGGTGGATTGAGCCCAATCTGGCATCCTAGACAGGCACTTCAGTGCCACGCCATGCCCACGTCCTTACTGGCGGATCCTAGGCCGCGCCATGCCCACGTCCTTACTAGTGGATCCTAGGCCGCGCCATGCCCACGTCCTTACTAGTGGATCCTAGGCCGCGCCATGCCCACGTCCTTACTGGCAGGTCCTAGGCACATGTTCTGCCACCTGAGCCAGGCTGCTGCCCTTCGCTTGACTTTTTATTTTATTATTATGTTTGTTTGTTTGTTTATTTATTTTTATTTTTCAAGACATGGTTTCTGTGTAGCTTTGGAGCCTGTCCTGGAACTCCCTCTGTAGACCAGGCTGGCCTCGAACTCACAGAGATCCACCTGCCTCTGCCTCCCGACTGCTGGGATTAAAAGCATGCACCACCACCGCCCAGCTGTGTTTATTCTTTAGTGTGTATGAATACTCGTGTGCATGTTCCTATGTGTGCACAGGCACATGTGGATACACAAGTTAACATTTAGTGTCTTTTTCAGTTGCTGACTGTGCTGCTTAGTGTCATTGTCAACCTGGCGTAAGTTCAGAGTCATTTGGGAAGATGGAAGCTCAGTTGAGAAAATGTCCCGCCAGATTAGCCCGTGGGCAGCTTGTAGTGCATTTGCTTATTAGAGATTGATGTAGAATGGCCGTGCTGGCTATTCTTGGTTGTCAACTCGACTATGTCTGGAATGGAGGGCATACTTACGATCTGGAAGAGGCAAGAAGTCAACACTCAGCCTCCTGGGACTGAGCAGCTACTAGATTCACAACTAGCCTAGTTGGACTGTAGCCTGTAACCCATTCTAGTGTGTGTGTGTGTGTGTGTGTGTGTGTGTGTGTGTGTGTGTGTGTATGTGTGTGTGTGTGTGTGTGTGTGGAGAGAGAGAGAGAGAGAGAGAGAGAGAGAGAGAGAGAGAGAGAGATTGATTGATTCATTCCATAAGTTCTGTGACTCTAAGAGAACCCCGGCTAATACAATGGCCCAGACCCCTGGGGGGCTTCTTGCCAGTTGATCTTGGATGATGTAAGAAAGCAGGCTGAGTAATTCTGTCTCCAAACAAATAAACAGTAACTGAAACAAAGCGGAGCTGAGATGAGTTGCTGTTTGTATCGTGTCGTTCTCCAAGCCCCAGCTTGCCTGGCTTCGAGTGGCTGTGTGACTCTGGGCAAGTTAACTTCTCTCTGTGTACTTGGTTTTTCCTGTGCACATAGAGCTATTCAGAGGGCCTACTATTAGGGCCAAGGTTGATGGCACATGCCTTTAATCTTAGCACTCAGGAAGCAGAGACAGGTAGATCTCTGAGTTCAAGGCCAGCCAGGGCAACACAACAAGTTCCAGGCAATCCAGGGCTACATAGTGAGACCCTGTCTCAAAACCAAACAAAGCATGTCAGCCATAAGGGCTAAAAGTGTGGTGCACGAGGCCCCGGTTCAATTCTGCACGCACCGAAAATAGGGAAAACCCCAAAACCTTGTGTGCTGTTGGCTCTCAAGATAGGTCATTTGGTAAAGTGCTCTCTCTAGGACAGCATTGAGGACTAGAGTTCAATCCTGCACACATGCAGACAAATGAGGAGGGTGGCCAGTGAGAGGACCGCAGGTCCAAGCGCTCACGGCTCAAGCCAGAAGACCCCACATAGAAAGCCGGATGCGGGCCATTCCACTGTTGACTTGGGGGTCTGCAGTGCTGCAGGGGAAGGCAGGTATGCTAAACTCTCCCAACTCTTTCTGACTGCCCCTCCTGCTGGCATCCTGCGGTCACCTGAGACTAAGCCAACTTCTCCTCTGGAAGCTTAGTCACACTGGTTCTAGGATGTCAGCTGGTCCACCCTAGGCGGGGTTTCTATCTAGGCCTATAGGAAGGCTCAGAAAACTCTGGCCCTGAAAGAAGGGGCAGGCTGGAAGGAACACTGAGCTACCTGCCTGCAGAGCCACCTTGTCATCCATTCGGAGGTCTTCTCTGTAACCACAGCCAGAAAAGGTGAGCACAGGCCAGGGGGTTGGAGACAGGTCTCCCGTTCCCTCAACAAACCCCAGGGATCCAGAAAATGGACCGATTGGTCTCCGACCCACCCTAGGGCTCTCTGGGAGGAGAGGCCATTACTGGCAAACAGGATCCAGAACCTGGCTCCTCCAGACCCTGGGTTCCCAGCCTGAGTTCCAGCTAGTTCCTTCAGCCCGAGCCCTCAGATCCTGAGTTCCTAGACCTTGGTTTTTCCAATCCCTAGATCCCCCGGCCCCTGGTCCCGCAGTTCCTGTTCCCAAGGCCCTGTTCCCCCAGCCCTTGTTCCCCAGCTTCTGTTCTACCAGCATCTGTACCCCCAGTTCCTTTTCCCCCGGTTCCTGTACCCCCAGTTCCTGGTCCACCGGCTCCTGTTCCCCTGTTCCTGGTTCCCTAGCTCCTGTTCCCCCAGATCCTGTTCCCCAGTTCCTGGTTCCCTAGCTCCTGTTCTCCCAGATCCTGGTTACCCAGCTCTTCCCCCAGCTTCTGTAGCCCCCATTCCTGGTCCACTGGCCCCTGTTCTCCCAGCTCCTGATTCCCAAACTCCTGGTTCCCCAGCTCCTGTACCCCCAGCTCCTGTACCCCCAGTTTCTGTACCCCCAGTTTCTGGTCCCTGGCTTCTGTTTCCCCAACCCCTATTCCCCCAGCTCCTGGTTCCCCAGCTCCTGTTCTTCCAGCCCCTGTTCCCCCAGTTCCTGTTCCCCAGACCTTGTTCTCCCGACTCTGGTTCCCCAGACCCTGCTCCACCAGTACCCCATTCCCTGACTTCCCGTACTCCCATGTTGGTTGGTTTCTCTCTTCACCTGCTCAGGTCCCTCCCTGCCGCTGACTCCAGTAACAAATGTAGAGGCAGGGCAGAGCTGGGCTCAGAACAACTGGATTTTCCTGTTCCCATACCCATGGCTTCCACATCAGCCCAGGGACCCTCAGAAACCTGTGGGTGCCCCCTGCCACGGGGGGACAGTAGGTCCCAGCTCAGTCCATCACAACACTCTGTGCCTGCTTGAGATTTCAGTGCGGCAGCTCTCTCGTAAGCTCCCCTGAGAATCACAATGCCCTTGTTCCATGCAAGGGACCGAGCAGGCAGAGGGCAGGGCCAGCCACAGGAATGGCACTAATGGGGTGGGGCCAGGCATGAGGTCCTGCCTGTGGGGTGATGTGGAAGGTGTTGCAGGCAGGGCACTTTCTGGATGGAAAAGGTTGAGCCAAAGGGGAGAGGAGAGGAAAGTGGAACAGCTTGTGTTTGTCATACTAGTACTCAAGAAACTGAGGCGGGGGATTGCTGTAAGTCAGGTGTCAGCTTGGACGACACTGAAAAGCCTTGATGAGGAAAGGCGTGAGGGAGAGAGAAAAGGAAGGTTTCCAGGGAACTGGAGAAGGATTGAAACCTCTCTGCCATACTGCACCCCTCTAATGGAAGGTCCTCAGGAGACCCAGATGGAGGAAGGGAAAACCTGAACTCAACTTTTTTTCGTTAAACCCAGTGGCACCCAGAGGTGTTGAAACAGTTGCAGAAACTGCGGCTGAGCAAGTGATAAACTTCCCGACCACGGAGAACAGAGGGGAAGTCTCCAATGCCACAGCCGCTCCACTCAGGCTGGAGCCACAGCAGCTCTTTAGTCTCCTGTGGCCCCAGCATGCTCCCAGGTCCCCTCGCGGCCTTGGTCTTCTCACACTCATCCACGCTCCTCTCTTACCTTACGGCCCACGGGTGCTGTGAGTCTCAGCTCCATGGTTTGTGATCCCTGAGCTCTGGGGGTCTACCAGCCGGTAATCCCTCAGCCAACCAAATGCTGTCTGAAACAGACAGGTGAAGGCCACGTAGCTCTGACCACCACCCACATCTATTTCGCAAAGCTAGATAGAGACTTTACAGCAGGCTCTCTGCTGCCCTTGTCCCCTGCAGCCTCCACACCCTTGCTTCCCTTCCTTAGGAATGGGAACCAGCACAGACACAGCGAACACGTATTCCAAAACATCTTCCTCTCCTTTTTCTGACGAGCCAGTCAGGTTGTGTTCCTGTTTGCAGTAGGAGATGCAGAATCCTCCGGTGGAAACTGGAGATAATAGCTTGGTTTTGAAGTGTGTTTTCCCATTACTTTCCCCCCATACGGTTGGTGCCAGGCCTGACATCCCAGATGTGACAGAGGCCGAAAAGAAAGGGCAGAAATTCAGGGCCAGGCTGGGTAATGGCATGAATTCAGCCTGGGCAGCTTTGTGAGACTGTCTCAAGAGAGTTCAAACTACGGGTGCGGCTGCTCCAAGGTGTGGTGAAGGGGAAGGTTTTTATTGTACACATGAAAGAGAGAACAGCCAGAGGCATCTGGAAGCGGCCAAACTGAACGGGTCCATGAGGGGAGTGGGCAGGAAAGAGTGAGAGAGGAAGAAAAAAGAGAGGGGTAGAGGAGAGGGCAAACGGATGAAGAGAGGTCCAGAAGTGAAGTGAGAAGCTGGGAAGAGAATGCAGCTCAGGGGCTGGAGTGGTGGTGGTGGGGGCAGTGTGTGCCCATCAGAATGACTCTGTGGTGGCCAGCATCTGCTGTGATATGTGATCGGGCTCCCACCCAGCTGGCTGTTCCTCCCAGGCTACAGACCTGCCACCAGTGGTGCCTCTTACTCCAGGTAACCCGGGCACAGCAGCTAAGTAGAAAACTCCGTGATGCCCGCTGGACAGTATGTGAGTCAAGAACCAGGAGTCATTGCTTTGCACATCTTCAGGACTGCTGGAGGCCTGGAGAGATCCTCCCTGCGGCTGCACAGTCTCCCTCCAGGATCCTGGCCCTAGAACCGTGAGAGGCTAGACCTAACCTTTCGGCTAAGATACAGCACAGTGGTGAGCAGTCTTAGGAAGAGAGGCTTAGGACTGTAGCTAGGAATTCAGAGCGGGGGTTTTGTGTGAAGGGCGTCAGCATAAAGGGTAGCGTTTGTGAGACCAGCTGTGCACACTACCTTCTTGTTCACAAGGACCGAGAAAGCTACGGCTGAAATGGCAGAGTTAGAGGGGAATGAGAAGGTGGGGAAGGAAAACACGAGCTGGAGTCTAGGTTACGAGGCTGGCTGAGGAGAGCTGACAGGAGCCGCAGGTGCTGAGTGAACCTGGAACCACAGATGTCATTTGTCCCTTTTGACAGCGATGAGAAAGGCTCCGTGAGCAGAGGGGAAAGGGGCACCGGAATTTGGGGGCGTGGAGTTTCCTTTGGACCTGGCAACAAGCAAAAGTAAAAAGGACCAGAAGAATTGGTTCAGTACTGTGGTGTCCCTGGCCTGTAACCTCGGCACTCAGGGCTGAGGAGCCTTAGTTAGTCTGGGCCATAGAATGAATTCAGTGCCGGCCCGGGCAACTTAGTGAGATGGTCTCCAAGTTAAAACAGCAAGACTGGGGGTGTAACTCAGGGGTAGAGCCCCGGCCTAGAGTCCCCCAGTAAGGCAGGGGGTGTAACTCGGGGGTAGAGCCCCGGCCTAGAGTCCCCCAGTAAGGCGGGGGGTGTAACTCGGGGATAGAGGCCTGGCCTAGAGTCCCCCAGTGAGGCACTGGGCATGTGGCTCTGTGGTAGAGCGATTGCTAGACATGTGGGCTGGCCACCCTGAGTTCCATTTCTAGTACCACAGAAGGAAAAAGAACTTAGGAGGCAGAGGCAGGCAGATCTCTGCGAGTACAAGGCCAACCTAGTCCAAAGAGTGAATTCCAGGATAGCCAGGGCTACATAGGGAATGCTATCTCAATGCCTCCCCCGCCCAAAAGCAAACCGAAGCTCCCAGCAACCCTGCTGCCTCTGCCTCCTGAGCACGGAGGTGATGGACAAACATCATCTCCTTGCCTGAGTTTCTTCTGGAGAATTACAACCAGGAGTGTTTCGGCTGCAGTCCTGCGCCAGCAGGTCGGAGGTGTCTTTGTAACTGCACACCTGCGCGAATGGAAAGCTCGGCCGCTTTACAAGCCCCTTGAGTCGATGCCAACATCCTCTTGACTGAGTCACTGGGCCAAAGCCTGCGGTCAGGATTGGAGGCTTTGGGCCAAGACAGCCGGAAATCTGTGTTTCTTCCCTGGAGTTGTACAAAGTCTCCTTTGGAGGCTGATGGCAGGCGCACTCTGTGTTGCAAACCGCGTGTCCTCTGAGATGCGGTGGTAAGATTTCTGAAGCACTTGGGGAGCCTTGAAGCCCTTGCGCCTCCAAAATGTTCATCCCTGTCACTCAGGCCTGGGTCTCAGTGGCTGGACACGAGTGTCAGTGTCGGTCACACCCTGGCTGCAGATGACAGAGGCCGCCATCCTCAACGGTTCTCCACCTGTGGGTCGCAACCCCTGTGGGAGTCAAACAGCCCTTCCACAGGGGTTGCCTAAGACCAGCCAACAAACACAAATATTTACATTGTTATGGTACATAACAGTAGCAAAATTAGTTATAAAGTAGCAACGAAAATAATTTTATAGTTGGGGGGCGGTCACCACAAGGTGAGGAACTGTATTAAAGGGTTTCCTGCCTCTGAAGTGCTGAGATTGAAGGTGTGTCAGTGGACACATTTTGCTGTTTTGGATTTATATGTGTGTGCGCACATGTGTGTGTGTATGTGCGTGCGTGTGCCATCTGATCTCCTTGAGTTGGAATTACAGGGTGCTATGAGCTCCCTAATATGGGTGCTTGGAATTGAACTCCAGTCCTCTGCAAGAACAGCAAGTGCATTTAAGCTCAGAGTCATCTAGGGACGCCCCTGTTTCTTTTGTTCTTGTTTTGTTTGTTTCTCTATAGCCCTGGCTGTCTGGGAACTCACTCTGTGGACCAAGCTGGCCTCTGCCTCTCCGGTTCTGAAATTAAATGTGTGCACCCATCATACCTGGCTTTCTATTTGTTTATTTTTTTATTACATTTCTTTATTTGTAATTGTGAGGGAGGTGTGGGTATGTGGAGGTCAGAGAACAGCTTGTATTCCGTTTGTTTCCTCCTCCTACCACATGGGTCCTAGGGACCCAATTCAGGTTGGGAGGCTGGCAGGGGTCACCTTTACCAACTTACCCATCTTGCGGCAATGCCATGGCCCCTTTTCTGTTTCACATTTGCACAGATTCAGTATCTGCAGCCTTTGGTTTGTCCCACAAGGCCCTAATTCACAAGCATTCTCTCTCCTGTTAAGCTACACCCTCAGTCTCTGACGTGGATTCTAGGCACATGCTCCAGTCTGGAGCTATATTGCACCCATCATACCTGGCTTTCTATTTGTTTAATTTTTTATTACTTTGAACACTTGACACACACTCTCCCTCCAAAGAGGACTTTATACTGGCTCACTCTGTACCCCAGCGGTGGAGCAGGGCCACACACACAGTTCTTGGCTAGCCTGAGCTATAGCACGAAATCGTGTCTCTAACAAACCAAAAAGAAAACCAGGATGCACGCTGAGGCACAATCAAGGAGGTAAACTGAATGAATGCCAAGTATTTATGCACACAGTGCCACAAGCACATCCTCCAGCTGCTCCCGAGCTAACCTGCCTGCTTTCCTTCCTGGCAGCCATGGTCAGCTCCCAGGTTCCTTTCTACTTTCCTCTGGCCCACTTCCTCATCTTTGTCTTCGTGACTTCCACCATCGTCCACCTCCAGCACAGAATTGTGAAGATTCAGTCCCCGCCAGAGAAGCCTGCAGGAGAGCCAGCAGCCACAACAATGCCAGGGAGCAGCCAGCCGCAGGGCATGTTCACCATCAATTCCATAGGCCGCCTGGGGAACCAGATGGGTGAGTACGCCACTCTGTTCGCACTGGCCAGGATGAACGGAAAGCCCGCATTCATCCCCTCATCCATGCACAGCACCCTGGCGCCCATCTTCAGGATCAGCCTCCCAGTGCTGCACAGCGACACCGACAAGAAGATCCCATGGCACAACTACCACCTCAACGACTGGATGGAGGAGCGGTACCGCCACATCCCGGGACGCTATGTGCGCCTCACAGGGTACCCGTGCTCCTGGACCTTCTACCACCACCTGCGCTCAGAGATCCTGCAGGAGTTCACCCTGCACGACCATGTGCGTGAGGAGGCCCAGGCCTTCCTGCGTGGCCTGCGGGTGAATGGGAGCCAGCCGAGTACGTTTGTGGGTGTCCATGTGCGCCGGGGGGACTATGTGCATGTCATGCCCAACGTTTGGAAGGGCGTGGTGGCTGACCGGGGTTACTTGGAACAGGCCCTGGACAGGTTCCGGGCACGCTATCGGTCTCCCATCTTTGTAGTCACCAGCAATGGCATGGCCTGGTGCAAGCAGAACATCGATGCCTCCCGAGGGGACGTGGTGTTCGCTGGCAATGGTATTGAGGGTTCGCCAGCCAAGGACTTCGCACTCCTCACCCAGTGTAACCACACCATCATGACTATTGGGACCTTCGGGATTTGGGCTGCCTACCTGGCAGGTGGTGACACCATCTACCTAGCCAACTATACCCTTCCAGATTCTCCCTTCCTCAAAATTTTTAAGCCAGAGGCCGCCTTCCTACCTGAGTGGGTCGGCATCCCAGCAGACCTGTCCCCACTCCTTAAGCACTAACACAAGCCTGTCCTTGCTCCCACTTCCATCTCTAGGCAGGAGGAGCTACGAGTTATGCTCAAAGGAAGAGCCTTCTCTCTGGAAGAAGCGTGTCTTGGGCTGCAAACTGAACTAATGTGTTCAGCAAACATGTTTTTATGTTGGGCACCACCGGTTCCAGCATCCATTGACTAAACAGCTCAGACCCATTGGCAGGAACCATGGTGCCCGCTAACCACCAGCACTGCCATTACTGTGTTTTAGCGCAGCTGTCTCAGGATGCAGGAAGAGTTGGCACATGCAGACGGCCACCCCTCACCTTGGGTTCCTTCTGAAGTGAGACCAACCCACACTTGTCCACTTTTTGTTAGTAATAATGAAGTACCTGAAGCTGGATTATTTATAAAGGTCCAGTGAGTAGCTCATGGCAGTGGCAGCTCCATGGTGGGACAGCACGCCACTGTCAACAGTCACGTGGGAAGCATGAGCAAGGAGGAGGAGTGGGCTTGCTCTTCTTATAGCAACCCAAGAACTAACTGGAGTCTATTGCTCACCCCTTGAAGGGAGCCTTCAATGTCCTAAGGCCTTCCTGAGATCTGTTCAAATTGTATTTTTGTTTCAGTTATGGGTATATGTGTGGGTGTGTGCTCATGGGTGTGTGCACGTGAGTGCAGTACCTTCAGAAGCTAGAACTGGGTGTCGGATCCCCTGGGGCTGGAGCTACAGGCAGCTGGACCAGATGCTGAGAACTTCTCTCTGAACCTCTCTCCACAGCCCTTAACTCTACCTCACAAAGGTCCCAGCATCACCACTGTGAGGACCAAAGTCAAGTCCAATGGAAACCACCTCTGTAAGCACTCCAGCAGCTAACTGCCTTGTCCCCTTGACAAGAATGGTGTCACTGTGCCCATGTGTCTCATTATGAGTCAAGGAGAAAGAGAATATGGGACTGGTTTAGCCTGGGATCCAAAGTCATGATCAGAAAGGAGAGGCCACCATAAGCCCACAGCATCCACCACATTGCTTGTCCATCTGAGAACTCTGTGGGTGGGACTCAGCTGAGGCACATGCCCATTCTGTGGCCCTAGGTTCTGGGAGACCTGTGTGTGCTACCATCTTGTCACACTTAAGGTGTGCGCACACACCATGATGTCCGTCTGACAATTAAAGAACACAACCTATGTAGCTGCCATTGTGAAAACAGCCAGAGTGATCTGGGGGAAGAGCCCTTGAAGCTTTTGGGGACAGCAGGAACCCCAAGGTGTCTTTCCAGACCCCCTGCTAAACTGGTGCTGACATTGCGCATGGGAAGTGGCCTGGAGTGGGCAGTGGTGGCGCCTCTCCTTCGTCCTGGCACCAGGAGGACCTGAGGTTTGGAGGCCAGCCTCCTCTATTTTCTGAGGCCCTGTCTTCAAAAAGAAAATCCTCTATCTGAGCGTGGGGGCACACACCTGTGACCTCAGCGTTAAGGAAGTGAGTACAGGAAGGTCAGGAGTTCAGAGCATCAGCTGCATGGGGGTCCAGGCCAGAGACAATGAGAACCCGGCTGGGCAGTGGTGGCACACACTTTGAGTCACAGCGCTCAGGCAGAGGTAGGTTGATCTCTGAGTTTGAGGCCAGCCTGGGCTACACAGAGAAACCCTATCTCAACAAAACAAAACAAAACAAAGAAAACTGCAAAATCCAAAAGAAACAGAAATGTGCCTCCCCACAATCACATGGGGTGTGTTGGTTGGCTGGTTTTGTTTTGTTTTTGATTTTTTGAGACAGGATCTCTATATAGCACTGGCTGTACTGGAACTCACAATGTAGATCAGGCAGGACTTGCGCTCCACTGTGACAGGCAGAGGCAGGCTATCATGCCCAGCTCATTTCACATTCCTGAAAGGGATGAAATGGGCTTGAGCCATCGCTCCAGCCAAATGGGCGGGACACAGGTGGAGAAACCTTTCATCCCCGGAAGCAGAAGCAGGCACGTGGACCTCTGTGAGTCCAGGCCAGCCGGGGCTAGGTAGAGACCCTGTCTCAAAATCAAAAGACAAACAGTGAAACAGAATGAACTACCACAGAGGTAGCGGAACTGCGCATGTGGAACACAATCAGTTTGGTCCTATCCATGGGTGGACGGATCATTGGGGTGTGGATTCTACCTCCAAACACCTCAAGACAGAGCAGCTCTCTGTCCACTGGTTGACAGTCACATAGTTGTGTGACCAGAACCACATTTAAGTTAAAGGCTATGTGAGATAAAAGGCTCAAAGATAATTTGAGCGCTCTGGAAGCTGAAGCCTTACAAGGTTCAGTTTGAGCACAGCCTGGGCTACACTGGGAGATGCTGTCTCCTGGGAAGGAGGGGGTGGAGGAGGAGGAGGAGAAGGAAATGGAAGGAAACAAGATACTCTGTCCTCTAGGAAGATCAGGGGCAGGGAGGCCCGGGGAGGGACTGAAGTAGGTGACACTGGGTCACAGTGATGCGGAGTGTTGATCTCAGCCAGGACCCACACTAATCCTGCTCTAGCCTTCCAAATCTCCACCTTCCAGAGAATTCTGTAGCCATCCAACCCCACCTTGCTTGGGACTCTGCACCCAAGGCTGACTGACTGAGGAGAGACGGTGACAGCGGGCAGGAGACAGGAGGGAGACTTGGTTGGAAATTGATGTCCTGGAGCCCAAGGCACCAGGGACAAGGGAATGGGTTACCCAGCAGTTAGAGGGTAGCTGTCGCTGGGGAAAGGTGGGGAGAAGTGGGCGTTTCCTTTGCCAGAGGGTGAATCGGAGTCAGGGAGGACGACGAGTGGAGACTAAATGGAAGCAGAGAACATGGTACAGAAATGGACCTGAGCAGCCGGGGTCAGCGACAGACCGTCAGATGTGGCCTCACAGAGCAAGAGCGAGGAAGGGGTCCGGAGAGACCTGGAGAGACGGCTCGCTGCCCTTGCAACTGCTGTTAAAGTTCCTGGCACCCATAGCAGGTGGCCCACAACTCCAGCTTCAGGGGAGTGACAGGTTCCTCAGGCTTCCAAGAACCTGAGCATGTTATAGTGTACATATACACAATAGAAATGTAAAAATACAAGGAACAAGAAGGAAAGCGTCTAGGGCCAGAAGAGGAAGCTCGTTACACCGTCTTGACCCTCCAGGGCTGGGAACTCGCCTGTAGGCTTTCAAATTATCACAGGGTGCTCAAAGGCCAGCTCTGGCCATCTCCAGCCTGGGCCGGCCACAGACTTTCTCTTTACTCCCAGCACTCAACCTCACAGCAGCTTCTCCCACACCTGAGCTCTTCACATCCCTCTTCCAGATGCTGTCTTCCAGGAAGTCCTCTTACTGTGTCCCCTAACCCTTGCAAGTTCAGCTATTTTTCTGACCCCTGGTCCACCACCCAGGAAACCGTGGTCAGTCAAAACTCCATGATCCCACATGCCATAGCCACCAAAATGCCAGTCTGCTCTGGGAGTGCAATCACTGAGCTTTTTGAAGTATAAAAAAAGCGCAGGCTCTCACTGCCAGGCCCAAAAAACAGGCAGTCATCCACGTCTGGTGTCTGGTGGTCTCAAGTGTTCAGCTCCTTTCTCTCTCTCTCTCTCTCTCTCTCTCTCTCTCTCTCTCTCTCTCCCCC
>NW_026068073.1:558010-599598 GCF_014885135.2 Alexandromys fortis
CCCCCCCCCCTCTGTCACAGGGTCTCATGTAGCCTAGGCTGGTCTTGAACTCTCTATAGTTGAACTCTGATCTTCGACTTCTGATTCTCCTGCCTCAGCTCTTCATGTCAATTTCCCTGAGTGCTAACTCCTGAACTCCAAGCTGAACATTTGTTCTTGGAAGTCCTGGGCTGCCACACAGGAAGTCTAGGGGCCCAGCTGAGAGAGCATGTGGGGAAGAACGCTGAGGCCTTGTGGAGAACTAGAAGGGTTCAGACATCCAGCTGGGCTCAGCCCTCTCCCCATCTCCACCACTGTGCCAACATGTCTGAATGAGCCATATTGAATGTCTTCACCCATCTGGACATCGGGATGGCAACATTCCTCTCTAACCCCTTGTGGAGCTGAGTAACTGCCCCGCAGAGCCCAGTGCACCATAGCCACCTGTTGTTAGGTTAGGGGTTGTTAATAAGCCCAAACACAGAAGCAAAGGCTCAGTCTCACCAGCTTAAACTCAAGGAGACCCACAGTTTAATTCACCAGGCAGACGTCCTCAGGGCTGAGGTGAACCTGAGGTCACATTCTAGCTCCTCTTTGGCCATTCCTCTCCCCACCTGGCTCCTGGAAGCCCTTCAACAAACCATGAGAGCTGGGTATGGTGGCTCACATCTCTAATCAGAAGGTTGAAGCAGGAGGATTGTCACAAGTTAGAGGCCAGTCTGTACTACCATAGCAAGACTTTCTCTCAAAAAAAAAAAAAAAAAAAAAAAAAAAAAAAAAAAAAACCCAAGAAAGCTAGATATAGTCACAACACTCATGGGTTCAAGATCATAGGGAGGTCACTGTCACCTCCCACTAGGAGATTCTGATTCCCTCACCTCTATCTAGAACTCAGGGGTCTGCCTTCTTCTACTCCCCTGCCCCATCCTTTCCTGAACCCAAACAGCACAAACTTTCAGATCCCCAGATGACAGGCAGCCACCAGCATCTGGAGGAAGTGGCACACACACCCTGCAGGGCTCTGAAGGAGGCAGGAAGCTTGTTTGCACTGGGCAGTAGCAAAGGAATTCCCACCCTTAACTGCACAGACGGGGGTGGGGGGGTGGGTGGGGTGTCACACAGAGGCCAGGTAGGCAGGTCCAGGCATTTGACAAATCAGCAGCAGTGGGCCAGGAGGAGATAAGGGCATTTTAAGTCTTGAGTGCTCTGTAGTTGGAGGGTCTTTGTGGGGGCAGATGACCTCTCCTGGGAAACCCCAGGGTCTTTCTTATGCATCTGGAAGCAGTTCCCAAAGACGAGTGCCACTGGGGTCAGATAAGTCCGCAGAGAAGATGCTGGGCCCTGGAGGCCCAGAGTCCAGCGGTGGACCGCCACTCAAGGCCTCTAGCCAGTCCAAGGAATCTGTAAGTGCCTTTGGAGAAGGGGACAGGGAGCTTGTGGGGGATGGGAGTGAAGAAGAGAAAACGGAAGAGAAGCCATCTGAGTCCGGGGAGGGAGACAGCACGTCAAACGAGCCCGGGAAGTCCAAGGGGATGGGAGGCAGCAGGTCTGCAAGAGGAGGGTGAGTTTAGGCGGGCACTGTTCCCAGCCCACTCCTCCCTTGGGCCCAGGAGTTCCCAAGTTCAGCTCCTCCCCTAAATTCGGGAGCTCTGCTCCTACCATCTGGCTCCACTTGGTCTTCCAGGATGTCATCGATGTCCCGATTCGGAAGCAGCTGTGGATGAGCACACGCTCTGTGACCCTGGGTCCTGCTTAGGTACACAGCCCAGTCCCTGAGCACGCCACGCCCCAGCCTCGCATCCCCCTTCCACCTGAGCCCTATGGATCGCTTCCTGCAGCTCCTCCTCCAGAGTCAGGCTGGCTGGAGTTGTTGGAAAGGGAGTTGGAAGAGCCGGAGCCGAAGCTGGAGCGGGAGCCTGAACCGGCGCGGGAGCCGGAGCTGGAGCAGCCCCCAGGGGATCCGCAACTTCAGAAAACTGCAGCCTACGAGTCGTTGCACTTGTCTTTACCTAGAACCAGGAAAGGTGGGAGTTTCCTAAATCCGGTACATCGGGCGTGGCTCTGCCCGCCCCCCCCCACCCCGCCCTAACACAATCAATCCTTCCTTAATTTCACCCCAATACTTTGTATTTTTTTAACATTTTTATGTGTGTGTGCATGTATGTGTACAATCAGTGGGCAACTTTCAGAGCTGGTTCATGGCTCCCACCTTATGGGTCTCGGGGATAGAATTCAAGAAGTCAAGCTTGGCAGCAAACACTCTTACTCCCTAAAGCGGCTTTCAGGCTCCGCTCCAATCCTTTCAGTGACTTCTCTCCCTTAAACCACGCCCACCAGGTTCTAACTACATCCTCCGGGCAACCAGTGGTTGGCCACGCTCCCAAACGTAGCGGCTCGCTTGTTAGATTCCGTCCCCAGCCGCGAGGTGGTGGCACACACGCTCGGGGGCAGAGGCAGATGGATCTCTGTGAGTTCGATTGAGTTCCAGGACAGCCAGGGCTACATAGAGAAACCCTGTCTAGAAAAGCAAAAAACAAAAACAAACAAACAAAAAAAAACCCAAAAGACCCGCCCCCAAGTGTAAGTCACGCCTCCTTGCCAACACGTCATTAGCTGCTCTTTTCCAAGGTCTCGCCCTATTCCTCTTTCTCTTCTCTTGATTGGTGCGCACACAGCCCCGCCCTCACCGTGCCGGGCCGCCGGGTACGTCCCAGAGCCTTAGGCCTAAGGCGCGGCCAGGGAGCCGCAGCCTCTTGGTCGTCACGCCGGGGCTTCTGCCGTTCCCTGGGCGGGGCGCCACCGCGCATGCGCTCCAGGAGCGTCGACTTGGTCCCGGAGACTGGGAGTCCCCGTAGGCGCAGCTGCTGCCGAAGCTCTGAGACCTAAGGGGCGGGGACAGGGAGAGGAGGTGCTGGGCGGGCTCTAGGGAACAATTACAGGGAAACTAAGAGGAGCCAGAATCCTGACCGACCGCCCAACGGCACGGGCCATGGGTCTGTGAGGTCTGGGTCCAGCCCTGAGGAAGAGATGACACTGGGACCCTGGGACACTGCATACTAAACCCACCGTCAGCTCTTCCAATTTAAGGGTCTGAAGTTCCAGCTTGTGTGAAGGGGGTGAGGGCCTGGAGTTTCCTGGTGAGGAGGGCTTCATCCTAGCGACCGGCGTGAGAGGGTGAGGAAAGGTTAGGGCAGATGGAAAATGTATTTAGGGACCTTAAAACCTGGGGCTTCGGAGGCTGCAGGAAAATGAGGAATTCTGGGTCTCCTGTGGAGCAAACACAGGGCTGGGTTTGTGGGTGTGGGAGCTGTGCCCCGGGATGTCTCCAGAGCAGGGCTGGGAGCTTGCACAGCTGGGGGCTCAGGGGGAGAGGGTTTCAGGGCAGGCTCCTCTCCCTTGCACTCTGGGTTTGAGGGAGGAGGATGGGGTCTGAGTTTCTGGGCCCCTGGAGAAGAAAACTGAAAGTCCTACCGAGGGTGTGACCTCTGTGAGTTTTTCTCCTCCCACAGTGATGGCCCTGGGGGTCCCAGGGTTGAGCCCTCTGCTTGGAGATCTTCCCTAGGCCCTTGTCTCCGTTCTGGAGGCATGTACAGGTGATATGTCAAATTCCCCCTGACCTTGGGCTCCTTCCAGTGTTGGGAGTTCCTGGAAGATTCCTGAAAGAGCAAGTCAGGCCAGGTTTGGTGGTTTGGTGGCCCACCATCCCTGTCATCCCAGCATCAGGAAGGCCGGGGAAGGGTGAAGAGTGCTTGTCCCCAAAACAGAGAAAAGCAGGGATGATGCTTCAGCTAGGTCCTGAAATGTGTAGTGTCAGCTTGGCCACGCCCCAAAGACAGTGGCGCACCCAGGAGAATCACGGCTAGACTGTCGCGGGCACTCGCCCTAGGAGAATCACGGCTACACTGTCGTGGGCACTCGCCCTAGGAGAATCACGGCTACACTGTCGTGGGCACTCGCCCTGGCTAGACTCTCATGGGCACTCGCCCTCCACTGTCCAAACTCACCTTCTTTGGAGATCTCCAAGGACAATATGCTGGTTCAGGGGACAAGACGCCAGGGCTGACAAGGAAAGAAGCAGGAGCAGGGGGCAAAGCTGGAGCCAGAGCTGGGCCTGAGGCTGAGATCCATGGATCTGAATCAGAGGCTGAAAAGATAGTGGAGGACCCTGACTGGACCAGCAGACGGCAGGCCAGTTAGGATGAAGAGGGGCTACGGGAAAGGAGGGCCAGCCTAGAGCAAGAAGCCTAGCCCAAGTTGTCCAGCTGGGTTCCTGGACGCCTGAGGACCCAGATTTCCACATTTTCGAGAAGGGAAGAGAGTTTTGTCCTCAGCAGGAAGTCTGTTTGCTTTGGATCACAGCGATCTAGAAGTGTGTTCCTGGGACAGAACCAGGTGATGCCTGTACCCCGTGATTCCAGGGAAATGAACAAGCCAAAAAACTATATTCAGATGATTGAGTGTGGGAGTGGCTGGGATACCTAACACCACCAAGAAAGATTAGGGCATTTGGGATGGGAAAACTGGGGAGAACTCAATGGGTGGGGTGGCCCAGCTGACTTCAGAGTTCTCTGAAAGTGACAGACTGGGATTTCACTGCTTGGGGGCAGGCGTGGTCCTTGGGTACTGAGGCCACCATCCCTTCCCTTTGGGGGCCCCCACTTACTACAGTCTTGATTCCGTCTGTGGATCCGAAGCTGCAGGACTGTGTGGAAGGAAACGAGAGGTGGGACAAGGAAGGCAGGAAGGGAGTGTCCAGAGCCTGGCTTGGCTGATGGGTGGGAGCTACAGTTGTTGGCTGGACACACGTACCCAGCCCCTTCACACTCTCAGGGCGGGTGGGCGGGCAGCCTGTTCCCTCTCCCTTCCCAGGGCCTCTTGCTTGCTCCTGCCAGCAAAGCATCTTGGGTCAGAGCCACTCCTGAGGCTGTAAGCCAGCCAGCCTGCAACCAGGAGGTAGCCATGCTCCTGGCTCCACCTGCCACTTCAGAAGTCTGTGCCCACCCTGGTACAGTCGCCATCTTGCCAGGCTGACCCACCAACACCTCACTTCCTTTCATCCATGCACCCCTTTCTGTGTTGTCCTGGCATTCCACACGGCCAGCACCCGGCAAACCTAACCCCGAAGCTCAAATCTCCCTGGACTCTAGCTTTGCACAGATGCTGCTTTCGTGATTTTCCGCCCTGGCTTCCTCTTCGTTGGCATGCATCCACACGAATGCTACTCACTCAAGCCTTGACCCTCTGTTTTGGAGCAAAGATTACCCGGTGCACATGTCTGCCCCTCTCTGAGTGTTCAGAGCTGTTTGGTTTGGCCACAGATCATGACTAATAACACTTTCAAGGCTTGATACTCTTGGTCCCCAGCCGCGCATCCACACCACTCGGGTCGGTTTAAGTCCTTTGCAGCACATGCAGCCTTGGGTGTCCCCACCTGCGGCTTAGCGGGCCATGTGCTCGCCCACTTTACTCCATAACGTGCATAACCTTGTGAGCTTCATGGGTCCCTTCAGCCACCCAAGGGAAGTGTTGCTGGGACCCTGGGCCCTAGATTCAGGACCCCTCCCCACATGCTCTTAGACAAGCAACCTCTCACCAGAGCGGAACTTGGAACGGATGATTTGGGAGCGCTGGGAGGAGGCTGCCAGGGTCATTGCCAAAGCTGGGGTGGAAACCTGGACAAAGAGGAAGGCAGGGCCGCCGGACAGCGGGGTCAGAGTGGATGGCAGAAGGTTGCCGCTCGGGGGAAATGTGGGAGACAATAACTGATTCGAGACAGAAGTGAGGTCTGAGCAAACTTCTGGGTGGGGTAGGGTCTTCCATACCCAGGTCTAGGAAAGGACAACTAGGCCCTGAGCCTCTGAAAGGAGGCTGGGACCCAGACCCATGGTGTGAGAGACCAGGGCTAGGGTTTGGACCCCTAGGACAGAAGGTGGAGTACTGAGGCCCGGAGTTCTGGGCTTGAGGGAGTTCTTGCTCATGGACTACTGTGTCTGAAGAGGGGGCCTGGAGCCCTGAGTCTGAAGCAAAAGAGGGCTGGGGTCTCAGCTCCTGGACCTTGGTGGTAGAGGAAGGATGAGTCACGGACTCCTGCATCCTAAGGAGAGCATTGGAATCTGGACCTCTGGGTCTTTGAGAGTGCAGGACGCAGTCGTCTGGACTCTGAATCCTGAAGGAAAAGGAGGTTAAGGACTAGAACTCCATGCTCTTAGGGACAAAATCCAAGATTCTGGGTCAACAGGGAATCAGAGAGGCTAACGGGTGTCTGGGCAATGCAGGGGTTCCTGCAACAGACACCTAAAACAGAATGGGTTTAATGTCATGCACCAGGCTCCATGGAAAAGGTATTCAGAGCAGAAAGGGGAACCAAAACGGTGAATGAAGGGTAATAAGGAGGGTCCCTGTCTCCACCCCAGGGGCTTCTCACCAGGTGGGCTCCGCTCAGCTACTCAGCTGTGCCTTGAAGCGGGTGGAGTCTCCCGGACGGGACTGGAGACCTCAGGCTCCGCCCACCAGCCTAGGGCCGCCCTCGACTCCCCTTCTGGGGCAAGTGAGAGGGTGGGGAGCAGGCCTTGGATCAGAAACCCTGTCAGGACCCGGAAAAGGGGCGGGCGCACACGCGGGGAGGACCAGGGCGGGCTCACATTCGAGGGTCCCCCTACTGTCTCCTCCCCCGCGTCCTGGGCTGTTGGGTTGGGTGGGGCGGCCACAGGCGACAGACAGGAGCAGGTGCAGGGAGAGGGACCCGGCTGAGCAACAGCAGCAGGTGGTCGCGTTCAGACCCCGCCAGCAGGTGCCACCTGTTGGTTTTTTTTTTTTTTCCTGACGCAGCAGTAGGAATCAAATTCAGAGGAGGGGAAAGTTCAAACATGAGGCCCAGACCCTGGTTCTAAGGAAGGAAAGGACAGGAGTCAGAGAGAAGGCCTGGGCCTTAGGTCCCTGGGTAAGGAGGAGGGCTGAGGTCTGCATTCTTGCATCTGATGGAAGAGGACTAGGACCCAAGGGTAAAGAGGTGCTGGGTGTGGGAATTCAGCAGTATGCACAGTAGGTAGACAGTTTCGGAAGGACTAGGGGAGAAGGCTAGAGTTGGATTGTGGGTAGGAGGAAGATGGCCTGTTCCGCCAACAGTACACAGGGTCTGGTACTCGGCAGAGCACGGTCTGGGCTGCGTTCCGAGTTGTGTGGCAGGGTTCAGTGCTCCAGGGTCACATTTCGTGCTAGAGGGCAAGCTGAGGCCATTGCTAGAAATATCTCCCCAAACTCGGCTAACACCCAACGTTCCAAGCGCAGGCCCTGACATCTTAAAAAAAAAAAATCTTCTCTAAAGCCCCCAAGTCTTGACAAGCAAGGTCAATACCACAGATACTTTTATTACTTCTTGGCACTCACATCCCAAGCCCATCTTCCCACAGTCCCTTCGTCTACCAACCAGACAACTCAACCTCCCAGCGGTCTACGCGGGGAAAACTACAACTCCCAGAATGGTCTGCGCCCAGGCGGGCTCCCAAAAGAACCCCTGCAGTTTCAAGCTTCGTGCGTTCCTTTGTCATTGGCTTTCAAGGCGACGCAGCCACCGGAGGTCCGTGGCGGTGATTGGCTGGCAGCTCCTGCTGCTCAAGATCCCAGAGGAGGCGACGGAGCCTGCGTAGTTCTCGGTGCAATGAGTCATCTGTTACCAGGCCCGTGAGGCGCAGGCGCGAGCTGCCCAGGGGCAGGATGAGAGGAGGGTGCGAGGAAAAACTTTCAAAGATATCCCCTGTGAGGGCGAAGAAGACCGAGTTAGAGATTCAGCATGGATGTGAGGTGGCCTAGCTCCTGAAGGAAAAAAAAACCAAACAAACAAAAAACCCCTGCAAATTCCAGCATCAAATGTGGCTCTCTGTGTCCCAAAGCATGATGGGAGTTGTAGTTAAGACTAGGAAAATAAAAAAGGACCATTACCAGGCTGTGTAGTTGGGGCCCTGGAACCTTGAGGATGAGCGGGGAAATCTTGGAAGATTTCTTAGGTCAGAGGAGCCCAATTGCTATGTAAGCTGGGTTGGGGTTAGGTCTGTGGAGGGAAGGGGCTAGGGACTTAAGTCTAAGTAAAAAATAATTAAATGCTTGAACTCTTAATGTACTGGGAATGGATCCTAGGGTAGTAAAGCCCCGCTGCTGTGTTATAAGCCCAGGCCCTAGTCTTTAAATCTTGAGAAGGTTTCTGGATAGAACAATTTTAGGTTCTGGGAAATGAAAGGGGCTGGATTCTCATCCAGAGTCCTGGGTGAGAAAGAGGCTGGGGGCATGGACTCTAGGCCCCAAAAGAAGACATCTCCAAGTTCGTTAGCCTATTTCTGCACACCTGTGTCCACAGCATCTCGCTCAGCAGGTGGCGGGTCCCAGGCTGGAGGTGCTCCACGGCCAGGACCTAACTGGTAGTGGCTAAGGAGATGGTGGAGTTGAGCAGGAGTCAGGGTGGGGTAGTCAGTCCGTAGGCTGCTCCAGGACGCCTAGGGGAAGACCAGGTTAGAAGTGTATGGTCCCAGCTGGCCCGGAAGATCAGGCCTGACACCCCAGCTTCTTAGACCGAGGCAAGAGGAGTCAAAGTACAAGGCCAGTTTGGGCAACATAGTGAATCTATTTCTAATTTTAAAAGAAAAGAGGTCTGGAGATGTAGGTTATGGTAGAGTGTTTGTGTAGCACGTGCAATGCCCTGGGTTCAACCCCCAATACAGTAATAAGATATAAAGAAGTGAAATTAAGGGACTGGGATGAAGGCTCAGCAGTTAAGAACACTGACTGCTCTTGCAGAGGACCCAGGTTCAATTCCCAGCACCCATGTGGTCTGTAACTCCAGTTCCAGAGGATCTGTCTTTCTCTTCTGACATTCCAGGACATAGTACACATATATACATGTAGGCAAACACTCATACACATAAAGATAAATCTTTAAAAAAAAGTGAAGGTCCAGTGTGGCTGTGAACACCTTTAATCCCAGCACTCAGAGGACAGAGGCAGGGGGATCGCTGTAGGGCAGCCTGGTCTACAGAGTAAATTCCAGGTCAACCAGAGCCACATAATAAGATCTTTAAAAACAAAAACAAAAAAACCCAAAGATTTTGTGATCTACCTGGTTAGCTTCCTCATCTACGAAAGTTGATCTAAAACCGTCAGTTGATAGATGGATGTATGCCCTTACTTCGAATGGGGTGTTTGTTACTGCTGTTACCAGAGATTCTGCTATGCAGTTCATACTCAATGAACACTTAACCATCATCTTCCTCGGGCTCAAACCAGATTTGACTCACCACGTCCAAGAGAAGGACCATGGGGAACTATTCCTAGCAAGCTGCACTAGCACTCAGACATTTCTGTCCAGTCATTTTCGATTCTGACTTCTGTAGCCACCAGTGGTCCATCACAATGTCTAATATAGGGCTGGCTAAGACTTGGGGTCCCTGAGAGACTGAACAGAGAGGATGGCTGAGCTGCGCTGAAGAATCAAAAGTCACTTAGATAGAGCCATTAAGAGTCACCTTGAGCAGGGAGGTACGGGGCACACATAGTAGGTTCACAGCAATGGAGAGTTTCCGGAAGAACTCGGTGGCAATGTCACCCAGCCCAGCCCCCTGCAGCCAATCCAAAACAAGATCCAAGTTGGTTCTAATTTGGACGGCTCGAGACCACTGATAGAAAGGTCGGCCTTGACCTGTGTAGGAAGGAATGAGAGGCCGTGAATGGACCTACTTCACAAAGTTTGACTGGAAACCAAGCTGCCAAAAGCTGAAGCTACCCAAAGCTGTGCCTGGCTGCTCCCAGCCCAACCCTCACCTCGTTCCATCAGCGAGTTGAGAAGGGATGCATTGGAGAAAAAGAACAAGTAGCCAAAAGTCTGGGACACGAGGTCGGGGTGCAGCTCACACTGGCTGGTCAGTTCTAGAGCAGCCTGGAACACACCCAGGGTAGGCCTGAGTCCAGGCGGCATGGCCTCCAGCTCCGCACCAGGCCCTGGTAGCTCTGCCCCAGCGGTGAAAGGGTTACTGTCTAGGAGAGCTGGCAGTGTTGAATAAAGAGTCTGGGGAGACACAAAGGCGAAGAACTTCAGGGTGACAGTCAATGAAGACAATGGGAATGCCACCAAGGGCTTCTGGGAATTGTAGTCCATTCTCCTTTCACCAGTCCCATGGGACTCCATGAACAAATCCCTACTTTGTAGATGGGTTTCTAGCAGGGGTAGGTCTCCTGGAATAATCTGTCCTGAGAAATGTTCTCAGGAAGTAGCTTAGATATTTTATGTGCATCTCTCATGCATTATGGGGTTTGTAGTTCTCACAGAGATAGCTCAGGCAGGATAGAACACTAAACAAAAAAATGGCCTTTTTCAGTCAAAGAAACATTTGATCAGAATTTCCAAAAGAGATTAAAAGAATGGAGAGCCCAGAAGTAGGAGTTGGGTGGCAGCTGGCCAGTGGAAAGTATGATCACACCAAGGTCAGGAAATGAGGTCCGTGACAAAAGACCTAAGAGTAGACTTGGCAGAACATACAGGAAGTGAGCCTCAGAAGTAAGGGGTTCACAATCAAGACCACTGCAGCCTACGGATTGGACATTTTGGGAGATTCTCTCTTATTTTACAATAGGAACCAGGTATATCATGGTCAAAACTCTGATTAGTCCAATTAGCAATATTAAGGTCAAAGGTGGTAGAGGGGAGATCAAGCCCCACAAGAATACTTCCATGGACAAAAGATAAGGCCTATGTTCAGAAAGGGGACGTGAAGCCAGAGATGTAGGAAATGATGTCAGCAAACATGCACACACGCACACCTGAACAGTACACTGTAAGCTTGATTGATAGAGGAGACGAACTACTGTGGACAAGCACAGGAAACGAACCAGGAAGTGATGTCAGCCGAAACAGGAAGTAGTGTGTGACCAGAGGAAAGTGCTAGGGTGAGATGGAGTGACCCCAAGGAGAGAGGGGAGCGATGTCAGAGCGGCACAATGTGAGTTCAACTGGCAGAGTATTTCAACAGGCCCACCTTGGTGAGGTAGTAGACGGACTGCTGGAAGGTACACATGATGACCTCGTCCAGGAGGGCCAAGGCCTCGTCACACAGTTCCAAGTCATTGCAGAGCTGAGGGTCTGAGGACAGGCCTGGGGACGAGAGCGGGACAGATGCTGGATGCTGCAGCCGAGTGCTCCAGGCTCAGGGTACAACAGGCGGACAAAGTGGGGGTGCCTGCGCTCACCCTCCTGGTCAGCCTCTTTCTCCATCTCCAGAACCTTCTCCTGAACGAAGCTCAGCAGCTCTGTGGTGTTGGCCATCCACAGTATGAGCGGCCGCAGCTCCACAGACACAGCCTCAGGAGTCAGGGGCTCCTCGGGAACGCCCTCTGGGTGGCTGCGGAAAGAGCAGGGATCCTGTGACTTGCTCAACCCTTAACATAAAGACCAAACTCCACAGCTTGGGTTTCCCAACTTGCAGATGGCACAGAACTTGTACTAAGGCAGCATGGAGAGCCGAGCGCTAGTCCCAACCCCGTGAGCCTCCAGGCCTGTGTGCCCCAGCTTTCTCTTACTTCTCTGGCTGCCGGTCTCCAATTTCTTTAATTTTTTCCTGTAGAACAGTAAGATAAGAAGCAATGTCAGGGGCTGGATTGAGGAGCTCAGACTGTACAACTGGCTTGCCTAAAAGCACCTTTCTTGAGCTGTGCGTGCCCCGTAGCTTTGCCGGTGTTTGCATATGTGTGGGTGCATGCGTCTGTGTGGAGGCCTGAACTCGTTCACGCTGCCTGTCACTCTGCACTGCGCTGAAGCAGGGGCTCTCCCTGAATCTGGAACCTGCTAATTCCAGCTAGTCTAGCTAGCCAGCTTGCTCCGGGGATGCCGTCTCTGCCTTCTGGCTATTGGGATTAAAGGGGTCACCATGTCTGCCCAGTTTTTACATGGGGTCTGGGATCTGAACTCTGGACCTGAGCCATCTTCCCAGTTTCGCACACATAATGCTTGTTTTTTTTTTTTTTTTTTAAGACAGGGTCTCTTGAGGTAGCACTGACTGACCTCCAACATATTGCAATCCTCCTGCCTCTGCCTCCCCCAAGGGCTGGAATTACAAGGATGTACCACCACATGCAGCTTCAGGCCTTTTAACTTTTATTTCAAGACAGTGACTCACTAAGTTGCCCAGACACTTGTCTTAACGCTCTCTGTAACTCAGGCAGCCCTTGAACTTGCAATCCTCCTGCCTCAGCCTCTTCGGTGGATGGAATGGACAGGTCTGTGTCACCGGGCATGGTTCTCTCATTCTAAGTCTAGAGTCACAGGTAACCTGTTCACTTCATTTCCCTTCTGTTCAAACGGAGCTTCTTCTAACCTCTGAGAAAATCCCTGACCCTCTAGACCCTCATGCAATGAGGCCTTCCCTGCATCCTGGATTATTCCTTCCGGTCACTTCCATGGTGTTGGTCCCACTAAGGGATCTACCTAGTTTGTTGTTACTGTTCCAAGCTCCAGGCCCAAAGGGTTGATCAAAGCAGTTCCCATACTCCTCTTCCAATGGCACCTCCCCCACATCCCAGAATGCTGATCTCCATGATTCCACAGCTCCACAGCAGAGACTAAGGCCCAAAGATCTCAAGTTCAAGGTCAGCCTGGGCAATTTAGTGAAACCTCTTCTCAAAATCTAAAAAGAAGGCTAGGGGTGTGGCTCAGCACTAGGGAGATGTCCCAGCCACAGAGCACCTGCCTGGCAGGCTATAGGATTGGGGCTTCAATCCCAGCACTACTAGATGAATCTGAAATCAAAGGTAGTTACTTCTGGAACCACAGTGGATGAGCCCACGGTTTCCACTATCGGTGCCATTAGCTCAATCCATCTCAAAGCATCATGGGGAAAATAGTTTCTCCTTGCTCAAGGCTTGCACAGTGCTAGCTGGTTGAAGTAGGAGGAATACTATGGAAAACTGATGGAGGAAAACAGGAATATGGCTGAAATGACCTGTGGAGCAGGTGGGTGGCTGCTGATGGACACAAAGCGGGAAACAGAAAGACCTGTGGGACAAGGGGCCTGCTCACCCAAACGGCCTCTTTGATGAGCCGGGCCAGGCGGCCCAGCAGGCGAGGCAGATGGCCCAGCTCCAGCTCCCTCGCGGAATGCTGTACACACAGCGCCAGCAGAGTGGCAGGCCCGAGTGGGGGCAGGTCCCCTGCGCCCGAAGCTGCAGCGCGCACGATCTCGCCCAGCAGCGCCTCTTCCTCTCGTGGTCTGAACCGAAGCACCGGCTCACGGCCATCCAGGTAGGCGGCCAGCGCCTCTCCGCGCTCCTGCAGGCCACGGCCACACAGGCGACAGGAAAAAGCCCAGCCCGGTCCGGGTGGCGCGGCCCCGGGGCGCGCGGGCAGCCAAGGTGGCCGCGCGGGCCCTGAGCCCCCGGAGCGGGGGTCCTTGTACATAAACAGGAAATGCTCTCCCAGGCCCAATAGGTCTCCGGGGTGCAGCTCGGCCTCGCGCAGCAGAAGACAGCCGTTGTGCGTTACCGGGGCGCCCCGGGATGGGCGCACCATGGCCGGGGGCTCCGGGCCTGAGCGCACCGTGCAGTGTCGCGGCAGGATGTCTGGGGCATTGAGGAAGGTGTCCACATATGGAGCTGGGGACCCGCCGCGGGATGATGAGGGCCCACCTCGGCCAAACACGTGCTGCTCTCGGGTCATCACATACACCACGAAGTCCTAGAGGAAAGCATAAAGTCCTGCTATGAAGATGGGTGTGTCCAAACAGCATCCTTACCCACACTAGCTAGGCTCTCTCACTCCACCGCACCTCCTCTAAGTGATGAAAACCTCAAGGGAGATTTCCTGGATTTTCAAAAGACGCTTTGAGCATCCCTTGCCCATGAATAACCTCTTCCGAAGACACTTTGTGGCTTCAT
Organism: Alexandromys fortis; assembly: GCF_014885135.2. Classification (NCBI taxonomy): domain Eukaryota; kingdom Metazoa; phylum Chordata; class Mammalia; order Rodentia; family Cricetidae; genus Alexandromys; species Alexandromys fortis. Next base: position 571,898 of record NW_026068073.1, read on the forward strand.
CTTTTTTTTAGGGGGGGGGGAGGATTTGTTGAGGGGGGGGCAGAGGCAGCGCCACAGCATTCTTGTAGAGGTTAAAGGATAACTTGGGCATCGGTGTTCTTCCACCGTGTGGGTTCCAGGGAGATAACCTGGGTCTTTACTCTCGCCAGTGGGTGCTTTTACCTTTAGAGCTTTCTCTATCCTTAGCTCCACTTTTTAAAAACTACCCTTCAGGGCGGCGGTGGTGCACACTTTCAATCCCAGCACTCGAGATACAGAGGCAGGTAGATCTCTGTGAGTTTGAGGCCAGCCTGGTCTACAAGAGCTAGTTCCAGGTCAGCTTCCAAAGCTACAGAAAAACTCTGTCTCGAAAAAACAACAACAACAGGCAACAACAACAACAACAAAAAAAACCAAAAACCAACAAACAAAATTACCCTTCAACGGGCTGGGGTGGCACATGCCTTTAATTCCAGCACTCAGAAGACAGAGGCAGGCGAATCTCTGTGAGTTCGAGGCCAGTCTCATCTACAAGAGCTAGTTCCAGAACAGCCAGAGCTGTTACACAGAAAAACTCTGTCAAAAAAAAACAACAACAACAACAAAAAAAAAACCATAGATATCTAGATGGATGGATAGATAGATAGATAGATAGATAGATAGATAGATAGATAGACAGACAGATAAAAATGACCCTTCACAGGCTGGCGAAGTGGCTCACCTGTTAAGAGCACTGGCTGCTCTTCCAGATGACCTAGGTTCAACTCCCTGCACCCACATGACAGTTCACGCCTGTCTGTACCGAGTTCCAGGGGATCTGACCCTCACAGCAACACACATGAAATAATTCTACTGGCTCAAAGAAGAGGTTTCCAAACAGACCCTTCTGCAGTAAATTGTCTTCTCAGCTCTTCTGAATGGACTGTTTTGTTCCCACAGTGGAGTCTTCGTACCGTCCAGCTGCATGAACTCAGGGGCTTCTAGAGCCATCCTACCCCGTTCCTAAAGTGGTCTGTCCCATCACCCTCAAAGAGCTGGCTTTCCAGGAGCTGGGCATCTCTCCTCCCAGAGCCCCACTTCCAGCACTTCAGTCCGCTTTCCTTTCTAACAGCTTCTCTCAGACTCATCCCTAGCAAGTGGTAGATGTCTCTGTAGAAACACCCCATGACCAAGAGGACACCACTACCTCTAGCCAAGCAAGGTGCACTTCTGAGAAGACCTCTCTCCACTGGGCTTTCATTTACTCCCATCCAGTGACGGACTCCCAAGCAAACACATGTCTACCATGGACTCATCCACTGCCCCTTTCTCAGGATGGAGTTCAAAGGTTCTCCCTGTCCACTAACGGAAGCTCTCAATAGTCCCCTCCCAATGTAGGTATCTCCAGAGGCCTCCACAGAGATGGTGAGAGAGGCTCCAAAGAGGGCTCCCTTCTTACAGTGTATCTTATTCCATCCACCGAATGGAAAGGTAAGTTGCAGAAGACCCTGCTCTTAAAGTGGACTCTCATCTCCATCTTTAGTAATGGATGTACCATTTGACCTCCTTAAAATAAACCTACCGCTCATGTTCTAGTGGCTGGCACTCACATATGTAAGGCATAGAAACATGGCCTGATCTGGGTAGTAGTGGCGCACGCCTCTACTGTCCAGCACTCTGGAAGCAAAGGCAGGCAGATCTCTGTGAGTTCGAGGCTAGCCTGGTCTACAGAACGAGTTCCAGGACAGTTAAGGCTGTTACACAGAGGAATCCTGTCTCCAAAGACAAAACAAAAAAAAAAAATAAAAGAAAGAAAGTAACGACTATAGCCTGGATGGTGTGGGTGTCATGCCAACTACTCAGGGGGCTGAAGCAGGGAGGGTCGTGAATTCCAGCTCCTGTCTCTAAGTTAAAGGCTGCAAGAATGGTTCAGCAGTATGCCACCTGCCTAGCACCAACCAGGGGACACTTGGGGACTTTGTTCAGAGATAGAACAAAGGCTCTATCTCTAAAAGGTGCAAGGTTCAATCCTCAATACTGCAAAAATAAAACTGCACACAGGTTTCAGTGTCTCCATCAACAAGGGGTCGGATGGGTTCCATGTGAACCTTTATGAATGTATTAGCCTATTTCTCCCATCACAACCAAGACCAACCAAGACCCTAGGTAGCAAAGATTTCCCTGACGTAGGACACACTTTCCTTCAAGAAGCGGATGTTTGTGAGGGATGTCCTTTTGACAATAGACTGGCCTTTGACCAAGACCGTGTTTTCTTTCACTTCTGAATGAAGGGAAACATTCGCTCTACCCTTTGAACAGGATCTTTGTATCTGACCTCCACCTCAGCTCCTACCACGCTATTTCCTACCTGGAAACCTTGTGGGGTCTGTCATTATACCAGAGAGGGCCTCAACCCAATGTATTCTTAGTAGTGTGGTTTTGTTGGCCTGCCATGTCTGGTGTGGCTCCTGAGTAGGGGAGCCAGTGCTGACCTGAGCATCCTGGTAGCCCTGGAGCAGAAGGAAGTAGGGACGGTTGCTGGGTGCCTGAATGAGGCACTGAGTCAACTGATCCAAGTCTCCAGGGTCTGTTGGTACCATCTGGGTGTCAGCTGCCCCTGGAGCCATGCTAAGTGCCTGCTGCCTGCGTTCCTGCTGCCGTCGACGCCGCCCCTGCAGACTCAGCTCAGACACACTGCGACGCAGGGAAAGATTTTCAGATCGCTCTTTGCCCCCGGACCCTGTAGGGGTCCCGGATCCTGACCCTGGACCAGGACTGGCCAGAGCTGCCCCACCAGATGCAGCCCGAGAGCGATTCTTCTGTGTTCTCCAAGACGGGGCATTTGTGCCTACGGGGAAATGAAAAACAGGTTGGAGTGGTCAGCTTAGAAATTCATCCTTTTAACAAGCATTTAGGGATCAACTAATGTGTGTCAGAGACTGGTCTAGGCACCAACAGTGAATGCAGTCCTCAGGAAGCTGGGAACAACCACCTTCCTAACAACATCTCCTAGGAGTTCTTAGGCCCCAGCACACAGTAGGCTCCCTGTGGAAGGAGCTTAATGAACAGACATGTTTTCCACTAAGCTGGTAAGAGCTGAGAAGTTGGAAACTTTGCTTGGGCATGGACACCAGAGACCAAAAACGTGTAGCTCACAATACGTGCTCAGCAAAGGTTTTCCGTTTGTTTTGTTTGGTTTGGTTGTTAGAGAAGGGATGACAATAATTTCCATTCCTTTGAGTGGTTACTGTTCTTTTTACTTCTCTAATCTTTATTGAACATGTGCCAAGCCATTTATATGCATTATTACATTGAACCTTCACCTAGAACTTGAGATTAGAAATTAAAGAATGGATGGGCTAGGCATGGTGGTGTATCTACATAATTACATCACTCGGGGCTGGAAGACCAAACGTTCAAAGACATCCTGGGCTACATGGCAAAACCCTACCTTGGTAAAAATAAAATAAACTATGCTTCTGTATTTCCAAAAGGGAGAAAGAGAAAAGAGATCTCCTATAGTGAACGCCCTTGACCACGCCACTGCCCTTACAGACTCTGGCTGTAAGTCCAGCCCCAGAATAGCACCACCCTTCCGCCCAGTACTTCCCATTCCAGCCAGGATAGCCCAGTCTCCCCCTCCCACACCGCCTCCCGCACCTTTCAGAGGGACCCCTACCCTGCCGTTTATTCTACAGGCCCCGCCTCCTTACCCTCAAGCCACGCCCCCAAACCCGCCCAGGGCCAAGTCTGTCATCCTACTGGCCCTGCCTCCCGCTCCTGCCCCGCCCTTCTAAGTTGCTCCGCCCCGATCCCTCCGGGGCCCCGCCCCACGCTCCCGTCCTTGTCCCCGCTAACCGTCTGCGTCCGCCGCCCCGAAGGCCTCCTGCTCCAGCCGCCGCGCCTCCTCGCGGCCGCGCAACTCGAAGCGCCGCGCCCAGCCCGGCCGCGCGCGCCACAGGTCCTGCACCAGCAGGGGGCGCTCGGCGTCGGCCAGCACGCGCAGGTGCTCCGCGCGCCACTCGCCGCCGCCCACGCCCGCCGCGGGCCGGCCCAGCGCGTCGCAGAGCGCGTAGGCGTCCACGCAGCCGCCGTCGCCCGCTCCGCGGCCGCCCGCCAGACCATAGCGCTCCAGCGCCTCGGCCACCAGCTCGCGCGCCGTGGAACGCTCCGTGGCCAGCACACTCTTGTAGTTGGCACCCGACGCCAGCCCCGCAGCGAAGATCTTGAGCACGCCCGGGGGCACCGCTGCGCGCGTGGGCAACGGCGGCTCCGGGGCTACACCCGCCGCCAGTTCAGGCAGCTTCTTCTCGCTGGCCCAGCGCTGCGCACCCCCGGGCGTTCCAGGGCCCCCGGCACCGCCTGCCCCCGAGCCCCGGAACAGCTGCGAGATGCGCTTGGCGCGGCTGCCGGAGGCGCCCCCCGCCGCCTTCACCGCGCCCACGCGCCGCAGCTCCACGTGCGGCGGCGGCGGAGGCAGGGGCTCGCTGCTGCGGCTCCCCGTGTCGGAGGATGAGGACCTGAGGAGGAAGAAGTGGGCAGGGAGGACACAGAAGAACGAGACCGAGGACAGCCAGAGTCCAGCCCAGAGCAAGTGACCCCGAGAGAAGGGCCGAAGACACAGAGAAACCGAGAAAGGGGAGAGACAGAAACTCGAGACAAAGACCCAAAGAGACAGGGACACAAACAGGAGGCGAGGGTGGGGGCCAAAATTTAAGATGGTGGGGTGGTAAGAATGGAGGTAAGAGAGATAAGTAATTAGTTTAAAAAGATATAATCCATGGTAGGAAATTCCAAGGCAAACAGAGAAGGGAGGAAGGGAAATGATCAAATCCCTGTGCCAGGCTCTGCCCTCCCTGCTCCTAGATATCACTGTGTTCCACTGCCACCCCCCACTTTGCTTGTCTATTTAGGACAGGAACCTTTTGCCCACCTTTGTAGGGGTCCCTGGCATAGCTCAGTGCTTAACAGGGACAGAGGGCAGGCATGCCACAGAGGTTGGCCACTTACTTGACAGAGGCAGCGCTGGGCCAGCGCCGCCCCAGTTTGGCCAGCTGCTTCCTTGGGGAATTGATCCACAGGCCCACTGGGAGATGGAGTTTCCCAAAGCGGGGGCTTCCGCCCTCCTTTCGTTCACCAGATAGCATGGCCCTAAGGGAAGAGGGTAAGGCCCCAAGTCCTGAAGCCACAGCCATGGGAGGATGGGGAGGACCGGAAGAGAGAATGAGTTCTGGCCCCTGGATCCCAAGGAGTTTGAGGGGTAGAACAATGAACTCCCAGGTCCCTGGATGGGTCATTGCTGGGCTCTTACCCTGCTTCGGGTCCTGTAGCACCCGGAGGCCCTGGTGCCGTTGGCCTCCGTTAAGTCCCAATCCCTCTGAAAAGGGTTTCCTCTGCCCCAGCTCCCAGCACTGGGTGGGGGACAGGAAAAGGCAAGAGGAAACCCGGCAGGAAGAGCGGGGAGGGGGCGTCCTGTGAGGAGACCAGGCCTGGGGGAGGAGATGGGGCAGGGCTGGCCCTGGCCTATGCCTTGATTCTGGGCCCACCATTCTTGAGCTCCCTACAGAGGGAAGACCCATGTTCCAACTAATCCCCGCTCAGACAGGGGTGCATCCAGGCCAGAAGTCAGGACCAATCCCCAAGAGTAAGTCAGATACTGAGACAACAGGTCAAATCTTTATTGGCTTTCTGAGTCCTCCTTTTCCTCTGTTTCCTCAACGATACTCTCAGTAAACTGTGGTTCTGCCGGTAGGGCCGACTCCAGCTGGAAAGTGGTCGGCTCCAACTCGGATGACTTGTAATCCGTTGGTAAGGACGTGATGTCCAAACTTGAGGCCTTCGATTTCGCTCTAGCTTTCCTAAAGTACAGTAACCTGGGACAGGACATGGGTGCATAGAACCGTGTTAGCACATGGGTTAAGTGGAGTCACTGTTCCCTAAGACCCCCACAAACCTAACCTAGCGCTTTCTTTATACAAGCCTTGTCGTCCTAAGTGAACCCCAAAGGAAGGTGCCCAGTAGCTTCTGGTCCCCGACCAGCTCTGATTGTAGAAAGGCCTGCCCTCCACCCAGGCCCTGCCCCCTCCACATCGCTCTACTCCATAAGGCCTTGTCCTTTCTCGTAAGTCCCATCCACCCAAGCCCTTGTCCACCCCCTGCTATTCAATCTCCTCTTCTTAGCCAAGACTACACACCTCTGTCCGAATCCTGCATCTCCCTTCAAGTCCCACTCGTACCCAGGCCCCCAACTCCTCTAAGCTATGCCTCCCTCCCAAAGCCTCTCTTGTTCCACCCTCTCCCAGTTTCCCAGTGGACAGCTCACGAGGCAATGACGCTGGCCACCAGAACCACGAAGCCAAGGACCAACAGTATTAAGAGCCTGTGTTTCAGATTTCTCTCTGGTTTCGGGTAATGGCTGATCGTAATTATGGGCTCCGGGTTCTCTGCAGTCACCTGGCCAGGGGCCTCCACCTCCTGGGTTATGATGTTTGTTGCCGGTTTTTCCTCAAATGTCCTTTGAGGCAATACTGACAGAGGAGAGCCAAAGGGCAGTCCTGGCAGCAGCTGGTAAAGGCAAGCCCGCCCCATAACCCTAGCCCTCTTTAGAGGCTGGGTGCACCCCAGTAAATCCAATTAAGGTAAGGAAACCCCTCAGGTAGGAAAGAAGCCACATCTCCATCACCAGAAAACACACCTCCTAAGGTAAGCCTCACCCCTTAGGGCAGCCCCTGGATATAAGCAAAGCCTCCCAGAAGGCCAGGCCCATAAGAAATGAGGTCCTAGTAGTGAGGTGACACCTCCAGAGATTCTCCCATCTTGAATGTCACTTTTCCAACACCCCATACTGACCTATGACACGAAAATGGATAATAGTGGCAGGACCCGCATTGATGGTTCCCAGCTCACAGCGGTAGTAGCCAGCATCCTCTGGGCCGACCATCGACTTGGTCAGGTAGGGATCTTTCCCCTTGGACAGCAAGGTCTCAGAATTGTTCCCCCAAACCTAGACCCAAGTTCAAGGGGTCACAGAGGCCTGGGGAACTGGGGGACTGGGGCAGTAGAGGGGTGAGAAGGTCCCCGGGGCCTTGGTGCAGGGGAGGCAAGAATCAGGACTATTGATTTTCCTAATCCTGACAGGAGGCATCATAAACCCCCACACGTCCGTGGTGGCGTGGCTAGGACAGGAAAGTCCCTGGTTAGGGCATGGGATCTCTCTGGGATCAGTAGAAGACACCTCAAACAGGCCATGAGGGTCAGGTTCAGGGCATGGGACTGGCTCACACAAATCTAAAGACTTAGGGTCAAGGGTCACAGGAGCTGGATGTTTCCACCTTGTAAAAACTGTAATCCGTAAGTCCCTCAGAAGCATGATGCCAACTGAGCTGGCAGTCCAGGACCATGTCTTCCAAGCGATGCACCTCTATCCGGCGCTCTGTGCAAAAAGAGAGGGCAGCAGCTACTTCTGGGGGAGTACTGCTGCGGCTTCCTCTCTGCTAGTCCCCATCCCTCTCACACGCTGGAGCTGGGTGATGAGCTCACCCCCACAATCCATGGATTTCCGACAAGTGTGGACCTGCTTCTCGCACCTATTACACCAGACCAGAGTCTGCAACATCGTGCCTGAAGGGCGAAGGTTAAAGTTGTATTCTCCCACTAAGAGGTGGGGCTAAAAGGAGAATTTGGCAAGGTCAAGGGCTGGGGCAGTTGCAGGCAACAAGGGTCTGGGTTGTTAAGGCCACCTAACGCCGCCCCCACTGAGAAGCTCAGGAAAGAGAGCAACTAGAACTCCACCCACTACCTAAGAAATCCAAGCTGGAGAGCAATCCTGGAGGTCCAGGGGTAGCTCAAATGGAGGAGAGTCACAATCCCCCATCCTGGGGCAGGGAGGGAGGGGCTCATCGGGCAAGAGAAACTGAGGGCGCAGATTGGACTCACCGCATTGGTTGGGACAATAAACTGCCTCCGAAGGGGGAAGGGAGGGAAGAAAAAAGAAAAACAAGCAGGTTTGTTGTGGTTTTCAGAACGGAGTCTCACGTACCCCAGGGTGGTCTCAAACGCCATTTTATCTTTTTCCTCCACTCTTCAAATCCCGTGAGTACAGGCTCTTTCAATCTCAACACAGAGCCCAAGGCTGCCTCAGCCTCCCCAGTGCTGGGATTTCAGGCTTTGCTACCAAGCCCCGGAGGATCATATTTCTTTCTAAATTAATGGGAGTGGATGCTGAAGAGAGGTCTGAGTTTTCTCTGTAGTTTTGGAGCCTGTCCTGGAACTAGCTCTTGTAGACCAGGCCGGCCTGGAACTCACAGAGATCCGCCTGCCTCTGCCTCCCGAGTGCTGGGATCAAAGGCATGCACCACCACTGCCAGACTTGGGGGACGGCTCTTGAGGGCATGGATGGAGGAGAGGGTTGAAGAAGCTGATGGCCGGGGTCCTGGACTTTCATCTTCCTCACCTTCCTTTTGGAAACGCGTAGCAAGAGTGGCAAAGATGTCCTTTTGCAGACGGAGCATCCAAAATAATTCCTTTATAAAGAGCTCTCCTAGGAGGAAGCAGAGCCAGGAAAGGTGCTCCCCAAACTCAGGTGTGAGGTGCAGTAATGCATTCCACAGGGTACAGGTACTACAAGTGGCCTGACTCACTGGTAGGCAAGGGTGACCTTGAGCACCTGATCTTCTGTCTCACCTTCAAGCTCGAACCAGCGCACCAGTGTACCCAACTTCCCACCTCTCATTGATCTCTCTGAGTCGTAGTCCTGGCTAGCCTGGAACTTGCTGTGTAGACTAGGCTGGCCTCAAACTCAGAGATCTGACTGGCTCTGCCTCCCCAGCGCTAGGATTAAACGTGTGCGCCACCACCGCCAGAGCCACCTCTCTTTCTTTTGCTTGACAGAATTTCACTATGCTGCCCAAGCTATTCTGGAACTCTGGGCTTAAACAATCCTCCTGCTTCAAGCTCCTGAGTTGCTTTGAGTCCGGGGATGCCCACCTGTCTTGGCATTCCACACTCTACCCTTCAGGGAAGGGCTGTAAGACGAAGCACCAAGCACAGGGCTGGGCCACTGGGTTAATCCTCACAGCCATTGAGAAAGGGAGACGACTATGATCTCCACATTAGGGCTAAGAAAGCTGCTCAGTCCCAGGCTCAAGGCCACGTGGCTAAGAAATGGCAGAGCCAGAATGGCACTCAAGAAGAGGTTTAATCAGAGGTTCTGCCCTCATCCTCTAGTAATTTACCTTTTACATCACTGTCCGTGATACGTTTCAGATCCTTCAGAAAACTCCAGGATGCCTGTTCCAGTGTGTCCTCATCTGTGTGTGGAGGGCAGATATAGAACCCCAGAGACCAGCTTTTCTGTCACATTGGCTTGTCACTACATAGAAACTACAATACCCATGAGGCCATTGGGCAAAGAGAGGTCTGGTTAAAGAGGTAACAGCTTGTTGCCTTCTGGGAGTTGTAGTTTTATCACACAAACTTGCCAGACCCAAAATATTCTGAGCTATGGAAAGGGACTCCATGATTCTGTATCCCAAGACTTTAACATTTTTTTCATTCTTTCTTTCTCTCTGTCTCTGTCTCTCTCTTTCTTCTTTTTTGAGACAGGGTCTCACTATGTAGCTCTGGCTGTCCTGGAACTCACAACTCACGTTAAGTAGACCAGGCTGGCCTTGAACTCATAGAGATCCACCTGCCTCTGCCTCCCGAGTGCTGGGATGAAGGCGTGGACCATTACACCTAGTGATTTTCCATTCTTTTTTTTTTTTTTTTTTTTTTGGTTTTTTGAGACTGGGTTTCTCTGTGGCTTTGGAGCCTGTCCTGGAACTAGCTCTGTAGACCAGGCTGGTCTCGAACTCACAGAGATCCACCTGCCTCTGCCTCCCGAGTGCTGGGATTAAAGGCCTGCGCCACCATCGCCCGGCTTGATTTTCCATTATTAAACTCAGGGAAGCGCCTATGTCAGGACTTCTGGCCCAGCCCTTGCTCTCCCAGGACCCCGAGGTCTGCATCCTGGCCTGCCCGCCTTACCCACGGCCCCCACATAGGTAGCCTGATTCAAAGGCAGGTCCTTGAAGTCGTTCACTGCCTGCTCTACCCTCTTCATTACGTTTTCGTGATGCTCAGGTGCCAGGTGGGTAGGCAGGTAACTCTGCTCCAAAGTCTTTAGCGCAGCCACTACAAACGGGTCACACATGATGCAGGGCCTTGCCGGACACAGGCAGTATGCCAGAGCCGCCAGCAAAAGTGTAAAACGCGGCCCCATGGAGGCCAGGGCACACAGCTCGCCAGTACCGCCAGAGGATCTTCTCACCCCAAAACGAGGGTGGGAGACGCTAAACAGAAGCCAAAATACAGTCTTAGAGGATTACAACGCTCAATGCGATGTTCTGTGGGAAATTCCCAAGTAAAACTGAGATATCATTCAAAAAGACCCAAAGTGTGTGTACTCGGACCCCCGCCCCAACCCAGGAGACCTCAGAATTTAGGGTCCTCGTTGCATTCTTGCAAACTATTAAACCAGATCCCAAATTCAGGACCATGCCCAAACTCACCCCATTCAAACCTCAAACCCATGGACTCACTCACCAACTCCCCCAAACACATATAATTCATAATTCTGAACTTGAGAATGGATCAACATCCAGGCGCTCAAGCACTGAAAACCCCGTGACACCGTAAACTAGAGACATTCAATAGTCAAAACCAGACAGACATCAGAAGCCGGGTTTTCAGCACTTGGAAGGCTGAGGCTGGTCAAGACCACCATGGCCTATTTGAGACTGCCTCCAAATTAATATATATATATAATTTGTCTAATAAATAACCAACTTGGAAACTACCAAACTAGGTCTTTAGAATAAAAAATATTCTAAATCCTTGAACCTAAAGGTCCTACAGAAACGTCAGCATTCCTCCAAAGCCATCCCCCAGTTTCTGGGGGACCTGCTGAATCTCCCTCAAGACTGAGACCCCTTACTTTCAGGACTCACCCTTCTCAGAACCCCCAGTACCTTAAACAACACTCTTTAACAGAGGTTTTCCAACTTCGTGCCCTCAAGCGCTAAAGCTTCACCCAGATACTTTCTCACGACTAAGATTAAGGTTTTTCTTGGAAGACCGGGGAGAAGAATTTAAGGTTTCTCTACTGGCTCCGAGAGTTACGGGTCGCCACCCGTTCACAAAACACTCGGGCCACATCCCACGTGAGGCACCCTAATTCCTTAGAAATATTTCTTAGGGCTCTTTGGCCCCGCCCAGAAGCCTAAGTCTTAAGTTTGATTGGGCTGCAACAAAGCAGGCCCCGCCCGTCCCTCCATGACGTCACAGGGTGGCAGCCCCTTCGTAGAACTTTCCCGGCACCTACCGAATGGAAGTCGCTAACCGGTTCTGGCCTCTTTGCTGGTCTTCCTGGCCCCTAAGTTTCCGGCAGGGCGCCCATTGGCTGACTAGAAATCTTGGCATTCAGAGAAGATGCGGGAAATGGCTAGTCTTCTAAACTGGGACTACAACTCCCAGAAGGCCCCGGAGAGGCTCTCTTTCCCTATGACTAGTCCCACAGCGTGGGAAACGTAGTTCAATAGTGACACTCTTCTCGCCTCAAACACTGATAAGGAGAGGTCTGGATCCAAACATTGTGACCCACACGTGTGGTCGTAGCACTTGGAAGACTGAAGCAGGAAGTTTGCCACGAATTCCCGGCCAGCCTGGACCACCATAGTGCATTCTAGACCAGCCTGGGCTACAGAGAGCGTCTCAAAATAAGTCAAAACACAAGAAAGGTCTGGTGGACAATATCGATGTTTCCAGAGAAAGGTATTGAGGGAAACCGGACCACAAATCTAGCAGCAAGGGTTGTCAGAATTGAGTAGGTACAGTATCCATGAGTCATGAATGTCCAGTCATGAATGTCCCTGGCACACAGAAACACACACACACATTGGGTTGCACACTCATCCATGCCGTGCAGTCAGTTACAAAAACTTCAGATACATGATTGCTGATTTGGCCCTTTAATTCCCAGCTCCCTCTTTCCAGCCTGTCCAGGCTGAGTTGGGAAAAGGTACCCAGAAAAATCCCTGAGAATATGCTTGGATTTAAATGTTATCTGAGGAAACTTCTCTGAAAAAAGTATTAAGGACACCTGACGTCTCAGGGAAACATCCAAGCTCCGAGCCCTTGCTCCTGCAGGGCCTTAAGCTGGTGCAGGGGTCTGGAACACCTCAGACCCTCCTTCCTGGACCTTCTCAAAGGCAGATTTAGTGGCTCTGTGAGCCCAAGGGCAACCCTTGTTTTCTGAGGGCCTGGTCACATCCAGAAAACAGACTCCTGGTCCCCAGTAGCATCAGAGAAGGAACCTTCTTGATCCTAAATTCAGAGCTAATCTATTTCTTTAAAAGTTTTCAACTCTTCTTTAAAAAGTCCCTGGGTTTTTAGGAGACTCTGCTTCTGCAAGCCCAGCCCCTCAGGAGCACGGCCCCGCAGCAGTGGCCCCTTCTCCCCTCGCTCCCACATTTTAGCCCATTTCCTCTCTCCACCCTAAATAAAAGTCTGGAAGGTTTTTCTGTGGCCCAGGAGTTGGACAGAACTCAGATCTGCTGGAGTCGTTCTCATCTTTCTAAGCCGACGCTAGCTCCTGGCAGGGCCTCCCGCATCACTCCATGTCTGTAGCAGCAGCAGCGGCAAGATACGGAGTTCTCACCTTCACTCAATTCTTCACTATCTAGAGTGCTGGCAGGGCCCTTGGAAGCAGCCACCATGCCCCCCGAGAATGGCTCCAGGAGCCCCGAAAGCCAGCTGTGTGTCAGGTGTTCCTTACTCCCATAATCCAGAAGTTCTAAGAAGGTAAGCTGGGTGGGCGAGAAGAGGACTGTAGCTCACAGGGCCAACTCGGACTCCCCAGCCATCAGGCAGTGAGGTTCTGTCGGAATATTTCTAGAACATTCCCACATTTCCAGAGAGTCCCACCAGCTCGTGGACTACCACAGACAAATTCCGAAGACACAGGCCTCTAGAGACATGATGGCTGATGCTAGGTGGTTCAGACCAATCTTAAAAGGCCGTCTGACTTCCAAGGATCAATCTGAGCCTGCAGGGCAGACAGGTCTGCATCAATGCCCACCCACTCAGGCAGGAAGGCAGCCTTCGGCCTGAAGATCTTCAGAAACTCCGAGTCTGGCAGGGTGAAGTTCGCCAGGTAGACAGTGTCTCCACCAGCTAAGTAGGCCGCCCAGAAGCCAAAGGTCCCGATGGTCATGATCGTGTGGTTGCACTGTGTGAGCAGCGCGAAGTCTTTCCCCGGCATGCTCTCCTGCCCATTGCCCGCGAAGACCACGTCACCACGGGATGTGTCAATATTCTCCAGACACCATTTCATGCCATTGCTGGTGACCACAAAGATGGGGTCTTTGTGTCGGGCACGGAACCAGTCCATGGCTTGCTGGAGGTAAGCTCGGTCCCCCACCACACCCTTCCAGCGATCGGGCATCACCTGCAGATAGTCTCCACGACGCACGTGTACACCCACAAAGGTGTGAGGGCGGATGCCCCGGGGGCCTAGGCGGAGCCCACTCAGCAGGTGCTGGGCACCTTCCCGAAGATGGTCATGCAGGGTGAACTCCCTGCGGATCTGTTCCCGGAGATGGTGGAAGAAGGTCCAAGAGCAAGGGAAACCGGACAGCTTGAGAAAGGGGTCCTCCAGACGAGAGTACTCCTCTGACATCCAGTCATGTAGAACTAAATGCTGCCAAGGCGTCAGGCTGTCCACCTCAGGGTCCAGCACGGGCAGGGAGATGCGGAACACCGGGGCCAGGGTGGCATGCATCTCAGGCTGAATGAAAGCTCGGCGGCCATTGAGCTGGGCCAGGGCCAGCAATGTGGCGTATTGCCCCATCTGGTTACCAAACCTGCCTCCTGGGGAGATGGTCCAAGTCCCAGGGAGTGAGGAGACTTGTCCGGGACAGGAAGGGGAGGCGTTGACTGTCTGCAATGGGCGCGGCAGGCATACCATGGCCACTGGGGACTTCAGCAGGTGGTAGTCCGGACACAGGAGAGAGAGAGTTAGCTCATTTCGAAAGAAGTTTTCTCCACGCAGGTGGAAAAAAAGAGAACCGGCAGAGAGCACACAGACCAGCAAGAAGGCCAGGCAGAGCTGCCTGCGGCTGGGGGTCCACATGGCTGTGGGGGAAAAAGTGGCTTAGAAGGCACACAGTGTGAACCAGAGGCTGGGACCCCTCTGCCTCCAGGAGCTACGTGAGCAGCTCCTGGGTCAGAAGAGAGCCTAAATCCAGGCTGGATGCGGTCGGGAGACATGCCAAGGAGTGGGTGCAAGACACTGAGGTTCAGGGCCTGCTGGAACCTCACATCTCAGCTACTTTCCCGGGTGCACCTATATGTAAGGGCACATCTACCTCCACAGGCAGTAAGTGTTGGGGACTAGGGGAGCCCAGGGGAGGAGGAGGCGTTTAGAAGCGCAAAGGCAAGCCCCTGGATGCTGTATAACTTTCCCTGTGAGTCAGGAACAAACATCTGTGGATCCCACGTGAGGATCAGTTAACATACCAAACAAACGGTTCAACCCAAGTCTGCCCCACTGGGTGACTCCAAGGCAGCTACATAGCCAAAAAGCAAGCATCCCGGAGAAGCCTGTGAACCTTGGAACTTTCTATGAACGGGTTTAGTTTCCTGGGTCAAGAGCCTTGCTGTGGCAGAAGAGAAGGGATTCTTGCGAGAAGAGGTTGGGATTGGATCCCAGGTTTTGAGGAAGACCGGGATAGGGTTAGAGTGGCCTACATACCCTCGTCATCCCTGGAGTCTGACATGCCCAGTGCCGACTAACCTGAGCTCCTTGCTGGTGGTACAAACGGATTCTTTTAGTCTGAGCTTCCAGTCCCAAAATAGAGCCTTCATCGGCGGCGCTTGATGGTCAGCAGCCCCGACTCCGTCTCCGTAGCCCTCCCCTCTAGGCTTCCTTCCTGCAACAGACTAAGGAGGCTGAGGGCTTGCAGACCTGGACGGAGAGAGGGAGAGATAGAGAGAGAAAGAGAGACACGGTTCCAAGACGCTCAGCCTCCGCCCTTCGGGCCGCGCAGGTAGCAGGAGGCGGAGCCCCATCCTACCTGGTGCCTCACCCTGTCCTCCGCCCAGGTAGAAGCGCGCCGCGCCCCTTGTCTCTTATTCTCGGATCACTGCCGCCACGGTGGGCAGTCCAGTTGGTCCCCAGAAAGTGCCGCATTCTTTGCACGGATCCGGGGACTAGCTCCCGACTGCAAGGCTGAACCCGGGAGCTCCGGTCTCACGCACGCACGTTTCATTCTCCGGGCCCACGTTTCCTTCTCCAGGCCAGGGACTTAGTGTCCTTACCTGGATGGGAGTAGCCACGCCCCAGTGGAGCAAGGTCTGGGCACCCGCTCCCTCCTCCAACCCCACCAGCTGTACCCTCCCAGGAGGATGGAAAACCTGTTTGCCAGCTGCCACAGCCCAGGCACGAGCCTCTGCCTGTAGCCTTCTGACCAGGAAGAGTTGTCTAGCGTTCTTTCTGGAAAGGCAGCTGATTTGCCCGGGGACAAGGGCTTAGCTCTCCTTTTAATGTAGAACCCTTACCTGAGCGTGGACACCTTACAAAGACTCAGGAATTCCACTTGGCTGGCCAAAGATTAGATCATTTCTCCAGGCTACCAAGGCCCAGGCCCACCTCAGAGCTAAAGGTCCATTGCCCAGCCTCCTCCCTTAGACACTCCCTCAGTCCCAAGGGACCTTGCTCAGGCTTCAAACCCAGGAATTTGCCCCAGCATGCCTTTGACTGCAAGAAATCATCCAGCTCTTCACCCCCCATCCCCCCCACCCCCGCCTGGCTTGGTGGGAAAGAGACTGCCCCTGCCCATCCCCCAGGGCATCTGGGGAGCACCAGTACAGGACAGTCTCTGGTGAAAGAAGCCCAAGGATTGCATCAGGGAGGACGGCAGATGAGCGCAGCATCTGAATCCTGACAGGGGTTGGTGAGCCAGCTGGGAGACTTCCACCTGCAGATGCAGCTCTCCCAGTGATTAAAGAGTCTCAGACCCCAGTACTCCTTGAACCTTGAAGTTCAAATAGGGTGGACTATATGGAAAGTCTGAGGCCCAGGGCTTCTTCTTAAAACCCTGACCCAGAGTCTAGCCTCCTCCCTCAGACCCAGGAGTGCAGACCCCAATCCCCTCCCTCAGACCCAGGAGTGCAGACCCCAGCCTCCTCCCTCAGACCCCAGCTTCCTCCCTTAGACTCAGGAGTGCAGACCCCAGCCCTCCTCCTTCAGACCCCAGCCCTCCTGCCTCAGACCTCAGCCTCCTCCCTCAGACCCAGGAATGCAGACCCCAGCCCTCCTCCCTCAGACCCCTGTTAGAAAGACCCCCCCCCCATTGCATCATCTGTCCAGGCAGCCCTGGCCACGGTGGAATTCAGGTTTCTGCCAAGTGTGTCAAATATCACGCGTCAGGAGTGAGGAGGACACATGGGCGGGCCTGTCTGGGTATAAATTCTGGTACTTCTGCGTTCAGCAGACAGCCTTAGTGTCTTGTTAGCTGGAGAGTCAACAGGAGACACAGGCATTTGCTCTGCCTGAGTCCCAGTTTGAATTGGAATCTGCTTTGCTGGGGCACCCAGTTCAGAAGCCAATTCCAGACAACCGTTCCTCGGCCGCCTGCTTGCCAGGGACTCTCTCTAGAGGAGTGTGTTATTGATGGACTGGATGAAACCTAGAGTTGGGGTCCCAGGACCGTGGGTCCCTCTGCTGGCTGTCTTCCTGCTGGGGGTCTGCCAGGCACACCCCATTCCTGACTCCAGCCCCCTCCTCCAGTTTGGGGGTCAAGTCCGGCAGAGGCACCTCTACACAGATGACGACCAGGGCACTGAAGCCCACCTGGAGGTCAGGGAGGATGGCACAGTGGTAGGCGCCACACTCCGCAGCCCAGAAAGTGAGTGTGGGGAGCAGACCAGGGTCTTGGGGTCTCCCAGGTCTAGACAGAGCCTGAGTGCCTTTGTTTTGCCCCACAGGTCTCCTGGAGCTCAAAGCCTTGAAGCCAGGGGTCATTCAAATACGAGGTGTCAAGGCCTCTAGGTTTCTTTGCCAACAGCCAGATGGAGCTCTGTATGGATCGGTGAGTCCCTTTCTGTGGTCCTCTCTTAGGGCCCATGCTTAAAGCCAGTGCATGGTCAGTGTGCTCTACCTTGGCCCCTCCTGTTGTCTGTGCTGGCAAGAGGAGAAAACTGAGGCCAGGCAGATCACCACTGGCTTCGAGTCCTGGCCTTGGAGAGGCCAGGTGTCAGAACTGTAACTCTGGACGCTCCCATAGGCTCTGCTACTGCTGACAGTGGGACATTCTCGTGCCCATGACCAATAAGTGACATGACTGGAGGTGGTGGGCAGACCGCCAGCTAGACACAGAACAGTTGAGGGAGGATGCTGGGCCTGAACCTGCTAGCCTGTGAATAGGGAGGGCTGGGTCTGGGGCCCCAGTGTGAGGGGAGTTGGTCCAGGTCTGGACCCTGAGTCTGAGAGAGGAGTCTGGGGCTAGACCCTGAGTCTGACGGAGGAGTCAGGGGCTGGACCCTGAGTATGACAGAGGAGTTAGGGGCTAGACCCTGAGTCTGAAGGGGGAGTCTGGGGCTAGACCCTGAGTCTGAAGGGGGAGTCTGGGGCTAGACCCTGAGTCTGAAGGGGGAGTCTGGGGCTGGACCTTGAGTCTGAAGGGGAAGTCTGGGGCTGGACCCTGAGTCTGAAGGGGGAGTCTGGGGCTGGACCTTGAGTCTGAAGGGGAAGTCTGGGGCTGGACCTTGAGTCTGAAGGAGTCTAGGGCTGGACCCTTGAGTCAGGGCTTGGCAAATGGAAATGTACCGTGGCTCTCTGACTTTTTCCTTTGTCCCCAGGTTCACTTCGATCCTGAGGCTTGCAGCTTCAGGGAGCTGCTTCTGGAGGATGGATACAACGTCTACCAGTCTGAAGCCCATGGCCTGCCCCTGCGCCTGCCTAAGAGCGACTCTCCAAGCCAGGGCCTAGCAGCCTGGGGACCTGTGCGTTTTCTGCCTCTGCCAGGCCAGCTCCACCAACCGCAGGAGCCACCAGGGTTCCTGGCCCCAGAGCCCCCCGATGTGGGCTCTTCTGACCCCCTGAGCATGATGGGGCCTTTGCAGGGCCGAAGCCCCAGCTATGTTTCTTGAGACTTCCTGATTCTGGGGATGGATCTGTTTGGGGTTCTTCTATTTATTAGGGGTATTTATCTTATTTATTTATTTTAATTTTTTTCTTACTTGGGGTAATAAATAGTTTGAGAAAAAACTATGTGTTTGGGAAGAACCGAAACATGTTTCCTGTGTTTCTTTGACTGTGAGACCCTTAAGGTGCCACTCCACACTGGGCACAACACTCTTGGCTGTAGAAGCGGCTCAGAACTGTTCATCAAAACTGCCTAAGCATGGAGACTTTTGTTTTTGTGTTGTGGGCCACTGCCACCACGTAATCTCATGGGAGAGGTAGCTTTTGATAATGCTCGACATTGTACACTGTTTTCACTTGTGTGTGTATAGGGGGCGTGTGTGTAAAGGACAACTTTCAAGGTCAATTCTCACCAGCCGCCAGGCGGTGGTGGTGCACGCCTTTAATCCCAGCACTGGAGACGCAGAAGCAAGTGGATGCCTGCGAGTTCGAGGTTAGCTTGGTCCACTGAGCGAGTTCTAGGACAGCCAGGGCAGTTACACAGAGAGAACAAACAAAAGAGTCAATTCTCTTCTTACACCAGCGGTTCTGGTAGTTCTAGCTCGGCATCAAACTCGGCACCAAGAGCCTTTGCCACGAGCTCTACCGCGGAACCAATCATCAGCCATCCCAAAGTGCTATTCTAAAACCTCCTCAGATTCTTAGGGGCTATGACGCTTTTTGTTTTGTTTTGAGTCACGGTCTTACTATGTAGCCCTGGCCACCCTGTAACTCACAATGTAAACCACAGGGCTGACTTCAAAATCACACTGATCTACTTGTCTCTGCTTCCATAGTGCCGGGATTGGCAGCATGCACAACCACATCCACTCCTGCTTCTAGGTAAAGCCACTTCCGTACTAGCTGAGGTTAGGAAATTAATGCATTTTTTGAAGGGACATGGCCCTTTTTTTGTTTCCAGTACCGAAGATGGAATCATGAGCCTTGTTCCTGCTAGGCAAGGAATCAGTCACAATATTACTCCCTCAGCTCCTCACTGGGGGGTTCTAGGCAGGGCTCTACCACTGAGCCACACCCCAACCCCTCACTTGGGGATTCTAGGCAGGGGATCTACTATTCTGTCATATTCAAGTTTCCATTTTGTTTTTTAGTCTCACTAAACTGCTCATTTGACCTTGAGTGTCTGATCCTCCAGCCTCGGTGAGAAAACAGATGAGGCTGTGAGTCTTAGCTCTATAGCAGCAACAACTGAGCTCACACATCATAAAACAGTAGTGGTCAGCCAGCCATGTGGCACATAATGGCTGGTGCACCAAGGAGCAAAATTACACCTCACCCTCACCCAGTCTGCCCTGTTCTTTAGATCGTAGAACTATTAAACTCTATCCTGGCAAATGTTCTTGAAGTTGTGATGAAAAACACTTCACAAACATGAGCACAGTGACACACACTTTAATCCCAGCACTCGAGAGGTAGGCGGATCTCTGTGAGTTTGAGGCCAACCTGGTCTACAGAGTGAGAGATAGCCAGTGTTACACAGTGAGATAGGAAGGAAGGGAGGAAAAGAGGGAGCGAGGGAGGGAAGGAAGGAAAGGAAGGAAGGAAGGAAGGAAGGAAGGAAGGAAGGAAGGAAGGAAGGAAAGAGAAAGAAAGAGGGAAAGAGGAAGAGAGAGAAAGGAAGGAAGACAGAAAGAAGAAAGAGAAAAAAAAAAAGAAAGGCCAAAATAGCAAAAACAAAAACAAAGTAACACTACCACACTTCACGTAAAACCCTGCAGCGCCCATAAGTGCACAGGTGAGTACCAGGGAGTAGTCACGGGGTGAAAAAACTCAGGAAGTGAGTAGATTCATTTGTTGTGTAATCTGACTCTTGTTCCTTTTTAGATAGGTTCCTAGTGTGTGGTTCAGACAGCCAGGAACTCACAATCCTCCTGTCTCAGCATCCTGAGAGCTGAGGCTATAACTGTGAGCCCCGAAACACAGCCTGTATTCCATCTTCAGAACTTCACCTTTTTTTTTTCTTTTGTTGTTAGAGACAAAGTCTTATCAACTAGAGGAAGCTGGCCTTGGACTCACAGCAATCCTCCTGCCCCAGCCTCTAGCACTTTAGATTACAGACTCTGCTACCCTGAAGGCAGCAGGCTCCTCAGCCCCTTCCTGTAAATGCTGGGCCTGTTTGCCCAGCACCATTTGTTAGGAAGATTGTGCTGAAACTTTTTCACGTTGACCAGCACGTTGTGTGTAGACAGGAGAAGCCATGACTATTTGGGGTTTTGTTAATGATCAATTCATTTTTAAAGAATTAACTTTCCTGTCAACATTCCACCGCCGTGCTTCCACAACTAAAAATAGGAAGCCAAGAATTTCACAATTTTTATTTTCATCAAATATTTGAACATTGTAAGTATAAGCAAGGGACTTCTGGGCTGGAGATGCGGCTCATCTCGCTTGCCCCGAGTACCCTCATTTCTTAAACTTAGGCATGGTGGCTTCTGGGAGGTGAGGGCAAGGCAAAAGGACCAGGAGCTCAAGGCCACCCTCAGCTGTGTAAACTCAGGGCCTGCCTGGGGAAGGGAGGGGTGTGTTCCACAGTTTCACAGTGAGCGGGGAAAGGTCAGAGGACAACTTCCGGGGTCAGGTCTCTCCTTCTACCCTGCATCCTGATGATCAAATTCAGGTTGTCAGGCTTGGTAGCAAGCTCCTTTTCCCTCTGAGCCCTATCGCTAGCCCTGTGTGTCTTATAAACTTCTTTGAAAGAATTATTTTTATTTATGTGTGTGTGGTTATGTGCATATTGTACAGGTGCCTCGGAGGCCAGAGAAGGGTGTCAGGTCCGCTGACGACGGAGTGACTGCCCTCCCGTTCAGGAACCACATTTGTGCTGGCAACTAGACTCACACTCCCTGGCAAGAGCAGCAAGTGCTGTTCACCACTCTGTCCCTCTGGTGCCACCTTTTTTGTTGTTGTTTTGTTTGCTTTTGCTAGAGTTGAACTTGCTAGATAGCTGAGGATGGCCTTAAATTCTGAGCCTCCTTGTCCTGCTTGCAAACGCTGGGATTAATACAGTGTGCACCACGCCTTTCTACAGAAAGAATTTAGGGCCGGGCGGCGATGGTGGCGCACGCCTTTAATCCCAGCACTCGGGAGGCAGAGGCAGGCGGATCTCTGTGAGTTCGAGACCAGCCTGGTCTACAGAGCTAGTTCCAGAACAGGCTCCAAAGCCACAGAGAAGCCCTGTCTCGAAAAACCAAAAAAAAAAAAAAAAAAGAATTTAGGGCTTCAAGCACCATAGCTGTAGCAACTGAGGCCTTTGGTCTTCAGGCCAAAGGAAGCTGCGCTGAGTCCTTGACCCTCCCACCATGTGAGGACAGGGTTTACTCCTCGAGCTAAGCCACGATCACCACACTCGGAGTCTGTGACACGTCTTAGATTCCTGATCCCTCAAAACTGGGAGGTCTGTGTGGCCTGGTGACAGGGCCCTTGCTGGTCTGGGAGACACCGGGTAGTTAGGAGGGCCACACAGATTTGCCTTTCAGATATTCTGAGGTTGTTCACACAAGCATTCCTTCCAATAAAATGTTTCGCTCATAGAGGAACTGCCTTGTGGCTGGCTTCTTAACGGATCAGAGTAGGCTGCCTGGAGTCTGAGGCAAAAGGATCAGGAGTTGGAGGTCAGCCTGGCTAACCTACCAAGATCAAACCAGCAGGGAGAGAAGGAACCAGCCAGCTAGGGCAAGCCATGCACCATCCTGGTAAGACAGAAGAAATCCTTTCTTTCTTGGGTTATTTTTGGTAAAGGTGCTTTATCACAGAAACAGAAAACGAATACAGATGTGTATCATACATATTCATAAGGCATATGTGTGCTGTAACAGGCTTGCTTTTGGGCCACCAGCCAGCTCCTGAATCATGATACTGAGACTTATTTTTAGTTATGAATGTTTAGCCTTATCTTATGCATGTCCCACTATCTCTTATACTTTAAATTAACCTTTTTCCTTGAGTCTTTTTATCTTTCTTTCATTATGTTTTCTTGTTTGTTTGGCTGGTGTTTTGTTTTGTTGAGACTGGGTTTCTCTGTAGCTTTGAGCCTATCCTGGAATTCACTCTGTAGACCAGGCTGGCTTCAAACTCACAGAGATTCGCCTGCCTCTGTCTCCTGAGTGCTGGGATTAAAGTTGTGCACCACCACCACCACGGTAGGGCCATATATTATACAGGCCCATATGTCTGCATTGTATGGCGGCCAGACTATCAGGCCATAGTTTGCACCTGCCACACAGAAGGTGGTCACCTAGCCTCCCACACTGTTGCCATGCCTAACAAAGGGTCAGGATATGCTAATATTGTTCTGCTCCTTCTTTGTAATTCTGGACATGGCCTGGGAAGAGATTTTAATCCAGGCTTAGTGACAGGGCAGCCATAGTTGCCCACCTGACTTCAGTCCCACTACCCTGGAAGCAGGATTAAAGAAGGGGCCAGGCAGTGTCTGTCTGTCTGTTGACTGCCTGGCTGACTGTCCTGGTATCTCCTCTTTCTCCTTTATACCCCCAAGCCTAGATTCTACCCCCCAGTTTATTCTTTCCTCCTGACAGCCCCGCCTATCCTCCTACAGCCCAGCTACTGACTGTTCAGCTTTTTATTAGACCAATCAGGTGCCTTAGGCAGACAACACATTTTTACATTGTTAAACAAATGCAGCATAAACCAAGGCGCCAGACCTCCACAAAGCTAAAGTAATACTCCACATGTGTAGATTCCTTTCCCTAGTGCCTTGACGTGTCCATATAACATCCAGACACACAGCCTCTGGAGCCCCTCACTCTGGTGTGAAGTGACACAGGTCGGTAGACAGAAATACAAATAAACCAAGATTTCACATGCTTTGTGTTGTACAGTTTCAAGGTATCTGGTGCTCAAGTCTTTTTTTTGATTTTTTTTTGGGACAAGATTTCTCTGTGTAGCCCTGGCTGCCTTGGAACTCACCATGTAGATCAGGCTGGCCTTGAACTCACAGAGATTGCCTGCCTCTGCCTCCTGAGTACTGGGATTAAAGGTATGCACCACCATCCCGGTTCAAATTTCTATTATTTACAGAGGGAAAGAGTAACTTGGCAGCTGCCACCAAACCTTGTGACAAAATCAAAGTTGGCTGAAAGGAATGAACACAGGAGTTTGCTGAGTCATAAGATAAGCAAAATGTCATGTTGGTGACTTTGTTGCCAAAGACTCTGGCTACGAGGGAACATCAAGATCACTCATACCTGGGGACAATACCAGGCTTTGATCTTCCTGGGTCAAGGTTCAGAGAGAAAAAACAATGGTTGACATGCAAGGACAGAGTTGTCCTCCTTTGTCCTGACCTCACTCCCTAGCCCAGGCCAGAAGAGGCTGCTAATGAAATGCTTATGCTATGTTTTTATCTTTTCAAAATTGCAAAACAAGTGGGCTGGGGCAGTGAGATGGCACAGCAGAGGGGCAATGTTTGCTGCAAATGTCTCACAGTTGGACTCCTGGGAGCCACATAGTGGACAAAAGCTAACTGCTGTAGGTCCTCTGACTTCCTTATGTGATGGAGGAAGGTAATTGGTTAATTATAATAAACCAACTGCTTGGCCTCATAGCTTAGAACATAGGTGGGTGGAATAAACAGAATAGGATGCTGGGCGGAAGAGGAAGTGAGGTCAGACTCTGCTCTGCTCCTGGACAGACCCGACAGCTCTGCTGGGGCAGAGACGCCATGCTCTGCTCTCCCAGGCAGCTCCAACCCACGATGGACTTAGGCTAGAATCTTCCCGGTAAGCGCACCTTGGGGTGCTTACACACATTACTAGAAATGGGCTAGTCCAGGTGCGAGAGTTAGCCTAGAAGAGGCTAGATAGAAATGGGTCAAGCAGTTAAATGAATACAGTTTGTGTGTTGTTATTTCGGGCATAAGCTAGCCAAGCGGCCGGGGTGTTGGGGACGCAGCCCCGCCGCCGCAACTATTTCAACACTTATGTGCACTGGGACTGCATGCGGCCAACACACACACACACACGTAAGTTTTTTTTTTTAAAAAAAAAGCTGGAGAAATTGTTCAATATTTAAAATTTTCATCTACAGGGTATCTGATGCCCTCTTCTGGCTTAAATAGACACTGCACTTACATATATGCCTAACACACACACACACACACACACACATATACACTCTAAAAAGGAACTGGGCATGGTGGGATAGAACATTCCTAATCCTGCCACTTAAGCAGGCAACACATCTTTACACTGAAAAATGGCCGTGAACCCGGCATAAGAAAAAGCACTTGTGAAGATCTGGGAGCCCTATTCCACTCCCTGGAACTCAGGTGGAAGACAAGAACTAACTCGGTAAATGCCTTCTGACCTCCACATTCCTGTCCATGTTTCTGTTTTTTGAGACAGAGTCTCACTTTGCTGCAATCGCTGGTCTGGAATTTACTAGATAGACAGGCTGGACTCCGACTGAGATCTGCTGGCTTCTCCTGCTTTGAGCGGAACTATAGGCATCCACCACCATGCCCAGTCCTTGGATGGGCATTTTTACTGCACTCTGGAGGGCTTCTCCCCCTTTGAGCGGAACTACAGGCGTCCACCACCATGCCCAGTCCTTGGATGGGCATTTTTACTGTACTCTGGAGGGCTTCTCCCCCTTTGAGCAGAGCTACAGGCGTCCACCACCATGCCCAGTCCTTGGATGGGCATTTTTACTGCACTCTGGAGGGCTGGTGATGCTGCCCACAGTGTACACGCTATGCAGAGTTCCTCAACTCTTGCTTAGGGAAACAGTCTATATATTGAGTGCACATTCAATTTGACTCCAACTTCTTTTAGAATTCAAAGGAAAGTTTTATGTAGAACACTGTAAAGAGACCAGGGACCAGGGCAGTAACAGATATATACA
The DNA here is from genome assembly GCF_014885135.2 of Alexandromys fortis. Classification (NCBI taxonomy): domain Eukaryota; kingdom Metazoa; phylum Chordata; class Mammalia; order Rodentia; family Cricetidae; genus Alexandromys; species Alexandromys fortis. Next base: position 596,961 of record NW_026068073.1, read on the forward strand.
ATGTGTACATACACCTATCCAAATATCTAGTGTTGCGAATAGCACTTTAACATGTAAAAATCTGTTACGTTTGTTTATGTTGCAGAATATTACTACTTTAATGATGTGAAGATGTGTTACATTTGTTTCTGCTGCATTTGTTTAATAATGTAAAGCTGTGTTGCTTTGCCGGCCCACGGCACCTGATTGGTCTAATATAAAGCTAGGCATCCAACAGCTTAGGCAATAGAAGGATAGTGAGGGCTGGCGGGCAGAGAGAAGAAGTAGGAGACAGAATCAAGGCTTGAAAGAAGAGAGAATGGGAGAAGAGAGAAGAGAATGAGGCAGAAAATGAGGGCGGTACCCACGGCCAGCCAGCCAGGCAGCCACCAGACAGACAGACATGGAGGGAACAGGAAAGTATGACATACAGGATCAAAGGTAAAAAGCCTCAAGGCAAGCGCAGATGAAGAGAAACTGATGAAGTTAGAAGAGCTAGTGGGACAAGCGTAATAAAAGGCCAAGCATTCATAACTAATAATGAGTCTCTGTGTTATGATCTGGTTGTCGCCAAAAAGAAAGCCTGCTGCATCTGCAATACAAGGGCCCGGGAAGTGGTTCACTGCCTAGGGGAGGGGCTGGGGAAGCAATCATTACTGCTTATACAAGTCTGAGGGAAGTAATGAGCAGTGACTCTGGTCAGTTTCAAGTACTTCCTGAGACTTTTGAGGTTTTTTTCTGAAGCGTGGGAAGCCTCCCTCAAGTTCCTGAGTCTTACTATTTTTACTTTCAAGATGGATTTTTTGTTGTTTTTCTTTTCTTTTTCTCCTTCCTTCCTTCCTTCCTTCCTTCCTTCCTTCCTTCCTTCCTTCCTTTTTTGAGGCAGGGTTTCTCTGCGCAGCCTTGACTGTCCTGGAACTCACTCCACAGACCAGGTTAGGCTAAAACTCTGAAATTCACCTGCCTCTGCCTCCCAAGTGCTGGGATTAAAGGTGTATGCCACCACCGCCTGGCTTCAAGATGGAATCTTTTAACTCAGGGGAATTTACTACATAACTTTTAGGAGAATAATTTAGCATCCGTCTATGGGGATGGCATGTCCATCAGGTTAACTGAAGAGGGAACTCACACTGAAAGTGAGAAGCACCATTCCATGCCCAGGTCCTGACCCGGGTAAGAAGAAGCTAGCTGAGGACGAGGGTCCACTGCTCTCTGCGCCTGACTGGATGTGACGTCATCAGCTGCTGTGTGACCTCTCTGCAATAGCGGATGGTACCCTTGAACCCGGACGGAAGGAAATCCTTTCAGTTGCTTTTGTCACTGCAGCAGAAAAAGTACCCGGTGCGCACAGCCTTCCGGGGCTCACTGTGCAGCTGAGAATGACTTAAACTTTTCACCTCGTCCACTCGCCAGTGCTGGGATTGCAGGCATATTCGATCACATCAGAATTAGTGGTGCTGGAGATGGAACCCAGGACTCCATGGCTGCTGGACAAGCTCTGTATAAACTGAGCCTCATTCCCAGACCCAAAGCATTGCTGTAGTCCAGGACCAGCTGGGCGAGAAGGCTCTGGAAGGATATCTACAGGCAGTGTGCCGTCCACTTCCAGAAGTTTACAGTACCACCGATTGTGAGACGCGTTCTTGAGGGCTTTTTGTAGGGGTAAAGCATTGTGAACACCTCCCAGCCTCTGGCTCCCATCCCCACCCCCAGCAGTGTCCCCACAGCTGTGGAATGGCAGGCTTGTCCTTTATGATGTGCACAGTAGCAGAGGCTCCGTTCAACCTTTTTTTTTCCCCTTTTTTTCTTTTTTCTTTTTTTTTTATTTATTGAGCTCTGTAGGGATAAGTCCCACCCCTTAGGGGGCGTGTTCGCCTCAGGCTAAAGTTCTCCTATAAAATTGGTGAGCGTGCTCCCAGCCTTCTTCTTCTGCTTTCCTGGTCTCCGCGGGAACAGTGGTTCTGTAAGTCTATTCCTCCATTAAAGCTGTCTATATTTTGACAATCTGTCTGCATTCGCTTACGCCATTACATTTTGGCGCCCAACGTGGGGCTATTTTGCCCCCGACTCAAGCGCGTAGCCTGCTAGCTAACACAGCACGCTCCCGGGTGTCATTTTCTTAGAGGGCATCCCAGAAGGAAAAGAGAAACTTCGGATCAATAAGCACAAAATAGGTAATGAAGGTTTAGCTGCTGACTTAACTGATGATCCTGATACCGAGGAAGCACTGAAAGAATTCGACTTTTTAGTGACTGCAGAAGATGGTGAAGGAGCTGGTGAAGCACGGAGTTCAGGGGATGGTACAGAATGGGCTGAACCAATAACGTTTCCATCTGGAGGAGGCAAGTCATTTATTATGGGTTCTGATGATGTTTTGTTAAGTGTACTGGGCCTTGGAGACCTTGCAGACTTGACGGTAACAAATGATGCAGACTATAGTTATGATTTGCCGGCCAATAAAGATGCCTTTCGAAAGACTTGGAACCCCAAGTATACACTACGTAGTCATTTTGATGGAGTCAGAGCATTAGCTTTTCATCCTGTAGAACCTGTGCTGGTTACTGCCTCTGAGGACCACACCCTGAAACTTTGGAATTTGCAAAAGACAGTTCCTGCCAAAAAGAGTGCCTCTTTAGACGTAGAGCCTATCTACACATTT
>NW_026068073.1:608183-613982 GCF_014885135.2 Alexandromys fortis
TGTGTTTTTCTGCTGTGTAGTACTCCATTGTGTAAATGTACCACATTTTCCTTATCCATTCTTCGATCGAGGGGCATTTAGGTTGTTTCCAGGTTCTGGCTATGACAAACAAAGCTTCTATAAACATGGGTGAGCACATGTCCTTGTGGCACGATTGAGCATCCTTTGGATATATACCCCAAAGTGGTATTATTGGGTCTTGAGGAAGGTTGTTTCCTACTTTTCTGAGAAATCGCCACACTGACGTCCAAAGGGGTTGTACCAGTTTGCATTCCTGAGGCTCAACCTTTAATGTCAACTTCAGTCCTGACAAAAGAGGTAAGAGGAGCATGGAGGTGTCTGTGTTTCTGTCACGTTAAAAAAATTATTTGACTGTGGGGAGGCTTCAGAGATGGCTCAGCTCTTCCAGAGGACCTGGGTTCAATTCCCAGCATCCACATGGCAGCTCAACACTGCTATAACTCTAGTTCCAGAGCCTTTGGCACCCTGGACATACCAGTGTACATAAAATAATAAATCCTTAAAAATGTTTATTTTAAATAGGTGTGGCATGGGGCTGCAAGAGGCAGAGATGTCAGTGTGGAACTGCCTGGCATGGGTGCTGAGAACTGATCTCAGTCCTCTACAAATGCAGTCTGCGCTCCTAGTTGCTAAGCTGTCTCTCCAGCGCCTTTTACTCTTTAAATGAGGACAGTGGTCAGAGGTCAGCTACTGAGAAGCAGACCTGAGCTGCGTCCCTGTGGGTGGCTCCTCAGTGATCTTTCAGACCTGAGCTGCACCCCTTTGTGGGTAACTCTTCAGTGATCTATTATCTCCTTTAAATTTTATTTTGTCAGCCAGGCGGTGGTGGCGCACGCCTTTAACCCCAGCACTCAGAAGGTAGAGGCAGGCGGACCTCTGTGAGTTTGAGGCCAGCCTGGTCTACAGAGTGAGTTCCAGGACAGAAAGGGCTACACTGAGAAAACCCATATCGAAAAACCAGCAAAAAAGAGGGGGTCAATCCCATAAAGTTAGCATGTTTCTCTCAGGTCCGATGGGGCGAGCATATGTCCTGACACATTTCCTATCCACGTGTTTCCCACCCACGTGTGATCAAGCTCATCCAGTAGTGTTGGGTCAACAAAGGTGTTGAAGGGAGGAAGAACACATGGCTTGTTTTCTCCCATAAACACCAACCTCCAGCGTTTCAGAATGTGTCTGTCCTTGGGCAAGGGGCTCACAGGTTAGAGGGGTTTTTGTTTCATGGATCTCTTAGGCACCGTAATCAAAACTAGGAGGAGCCTGGAAATGAGAATGGGATTTGTCGTTTATTTCATCCAAGGCCCCCCTTTTTTGTAATGCTTTTTTTTTTTTAGTGTGGCCAGATCATCTCTAATTAATTCAGAATGGTTTGAATAGAACAACAACAATAATAATAGTAATAATAATAAATCTTAAAGCTGTACACAAACCTCCTTGTTCTACACAGAGCAGGCCGCGTGCCCCATCATACTGTAGAGTGACTTCAGCTACTCAACCCACCTGTGGATAGATCTGGTCTGTTTGGTTTTAACAGGTACCTTTCCTGGCATGCCAATTTAGCTATTTCGTCCTCTAGGCCAGGAAGCTTCCTTTGAACTAACTCTCCAGCCTTTTGAGGAGGATACCGGGTGATGTGCTTTACTTCCTCTTGAAGTCAGGGCCCAGGAAGGCTGAAAGGCTAGAAAAGGCTGGGCAATGGGGCATTCATCAGGAACATCTAGTTCGCTGCCCCAGATGAGGCAGCGAGCAATCCCACCAGCTGGACTGGCCCACATCACTTTCAGCCCATCTAGGGCTCGCGGTAGGGCTCGCGGTCCCTCGTAGCAGATCGTCTGCAGCTGCTCCCTGGATGGCGTCTGTCAGCTGCCTGGAAATCTGTTGAGAGAGATGTAGACAGAAGTTAAAGTTTAGGAACTTAAAGGAACATCTTAGATTTGGAACTTTCAGGTCCCTAGTCCTGGCAGTTGGGGGAGGGAGTTCAAAGACTCAGGGACCGGCATGTGGGGAAACAGGCTGTACTTATCTTGAGTCCTTTTGACCGGTGAGAGATGGATCCAAGTCTTATGATTCCCCCAACTCCCTGAAGCTTACATGAATTTTCCTTTTTAGTTTACAAAAAGAGATAGAATTTTAGCTATATTAGCGTTACCATTATTATTCCTTTAAAAACGGCGGCGGCGTGGGTGTGTGGATAAACACAGGATAGACGCAAAAGGAAGAGACGGACACGCGGCTCCCACGTGGGTGCGCTTTAATGGGGAGAGGGAAACACAGTAAGGGGTGGGACGTGCAAGACACACAAGGGTAGGGGGCCAAGAGGGAGGCCAAGAGAGCGAAGCCTCGTGGACCTTCGCTTTTAACGGGGGGCGCAAGGTTATCTGGGAGGAATGGCCTTCACCTGGGCGCGCGGGCGCCAAGGTGTTCGTACTCCAGGAGGAGTCTGGGAGCTGTAGTTTCCAAGGGAATAACAACCATTGTAGTCTGTGCTGAGACCCACGTTGTAGACAAAGCAGCTGTCGTGAGTCTTTAAAACAGATGGTATGGACAGTGTTTCTTCCAAGTCATAGCAAAAACCATGGTTTTGGATTAAAAAACAGAAACATTTTTTCCCTCTATCCAGAGTGCCTGAGATGTTGTAGCCTGATTGATAAGCACACTTAGAAAAAAAAAAAAAAAAAAAAAAAAAAAGAAAAAGAAAATTTGAAATCCTGAGCCTGTGACTGATAATAGCAGTCGCTGTCTACCAGCTTATCAGACCCCACTGATCAAAAACGCTGAAGTTTGAAATCTTAGTATAACCGCAACATAGCAGAGGAGGAAGGGTTGGTGTTATGGAGAGATGGCTCGGCTTTAAAAGCTAGGCTTGCAGCCAAAATAGAAGAAGGGGGAAGAGTCTAAATGATCTTAATCAATAAAAACCCGGAACATCAAAGAACCTGGAGCCGCTGCCAGTTGCTCCTTCCCCTCCAGCTCCTCCATCTGAAAAGTCCAAGTGCCTGGCTCCACCCCACGTTATCACTCCCTATCTTCTCCCCAGTGCTGGGATTAAAGGTGTGAACCGCCACTGCCCAGCTTCTAGGGTTAACCTGTGGCTAGTTCCATCCTTTGATCTCCAGGCAAGCTTTATTTGTCAGAACAGCATAAACACTCATACTTACAAGTCTTAAATCATTTTCTTTCTTAATTTCTTCTTCTTCTTCTTCTTCTTCTTCTTCTTCTTCTTCTTCTTCTTCTTCTTCTTCTTCTTCTTCTTCTTCTTTCTTCTTTCTTCTTCTTCTGGTGGTTTTTCAAGACAGGGTTTCTCTGTAGCTTTGGAACCAGTCCTGGAACTAGCTCCTATAGACCAGACTGTCTTCAAACTCACAGAGATCCACCTGCCTCTGCCTCCCGAGTGCTGGGGTTGAAGGCGTGTGCCACCACCGCCCGTCTCTAAAATCACGTGATTAGACCCTCAGAACTTACTCAAGCCTTCCTATCCTTAGACCTGAAGGAGCCGTGGAACATTTCCTCTGCTCCTCAGAACCTATATAAACTTTAACCTGTTTTCTTTCCATCTAATCATGAGCCAGAGACAGTACTTATTACTGAGAACAGTCATTGCAAAGCTCGTTCCTTTAATGAAAAGTTACATCTGAAACCTGTGTATCCTTTAATATGAAGCCTGTTAGCCAGGCAAACCTGTCTGCCTTTCTCAGCCCATTTAGGAGCTCTAGAAAAAGCAAGGCCTGACTTTTACATATGAAATGAGCTATAAATGGGTACAGTCGGGGAAGGAGCTGGTTGCCTGCTGCCACTGACGGAGCTGCAGTTAGTCAGCGGTCTGAGGAGGATAAATGGAGCAGGAGGCAGATCCAAAGGGCCTTTGTGTCAATTCAAATGGCCCAGACTCCCGTGGTCTCTGTGGCTTCCCTTGGGGATGGAGGTACCATGGTATCATTAGTGTCTGGCCACCAGCCGCAAGTGACCTGAGAAACCTTTCCTGTGGAGGAGGAAGTTGGGGGACTGACCCAACTGGGTCAAGGTGAAGTGGAGCAGTCAGCCCTCCAGGGCTTATCCTCAGTTTGAGCAGGGCCCTGGCAGTTATGCCTCGTGGTTAGCGTTCCCACAATCCAGATGAGGTAGACGTCATGTCCCATCATCCTCTTGGAAACCACGGGGTCACTGTTAGGAGACCATGAGGTCACTGTTAGGAGACGTCATAGTAAGCTTTCTCCTTTCACATTTTAATGCCACATTCAGCAGGCCTCTGAAGAGTGTGAGGACCATAGTCTCCTAAGCTAAACAAACATTGCTTTTTTAAAATTTGATAGGAGGCTAAATAAGGCTTATCATTATAATTAATTACTTAGCAGGACTATACTTGCACGTCTGAATTACCTTTAAGAGCTTACAGTAAGTTAGTAGCTTTTCTAAGATTGGTACTTGCGGCTGTATCTCTGTTAAGTTTGAGCCTTAAAAAAAAAAACAACAATTTCTGAACTGAAGCCCTTTCAATATCAAAATCAAGCTTTGCTTTATAAGTGTGGTTAAGAAGACGGACAGCTGTACTGCCTGCTTCCTACGTGGTTTTATATGACTCAGTTTATCAAAACAGCTTAAGCTTAACAAAGTAGCAAGGACAAGGAGGCTAGACATGCATTCTTAATCACAGACCTTAGGTAAGGAGAGACATTCTCAGAGTCTGTGTTTCCAGTGCCCCATGTTGTGGAGACACCCTAATCGTAAAATCATTTCCGTTGCTATTTCAGAAGTGCAAGGTTGTCACTGTTATGAATCACAATTTGAATCCAACATGAGAATGGTCCTAAACTCCCTGTGAAAAGGACCTTTGACCCCCAAAGGGTGATGACCCGTAGGCTGAGAGTTGCTGCTCCAAGCTCTTTGCCAGACCGCTGAGGTCGTTCTGGCTGCACCACAAGATAGGAATAGCTCAGCTGCTGGTGCTTAGTGTTTGGTGCTTGTAGCTGTGGCCTTAACTCTTTAGTCTTTCATTTATTTGTTCGTTTGTTTTAGATTACATATTAATAAAATACAAAACATTTTTTAATACAAAACATTTTTAATAAAACATTTTATAAACTTTAAATGCCTCCTATCCTTGCCGGGCAGTGGTGGTGCATGCCTTTAATTCCAGCACTTGGAGGCAGACACAGGAGGATCTCTGAGTTCAAAGCCAGCCTGGTCAACAAAGCAAGTTCCAGGGTAGGCTCCATTGCTACTGAGAAACCCTGTCTCAAAAAAACAAAAAGAAAGAAAGAAAGAAAAAGGCCTCATATCCTTACAAATTGAAAAAATTTTAAAAGCTGTCCCTTTAAAAATATCTATCCGTCTATCTCTTGCCTGCTGTGTGGCTCCCTGCCCAGGAACAGCCGCCTTCGGACACCTGTGGCATGATCTCGTAGCATACCTGTCTGTCTGTCTTACCTCATGGCCTGCATCCACTCTGGAACCTGCACCAGTCCCTTGCCTAGGACTGGCTGCCCACTGCTGCCGCTTGGGGACCTGCAGTGTTTCTGCCGCTGCAGCCACCAGAGATCCAGCAGCATTTTTTAATCAATCCATTACATTGGTGCCGTGAGGCTCTCCCACCCTGAGCTCCTCTCCCAGGGTCGGGATCCAGAACCAGGTATTTTTTTTCCACAACCACGTGTTCCATATGCCTGAATGCATTTCTTCAGTGTGATTTCTACACACACCACCAATTTCGATTGGTGAGTTTCCCCCATTCTGGTCAGCTTAACCATTTCTCTGAACCCGAGTTATTGACCGCTGAGCTCC
>NW_026068073.1:614053-617398 GCF_014885135.2 Alexandromys fortis
GACAGCCCCCAACCATGGACGGTTGAGCCCTTCACTGACATTCATCTCTGGATTGTTGTCCTCAGCTAAAATCATGACCAGACTGACCCAAGGTCAGTCCTCCCGTGATAGCACTGCACACTCTGTGTGGTGCATTTGACTGGGGGCCCAGGATCCCTCAGTTTTTCTTTCTCTTTTTTTCTTTTCCTTTCTTTTTCTCTCACCATAAAAGGCTGCTCGAAGCAGCCTCTGGCCTCTCTGGCTTCTGAGTTGCCCCAACCGAATCCAGTCAGGCTGTAGCACCCCATCTGGGGGCAGAGGACACCCTCCCACAGGTCTTGCGTGTTCATGCCGATTCACACCTGGCCTATAGGAGTAGACGTCCCATTATAGGTCTTGTGGTATCGCCGTTTTCACGGGTTTTCATGATTTCAGCTATGGGTAACAAGCCATCCATGTCTGTCTCCCCCCTGGGATGGATGCCTTTTAGAGGCCCTAAAACCCCAGGCCTTAGTGCCCCACCTCTTCAGCTCCTACCCTCACTCAGATGGTGTCCCGCCAGCTCCACTTTTATGGGAGCTTTCTGACCACTGTCAGTGGGAGCTTTCTAACTACTTTCAGCACACAGACAAATGGACCCTGCCACGGTTATTACTGCCAACAAGATTGGTTGGATCCATGAAGCGGCTGTTTGTAGTTCCAGCCTTTTGCTCCCTGCTGTGGCTTGTGGCATGGAAGCTCAGTGTCAGTGTGGATCACACCTCTAGGTCTCTCTTGTTATTAAACTTGTGACCACTGTCATTTTGACTGAGGTCAGGTGACCTTAGTGACTTCACTGCCATCTTAACTGGGTGGCTTTTCCATACAACATGTGACCACTGCCATTTTGACTGAGGTCATGTGATCTTACCACCATCTTAACTGAGGTCAGGTGACTTCACCACCATCTTAACTGAGAGCCAGGTCAGGTAACCAAGTCCTGCCATCTTTACTGAGGTATACCCTGCCTGGTACCCCAGTTTACGTATGTTTTTGTCTCTAAATTCCTCCGTTGACTCTGTTGCATGTGTGTTTTGTGCAGTGGCATGTCTTTGGTAGGGCCCACCAAGAACATCCACTTTACCCAGTTCCTGTTCACTATGTGTGTGTGTTCATACATGTAACTTATATGCACCTATGTTTACTGTTAAATGTTATAATTGTTCATTGCATCTCATTTCAGACTACAAAAACAGTAAGTTTCATGTTTTTTAAACTGGAATGTACATTTAAGTCCCTTACAAAAATACTTTATGTTTAATCCAACCCTCATTTAAAATATATTAAGATGCTCTCTACTATTGTCAGTTTTGCCGTAAACCTTCTGTTACAAGCAGCCTTTTCTTCTTTCTGTCTTTTTTACAAGTGTAAATCTTACCTGTTAAGAGCCAGTAGAGTCAAGCTCAGACCCAGCTCTCCAGGCAGATTCTGTACTGATAAAATAAGCAGCCCTCAACTGCTCAGAGATCTGGGAAATGTGGCATTTAAATATTTATATCAAAAATCTTTTCATAACAAAAAGAGACAGGTTGACTCCTAGCAGCAGCACTCTATTTCCTCCAAAGAAGAAAGAAGACAAATGGGCACAAAACAAGGTCCATCTGCAATTTGCTTCAACTGCCAAGTGCTGACCACTAGGCAAAACTGCCTTTCATCTAAACTGCAGATCTCCAGACATGGACAGAATTGCTGGAATCGACAACCTAACTGCTCAGGTCAAGCAGATTTCTTAGCCCACAGGATCTTTTGGAGCATGGCAGGCCCTGTACTAAACAGCAAAAGGCAAACATGACCTTCAGCGACCATGGAGGACCCAGAGGAGTAGCTCTAGGGGCCAACCAAGTAAGTTCTCTGTTGTTTTTAATCAATGACTCAAGTAAAATTTCATCCATCTAAAAGATCTCTCATGTAGTTTGACATCCGAGAGGTTTTGTCAGTTTAAAAGGACAACCTCAGCAAACAAATTTCAGTAAATTACAAATACAAGACCTGCAAGTTATAAAGGTGTGAGGACAAATGCATGCTATCAAATTCTCTCTCACACTGCCTTCCATAGTCTTAAAAATACTTTTCATTATGCAAAAAATATCTGTCACAGTCATTCTGATATAAATATTCTACTGTTTATACACTGTATATGTCTAAAACTTCTGTTTTCACAAACCTAATGAATTCTTGTGAGTTCCAGGGAGCCAAATTGAAGGATCCACCTTAAATAGGTCAGATACACCTCCTCAATTCCCTGGTCCTAAATTTTTTTTCCTAAACTTAACTTTGTCCTCTGTTCTACCAATACCTTAAACAGGTGTAAGAGACACCAGGCATTTCCATACCACAAACACCAGACAGGAGCAAAGAGACCAGCTATGCCAGGATGTGGCCAGCACCCAGCTTTCTCAGGTTCTGGTATGGAACAATGATCTGTATTCCATCAATTATATTTTAAATAAATGCTGATTGGCCAGTAGCCAGGCAGGAAGTATAGGTGGGACAACCAGACAGGAAGTAGAGGCGGGTCAATGAGAACAGGAGAAGATGGGAAGAAGGAAGTCCTAGTCTGCAGTTGTGACCCAGCCACAGAAGAATAAGGTGCTGAGCCACATGGCTAACATAGAAAAGAATAATGGGCTAATATAAGTTATAAGAGTTGTAACACCTGCATCTGCATTATTCTCTTGGGACAGTTCATGCGCCACTGTACTGTATGCGAGCCAGGCAAGGGCCTGGAGGTTGAAAGAACACACAAGAGACCTGTGTCATTCAAAAGGAGATCAGCCGAAGGCCATTTATTCAAATTTAGGGAAAACCTTAAATACCTAGCTGATGCACAATGGAATACCCCCCAGGCAGGTGGGAAATTACCAAGCCCAAGGTGGAGTCAACAATGCCCTATAGCTAATCACCAGGTGGGGCAGAGAGAGCACAGGAACAAACTGGATGTTTTAGCTGGCTGGCCAGAAACTGTCCTCAAGATGAACCCCAGGAGCAGGGGTAGACCCATGGGCCCTACGAGAGTTAATAAGAAGTCTGAGCTACTAGACTAATCAGTTTATATCAAATGCAGACCTCTGTGTGATTCTTTGGGACTTAACAACTGAGGAAACTAGGCAGGACAGGAAGCTCCAGACAACAAGGTTTCCCCCAAAGATGACACCAACAAATAAGCAGGAAGCAGTTTCAAGAATCCACTGCCCCGCCTTTAATCCCAGCACTTGGGAGGCAGAGGCAGGCGGATCTCTGGGAGTTCGAGACCAGCCTGGTCTACAAGAGCTAGTTCCAGGACAGGCTCCAAAACCACAGAGAAACCCTGTCTCGAAAAACCAAAAA
>NW_026068073.1:617826-656189 GCF_014885135.2 Alexandromys fortis
TCTCTCTCTCTCTCTCTCTCTCTCTCTCTCTCTCCTTTCTTCTCTCTGTCTCCCTCTCTCTCTCTCTCTCTCTCTCTCCTTTCTTCTCTCTGTCTGTCTCCATCTCTCTCTCTCCCCCCTGCTCTTCCCCCCTTCTCCCTTCCCCCTCTACAACCCACTAAATAAATGTCCAACCTCACTCTGCATGGTGTGCCTGTCTGTCTCGCCCGCTGCTGCCTGTGGCTCACTGACTGAGACAAGCCACACACAGAAACCAGGGGCATGGTCTCCTGCACCATCCCTGCCTGGGACTGGCTGCTCTGGGGATCCACTGTCCCCTACCTGCCACCACATGGCCCGCTGCCTGCCGCCACTTGGGGTCCTGCAGCGTTTCTGCCGCTGTAGCTACTCGAGGATCCCACAGCATTTTTTATAAATTCATTTCATTTAGGAACTCCTGACTTAAGCACATTCACATGTCCTCCCCACAACCCCTTCATGTGTTTAAACCAATACTGTCTGGGTGACTCTTTCCTTGTTTGTTTATCAAGGCAGGGTTTCTCTGTGTAGCTCTGGAGCCTGTGCTGGAACTTGCTTTGTAGACTGTTATGCCCAGATCATAGGGGTCCTCCCAAAACCAGCATGGAGTCCACACTTGTGTGTAAAAGCCAAGAGCCTTTATTCAGGCTTCAGTTTGGACTCTGTCTGTCCCACACAGTGGTTGAGAGCAGAGAGTTCCCAGCCCAGTCGGGGTAGGGATTTTATTATAGTAGAGGTTGGGAAGGGGTTTTCTGGGGTTCAGAACTCTGATTGGGTGACATTTTTCTAGGGGTCTTGGCAAAAGGGGAATAGGTGAGTCCTGGCTCAGGGACATCTAGTGATCTTATCTAATCGAATCGTGGTTGGAACATCAGGTACTTCCCTTTAGGCTCTCCCTGGGTGGTATCTGTTTACAGCTTTTCCTGGGACCCAGTGCTGCCTGCCGTGGTGGCTGTGTAGCCTGGGCCCTATGGTGTGACCAGGCTGTCCTGGATCCCACGTGATCAGGCTGGTCTCGAACTCACAGAGATCTACCTGCCTCTGCCTCCTGAGGGCTGGAACTAAAGGTGTGTGCCACCACCACCTGGCAGTTATACAGATTTTTAACCACGCCCAATAAACTTATAAATCTTGAGGTATAGAATGTTTACAAAACCCAATAATCTTGATTTTTCTGGTGGTTCTGCTTTGTTCTCTTCTCTCTCATGGCATCAGGTGCACCCTTGACCGGGGACTCAGGGAGTGTAAAAGCATGTCTGAGTCTGAAAACGCTGTAACACAATTGCAGAGCCAGCTTTTCAATAAATCAGAGCAGCATAGAGCAATTTTAGTATTATTCATGCCCAAAAGATATTTGAATCTTTACTGAACTGAATCTATTTACCAGAGGATGCAGAGATTAATTCTAAGCCCAGTTCATAAAAACAGTCCTGGTAGCTATTATGGTTTAGGTAAAATGCTGCAGCTCCCCAAAGGGGTAACAAGGACCTCAAGGGGCAGTGAGTCCCAGGCAGGGAGCCACTCAGTGGATGAGAGATAGAGAGGTGCCACGCAGAGAAAGTGGGTATTTATAGTGGGTTCTGGAGGGGAAAGGGGGGAAGGGGAGAAGGGAGGATGGCGACAGAAGTCACAAAATAATCCCACACCAGTTTAGAATTATGAATAATAAAGGGTTATTTATTTAAGGAAAAACTTACAGATTGCTGTCCTAGATAACTGTCCTCTGCATGAAGAGGAACAGAGTCTTAGCTGCCAGAAGCAGGAGCTGAAAACAAGAGAGAAAGAACAGGGCTACTGCTGCTTTTACAGTATCAGAGACCACGCCCAAGTGGGCTCGTATCTCAGAGGCTATTGGTTGAAGGAGTGGACTGTGCTCCTACAGCAGGAGAACAGAGAGGGGGTAGAAGGGAGAGAGACAGAATCTGCCTCTTTGGGAGAGAGCCGGAAAGGAAGAAATTCAGGCTGGAAGCAGAAGGAAGATCAGCTTGCCTTGGTGGATGGGAAAGGAGTAGGCAGGGCTTGTCTCTTAAAGGGACGGGACCAACCATTACATTCCCATCCCTTATAATAAAAAGGTGGGAGGTTAGACACAACAGTAAACATAGGTGCATTAAGTTACATGTTCACACACACAGTGAACAGGAGTTGGGTGAAGTGCATGTTCTTGGTGGGCCCTAACAATGGCATGCCACTGCACAAAACACATGTAACAGAGTCAGCAATAAGAATTTAGAGACAAAAACATAAGTAAACCAGGAGACCAGGCAGGATATACTTCAGTAACGTTGGCAGGACTTGGTCACTTGACCTAGCCATCAGTTAAGATGGCAGTGAAGTCACCTGACCTCAGTCAAAATGGTGGTGGTCACATGATGGAGGAAGGTCATTGGTTAATTAATAAAGAAACTGCTTGGCCCTGATAGGTTAGACCATAGGTGGGTGGAGTAAACAGAACAGAATGCTGGGAGGAAGAGGAAGTGAGTTCAGACTTGATAGCTCTCCTCTCTGGGGCGGACACGATGAAGCTCCAACCCAGGATGGATGTAGGCTAGAATCTTCCCGGTAAGCGCACCTTGGGGTGCTACACACATTATTAGAAATGGGCTAACAGGCGTTGGTGGTGCACGCCTTTATTTTTTTTAATTAATTAATCTATTTATTTATTGTGTATACAATATTCTCTCTGTGTGCATGTCTGCAGGCACCAGACCTCTTTAAAGATGGTTGTGAGCCACCATGTGGTTGCCAGGAATTGAATTCAGGACCTTTGGAAGAGCAGGAAATGCTCTTAACCACTGAGCCATCTCTCCAGCCCTGGCGCACGCCTTTAATCCCAGCACTTGGGAGGCAGAGACAGGCGGATGTCTGTGAGTTCGAGACCAGCCTGGTCTACAGAGCTAGTTCCAGGACAGGCTCCAAAGCCACAGAGAAACCCTGTCTTGAAAAACCAAAAAAAAAAAAAGAAAAGAAAAGAAAGAAAGAAATGGGCTAGTCCAGGTGTGAGAGTTAGCCGAGAAGAGGCTAGATATAATGGGCCAAGCAGTGTTTAAAAGAATACAATTTGTGTGTTGTTATTTCGGGGCATAAGCTAGCCAGGCGGCCAGGAGCCGGGCTGTGGGAAGAGGCCTGCAGCTCCTACTACAATCACGTGTATCGAGTAGCCAAGTTTTTTGAGCCACAGGAGTTTTATATACCTCCCTGTTGCCGCGGCCACGCCACAAGCCATGGTTGGTAGCAAAGGCTGATATTGAAAACAGCTGCCTCGCAGATCTGACTAACCTTGTCGGTTTCTGTGGATCAGCAGTAGCAGTGGCAGGGATAGTTTGAGGAAAAGCGGAGCTGGCAGGACATTGGCAGAGCATTCAAAGGCGGGTGGCTGATAGTTTGAGGGTTTTTTATACCATAGGTGAAAACATAAAAACCCACAAAAATAGCGACACCACAGGGCCTGTAGGAGGATGTCTTCTCTATACAGGCAGGGTATGGATGAAGCCTGACTGGCTCCGGGTCTGGGAGACTCAGAAGACAGACGCTAGAGACCACTCAGAGCAGTCTCTCATGGTGGGGACAGCTTACAAGTGGCCCAAAAGAAAAGAAAAGAAAAAGGAGAAAGAAAAATCTGAGGAACCCAGGCCCCAAATCAAATACACCACACAGCGTGTGCAATGCTAGCGCGAGAGGACAAACCCGCTTAGTCCGGTCACATTTTTAGCTATGGGAAGCAATCAGAGATGAAATGAATGTCATAGCCATGAAGGCTGTGGTTGGGGGCTGGAAGGAGAAAACCCACTACCAAAGCTGATGGTGTATATAGAGGTCAGTGTTCAAGCAGAGAGAATGCAGAGCTGTTGTAAGAAACCTGGTTCCCGAGCCCAGGGTTTTATGCATCCTCAGCTGGCCCACCTGCTGGCAGGAGGGACCATGGAGAGAGCCTAGCCGAGTCAGGGCACCAAATGTTATGGTTTAGATAAAATGTTGTGGTTCCCCCAAGGGGTGCAGTGAGCAGCAGGCAGCGGGCCACAAGGGGCAGCGAGTCCCAGACAGGGAGCAGCTAGGCGGGTAAGAGACAGAGATGGATAGGCATGCCATGCAGAGAAAGTGGGTATTTATTTAGTGGGTTATAGAGAGAAAAGGGGAGAAGGGAGAAGAGGAGAGAGAGAGAGAGAAAGAGAGAGAGGAGAGGAGAGGAGAGGAGAGGAGAGGAGAGGAGAGGAGAGGAGAGGAGAGGAGAGGAGAGGAATGGAGAAGGTGGACAAAGGCTAGCTGGAAGGGAAGGAACTCAGGCTGGAAGTGGAAGGAAGTTCCACCTGCCTCGGCAGATGGGGGAGGGTGTGGGCAGGGCTTGTCTGTCAAAGGGACAGGATAGACAGTTACAGTAGCACTGGCAGCTGGCAGCCACAGAGACAGCAAAACTATAACCAAGAACACAGAACACAGGAAACTCACAGAATCAAAGAAGAGCAGCCAGAAACTAAACATAGTGGGAATGGAGAGATGGCTCAGTGGTTAACGACTCTTCTTGAGGACCTGGGTTCAAGTCCTGAAGCCACATGCAGCTCAGAACCATCTATAACTCCAAGATCTAACTCTCACACACAGACATACCTGTGGGCAAAACATCAATGCAAGTAAATAAAGGTAAATAAATTAAAAAGAAAAAAAAGTAGCCAGCCAGTGGTGGCGGACAACTTCAATCCCAGCACTCAGAAGGGAGAGGCAGGTGGATCTCTGTGAGCTGGAGGCCATCCTGGTCTACAGAGCGAGTTACAAGACAGCCAAAGCTACACAGAGAAACCCTGTCTTGCAAGAAAAGGAAGGAAGGAAGGAAGGAAGGAAGGAAGGAAGGAAGAAAAGGAAGGAAAGGAAGGAAAAGAAAGAAGGAAAGAAAGGAAGGAAGGAGGAGGGAGGAAGGAAGGAGGGTAATAAGTCACATTTTGCAGAGCCTTGGAAAAGCAAACCCATAAGGCCATCATATTCCTCATCAGGTCTCATCCGGGGAGTGCATATATCCTGACGTACTTCCTGCCAGTGTAGCTCCCACCTACATCCAATCAGGGACAAGCGTACATCCTGATGTACTTCCTGCCCACATACCTCCTGCCTATGCATTATCAGGCAAGTCCAGTGCAGTTGGGTCAAACGTGTTGAGGGGAGTGAGAACAGGTGGCTTGTTATCTCCCGTAAACAACAGCCCCCTGCATTTCAGGAAGTATCTGTCCCGGGCAAGGGTTAGAGGCATTTTTGTATCGCAATCAAAACTTAAAGCATAAGTTTGGCTCTCACACCAGCCACATCCGACTTTTGAAACAAGGCCTTGCAGGGTGTCCAGACTGGCCTTGTTCACTTTGTAGCCCACGCCGCCTTGAACTTTTTCTGTGCAGGAATTTTCCCTGCACAGTCTTGCAAGTAGATGAGATAAGAAATCCTGATAAAACAAACCAAAACCATTTGATACCTGTTTGGAATGTAAAACCCTGTTCTGACAAAAGCAGCATCAGTGACAGCACACACTTCACCTGCTGTGCTTTGGAAATGCTTTTGTGTCTATTATAAACACTTTGTATTACACTGACCTAGACTCTCCGCCACTTCTGCACAGCAGTGCAGGGGCCTCTACTAGTGGTCTAGAGATCAGTGAAGGGCTGGAGAGACAGCTGAGCAACTAAGAGAACCTGAGTTCAGTGCCCAGTGTCCAGGTCTGCCTGCTCACAACTGCCTGAAACTCCAAGGTCCAGGGGAACTGTCACCCTCTTGAAGCTTCTGAAGTTACCTGCACATATGTGCATAGAAACACAAACACACAACTAAAAATAAAATCTTTTTTTAAAAAAAGTCAATAAACATATTGGTCAGTGGTGGTGCACACTGACCACTCGAGAGTCAGAGGCAGGAGGATCTCTGTGAGTTTGAAGCCAGCCTGGTCTACAGAGTGAATTTGTGAACAGCCAGAGCTGCTACACAGAGAAACCCTGTCTCAGAAAAAAATAAATAAAAGTAAAAGCAAAAACCAATAAACATGACATTAGGTCTCAGAAACCCAGGAAAAGGCCTTACTGAGGTGCAATTAACATGTCAAAGCTGGCGTTGGCCTGCCCTCCCAGGGCCACTCAACACTCATAGCTCCTCCCAGCACTGTTCACCCTGCACCAGCCCTAAACCTCTCTCCCAGGGATGACCCTTCCATTTCCCTCACCCGACCTGAGTCCTATGTAACTGAGCCATTTTGGCTATGCTTGTCTCTTGGCCTCTTGGCCAGTGACGCCTCTCTTGCTCTCCCTCCCCACCTCGCCTCTCACAGTCTGGATTAGTCTGCCGGCCTCTTCAGCCTGGATGCTCCCCTCCTTCTGCCTTCTCCCTTATGTCTACAGTAAGAATTGTCTCCACACTGCAGGCATGGTCACGTCCACACTGCAGGTCACGTCCACACTGCAGGCACGGTCACATCCACACTGCAGGCACAGGTCACGTCCACACTGCAGGCATGGTCACGTCCACACTGCAGGCATGGTCACGTCCACACTACAGGCATGGTCACGTCCACACTGCAGGCATGGTCACGTCCACACTACAGGCATGGTCACGTCCACACTGCAGGCATGGTCACGTCCATACTGCAGGTCACATCCACACTGCAGGTCACATCCACACTGCAGGTCACATCCACACTGCAGGCACGGTCATGTCCACACTGCAGGCACGGTCACGTCCACACTGCAGGTCACATCCACACTGCAGGCACGGTCACGTCCATACTGCAGGCAGGTCACATCCACACTGCAGGCACGGTCACATCCACACTGCAGGTCACGTCCACACTGCAGGTCACATCCACACTGCAGGCACGGTCACATCCACACTGCAGGCACGGTCATGTCCACACTGCAGGCACGGTCACGTCCAGACTGCAGGTCACATCCACACTGCAGGCACGGTCACATCCACACTGCAGGCACGGTCATGTCCACACTGCAGGCACGGTCACGTCCACACTGCAGGTCACATCCATACTGCAGGCATGGTCACGTCCACACTGCAGGCATGGTCACGTCCACACTGCAGGCACGGTCACGTCCACACTGCAGGCACGGTCACGTCCACACTGCAGGCATGGTCACGTCCACACTGCAGGCATGGTCGTCTCCACACTACAGGCATGTCCACACCGCAAGCACAGTCACGTCCACGCTGCAGGCATGGTCACGGTCACATCCACACTACAGGCATGTGTCCACACCGCAGGCATGGTCATGTCCACGGACTTTGAGGCCAGCATCCTGGTGACATCTACCTTGGTGGCTTGGCAGGTAGAGGTCAGTTTCACACTTCAGCATGATCATCTGTCCCCCACGTGATTCAGCTGACTTCAGGCTCCAGAACCCACAGTAGAGAGAGAGTTGAGTCCTGAAAGTTGCCCCTAACTCCAGGCCCACGTAGTGACACGTGTGTGCCCACCCTCACACATACCTACCATACATATACTCACATACACCAACAATAAAACGTTTTAAAAATTTAAAACTGTTTAATCTGGAAAAAAAGGTAAAAAAAAAAAAAACTACTCAGAAAGATACCCAACACTGACCTCTGACTTCCATATGAGAACACATATGTGCATATTCCACATACACAAATCTAGACGGTAGAAAGAGCTGGGATGCAGCTCAGCAATACAGCTCCTGTCTAGACTCCCCCAGTGATGGATTGGGGTGCGGCTCCATGGCTGAGCTCCTGCTAGAGCCCTCTGGTGAGGGGTCAGGGCGTGCTTTGGTGGAGGAGTGTTCAGGTAGCATGCTAGAAGCCCTGGGGTTCAATTCCCAGTACCTCACCATAAAAGTAAACAGGAATTGTGTAAGGATTAACTCTGATGGCCCAAGTCACTCAGACAGAATCTCCTTGAGGAATTCTGTGTATCAGGTCGGTCTGCCAGGTACTGGTGTGGGGGGACCCAGCCCATGCCTCCCTAGTGCTGGGATTAAAGACGTACACCACCACCACCCAGCTGAGTTATTCTTTTTATCAAAAGTTGAAGTTCAAGGTGAGCTCTACATATGATTTCCAGGCCAACCTAGACTACATGTGACTCTGTCCCAAAATGCACACACGCACACATGCACGCACACACACACACACAAACGTATGCATGCACACACACAAGCATGCACACATGCACGTGAGCACACACACAAATGTATGCATGCATACACACACAAGCATACACACACAAGCACACACACACAAATAAAACAAAAGAGGATGGGGACTGTGGATAGAAAATTCCCCAGCATGAGTGGGGCACTAGGTTCAAGATCCAGTACCACAAATATTAAATACCTTAGGTTTCTAAGGCGAGCCACGGAGACACCGACTCATGGCCTAGGCTTCCTCAGTGCCTATCAGCAGCATCGCAGAGTTCTATTTATTTATTTATTTATTTATTTATTTATTATGTATACAGTATTCTATCTGTGTGTATGCCTGCAGGCCGGAAGAGGGCACCAGACCTCATTACAGATGGTTGTGAGCCACCATGTGGTTGCTGGGAATTGAACTCAGGACCTTTGGAAGAGCAGGCAATACTCTTAACCACTGAGCCATCTCTCCAGCCCCCATCGCAGAGTTCTTATCTGTACACAGAGATGACAGGGATGTCATGACACTGGCGTGTTTAGTGCAACCACAGAGTCATCCCATTATCATCTCTGTCTAGTTCCCAAATACTGTCATCATCTCAAAGGCAATGCACCCAGATCCATGGTCACACACATTGTCTGCCCACCAGGCAAGCCAGCATCTACATTATAAATTTACCTCCTCTGGACATTTCCTGTAAATGATATACAGAGTACACACAATGGCCTCTGCGCCTGGTTGCTTCCACTCAGTGTCGTCAAGGTTCCTGCTGCCGTACGTGTCACGGCTTCGTTCCTTCTGGCAGAGGAGCACTGCTCCGCTGTGAGCTGGGCATGGTGGTGATGTCAGTGCCCGTCGGCTAGAAACAGGATGGTCAGGAGTTCAAAGTCATCCTCTGCTACACACACTTTGGGGCAAGCCTGGAATATGTGAGACCCCAGAAACAAAAACAGGGGCTAGAGAGGTGCTCAGTGGGTAAGAGCACCTGCCACTCAAGCGCAAGGACCCAAGTTAGAGCCCTGACACCCATGTGAAAAGCCCAGCATGGCTGCACATAGCTGCAATTGTATGTCCGGTGAGAGACTGTGTCTTTTTTTTTTTAATGTTATTTTATTTTATTTATTTTATTTTGAGACAGGGTTTCTCTGTAGCTTTGGAGCCTGTCCTGGAACTAGCTCTTGTAGACCAGGCTGGCCTCGAACTCACAGAGATCCGCCTGCCTCTGCCTCCCAAGTGCTGGGATTAAAGGCGTGTGCCACCACTGCTGGGTGAGAGACCCTGTCTTAGATGAACATGGTGGACAACGATAGAGGCAGACACCACATCTCCTCTTCTGGCCTCTGCACAACAAATGCACATAGCGCCCTGACACTCCTGCACAAGCGCACTCCTGCAGGAATGCACACGGCAGCACACACATGCTTGCTCATGTGCATGGAACACACACACACACACACACTAATCCCCCAAAAGCCCTCAAAACGAAGTCCATCCCATTGTCGCAAATGCCACATGCTTCGTTTCTGTGACACAAGATGTCTACATAGCCCTGACTGTGCTGGAACTCGCTCTGCAGCCCAGGCTGGCCTCGAACTCACAGATTCACCTGCCTCTGCCTCCCGAGTGCTGGGGTTAACGGCGAATCTCACTACACCAGTCTATAGAACTCTTCTTGTATTACACCTGCCATGGACGTTGGGCTGTTCACACACTTTCCCTGTAGCTGCTGAGTATCTCAACATACAACTCAACTTTTGGTCTGACACCTGTCTTTAATTCTTTCTGGTGTGTATTTGAGTGAGTGTGTGTGTGTGTGTGTGTGTGTGAGAGAGAGAGAGAGAGAGAGAGAGAGAGAGAGAGAGGAGAGAGAAAGAGAGAGAGCACATCAGTTCTTTCTTCTATCTTGTGAGTCCCAGGATCAAATTGAGGTCCTTAGCCTTGGCAGCCAGCAGCACCTGCTCTTTCTGATATTATTAATAAACATACACATAAACGAGAAAAATTAATAAGTTAACTTTAGAAGGAAGAAAGCTATTCCTGCTTCCCACGCTCTGCTGTCAGTGGCCGACAGTGGAGCCTGGCTGACATCTCTTCCTTACCCTGTTCTGAAGCATGTCTCCCTGTGTAGTCGGGAAAGCCTTGTTCTGCTGCTCCCGTGCCCTCCACGTCCAGGGCCCGGGATCACAGTCGTGGATTATATTTCTAAAATGTCTTCTTCAAAAATCCTCCATGTGGTTGTTACCCAGATGTTTAACACAGAGACTGCTGTTTTTGGAAGCCCTTCTGCTAACTGCCCTGGCTTCATGACCTTCTTCCAGCAGACAGCGTGCCCCACACTGGCCTCCAGGGGGCACTGCAGCACCATGCAGCTGTATCTGCACTGGGCGCTCCTCCAGGGCTTTGTTGCTGGGATTTTCCCTTAAATCTTTGGTTTGTGGCCAGTGAGATGGTGGAGGGGCTGTGGCCAAACAACCTCAATTTGATCTCCTGGAAGTTGTTATCTGATCCCCACAAACTCAGGTGCGCACACACAATTAATATATACATGTAACTTCTTTTTTAATTTTTTTATGATTTATTTAACTTTATTTTATGTGAATTGTTGTGAAGGTGTCAGATCCCCTAGAACTGGATTTTCAGACAATTGTAAGCTGCCAGTGGTTGCTGGGAATTGAACCCAGGTCCTCTGGAAGTACAGTCAGAATTCTTAACCGCTGAACCATCTCTCCAGTCCTATATGCAATTTCTTTTTTTATATGTAATTTCTTAAATTAAATAAAAATTCTTTCCTTTTCTTTCCATATATGTGTTTGCCTGCCTGCGTGTACGTATAGTCTAAATACATATATAATCTGTCCACACATAATATAAATGTGTGTTTTCCTGCCTGTGTGTATGAATAATATAAACACATATATAATCCTTCTACACATACATACATATGTGTGTTGCACACATACACACACTTATTCAAGTATAAGGCCTGTCAGGACTACACAGCAAAGCCCTGGGCTGGAGAGATGGAACGGTGGCTAACAGCACTGACGGCTTTCCCAGAGGACCGGGGTTCATTTCCGAGCAATGACATGGCAGTTTGAAACCATCTGTAACTCCTGTCTATTCCAGAGATTCCAGTGTGTTTCTGGCCTCCCTAGACACCAGGCACAATGCAGTGTAGACATTCATGCCGGCAAAACAGTCATACACATAAAAAAAAAAAAAGAGTTTTTAAAAGCATTGAGGATCCTCAAGAATATCCCTTCGGGTGGAGTACACCTATGGATACAAAAATGAAGAAAATAGCAATCCATTTAAAAATGGATATTTAACCCATTGCACACCATGTTTGATCGACCCTTGACAGAGTAAGTGACCTTCAAAACCCCAGCTGAAGGGCCGGTCGGTAGAGCTACTTCCCTTTTCTCGATCATTCCATAAGGACGTTGGCCAGGTTCCGTGTAAAGAATCAGTGAGCCCCCTTTGAGCCGGCTCTGACCTCAGGAGAAACAAAGACGGCAAGTCAGACCACAAACGACCTGATGAAAATGCCTTCCGTGGGCTTTTAGTTTGGCTTTTACAGCAAAGCAATCCAGAAATGAGGAAATATTTTATTTGTTAGATGAACGAACATGTCCCCACCCCCAAAACGTGCCAGGTGCACAGACAACCTTGGGAAAGAACCAGTGAAAGTCGCGAGGTGTTGATGGTGGAACTGACGAACCGGAAGCCAAGAGGGAGGAGAGGAGCACTTAGCAAAGGCTTGCACCCAGCTCCTCTCAAAGACATGCTTCTTTCTTTCTTTCTTTTTCTACAGAGTTTCACTGTGTAGCCCTGGCTGTCCTGGAATTCAGTCTGTGGATCTGGCCCGCCTCTGCCTCCCTGGTGTTGGCATTAAAGGCGTGAGTCACACCGCTGGCCAGAAACGGGAATTTTTATAGAGGGTTGAGGGACTTTTCAGGGCACCACCAGGTTTGGTGTGAGTCAATTCCATATTATCAGTAAGGGAAGGAGGAAGATAGTCTTTCTGGATGTTTCGATGGAGGGAAGAAAGCTTCCCAGGGGCCTGCAGATTTTCCCTTGGGTCTCCTTGACCCTTAACCTTTGCTTGAGTAATAATTGGCAAAAGGGAACAAGACGTGGCAATGGGTCAGTCTGGTGCCCTGAAACATTGGAATGCCGATCTCATGGCTGCCCAGTGGTGCCGCAGACTCTCGTTCTCTCCTGCAACTTTGATCAGCAATAAAAGGGCATGCCCAAAAACAAAATCAAAGCTAACCCCCAAAGAGGCCGGATTTGAATCCAGGTCTGTATTAAGCTCTGTCTCTAGAGGCTCCTGTGATACTTATTACTTATATGTGTGAGGAGGCAAGGGTGGGGACCCAAGAATCACAAGAGCCAGAGTGGGAACAAAGGTGGGATCCTTCTAACTCCTGCAACAGTCAGAGAATCCAGGCCTCGCTCCTCGCCTCCAGTCTATTTGCTGCTCCACTCCGGGAGGAGTGACAGCCCTGAGAGGCAGCCATAGTCTGAATGTAAGTGGCCCCTTAATCTCACAGGGAATGGCACTGCTAGGCTTTGTAGGAGTGGGTGTGGCCTGGTTCTAACAAGTGTGTCACTGTGGGAATGGGCTACTGCCCACTGACTCTCAGTCAACTTCCTGTGATGGAGGTGGGTCTTGCATCTTATCTGTTGCTTTCATTGGTTAACTAATAAAGAAAACTGCTTGGCCTGATAGGACAGAAAATTAGGTAAGAGGAGTAAACAGAACAGAATGCTAGGAGAAAGAAGCTGAGTCAGGCAGTCGCCATGATTCTCCCACTCCAGACAGACACAGGTTAAGATCTTCCCTGGTAAGCCACTTCGTGGGCTATACAGATTATTAGAAATGGCTTAGATCAATATGTAAGAGCTAGCCAATAAGAGGCTAGAGATAATGGGCCAAGCAGTGCTTAAAAGAATACAGTTTCCGTGTGATTATTTTCGGGTATAAAGCTAGCTGTGCGGGCGGCCGGGTGCCAGGAACATAGCCTGCCGCTCCTTATCACTACATTCCTGTTACCTGCAAGATGCAGGACTCTCAGCTGCTACTCCAGCACTGCATCTGCCTGCCTGCTGCTATGCTCCCTGGCCGTGAGGATAATGGACTGAATCTCTGAACTGTAAGCCACCACAGTTCAATGTTTTCCTTTATAAGAGTTGCCATGGTCATGGTGTCTCTTCACAGCAATAGAAACCTTAACCAAGACAGGTTGGTACCAGGGACTGGGGTATTGCTGTGATGGGCCTGACGGTGCTTTTGTTGGAAGGGATATGGACTTTGGGAGTTTGGCTTAGGAAAGAGTGGAATGCTTTAAGCGCTGCATAGTGGGCCATCCTAGTAGGAGCATGGGAGACAGCGGTGCCGAGTGTGATCTGATGAGCTGGGGGGGGGGGTGCTCAAGAGGATCAGAGGAGAATATTAATATGTGGCCTAGAGATCATTCTGGTAATATTTTGAAGAATGTGGCTGCCTTCTGCCCTTGTCTGAAGAATCTGCCTAGACTAAAGTGAAGAGTTATGGATTAATTCCATTGGCAGAGGAAATCTCGAAACAGCCTGGTGTAGACTCAAGACTTATAGTGCAAAGTAGCGAGCTGAGCAGGGCAAATTACAAAATGAGAAATTTAAGAAGAAAAAGAACACTGAAATGTGGATCAGAACAAAATCCTGTGTTCCAGGAGATAGACAGATTAACAAGTGGAACAAAGGGAGTGGTGACCTCAGGGCAAAATCCCACCCAGCTACATTTCCAGCTTCTGAAAGGAACTAGAGAAAGTCTTAGAGCCTGCTCTGGTCGGCGCACACCTTCAATCCCAGCACTCCGAAGGCAGAGGCTGCTGGATCTCTAAATTTGAGGCCAGCCTTGTCTACAGAGCAAGTTTCAGGACGGCCAGGCTTAGGCAGTGGAAGACAGAAAGCTGGTGAAGATGAAATTGAATGAGGGGCCATGTTCCAGCCCCAGCAAGCAAAAGAACTTGGTGGCTTCAGCCACGTGGCTCTGGGCTTAGAGTTAAGGGGAGAAGAAAGGGGTTATGGAATAGAGCCCCTGAGGCCAGGCATGTGTCAGGGGAGTCCCTGAATGGAGACCTAGTAGAGAGGCCACTGTTTGAAGCTGTGAAGGGTTGCGTTGATGACCCCAAGATGTTAGAGATGCCAGCGTCCTGGGATACCTGCTGAAGAGAAGCTGCTTACAGGGAGTGGAACCAGTCCAAGAGAAAGAAATGGGTTGTGATCAACAAAGCTGAACAGAGTTGGAGATCTGGAGAGCTTTGACACCAGACACGGAGATGCCGAGTTTGGAGTTTACCCAGCTGGGTTTTAGTTTTGCTTTGGTCCAGTATTTTCTCACTATGTTTTGGAACAATAATCCCAGCACTTGGGAGGCAGAGGCAGGCGGATCTCTGTGAGTTCAAGGCCAGCCTGGTCTGTCTACAAGAGCTAGTGCCAGGACAGGCTCCAAAGCTACAGAGAAACCCTGTCTCGAAAAACATAGATAGATAGATAGATAGATAGATAGATAGATAGATAGATAGATAGATAGATAATAGAACAATAGAACCATGGAAAAATAATGCATATCTTGTGCTATTATATGCTGAAAGTGTATGATCTGTTTTTGAATTATGATTTTATGGGGGATTATAGTTAAGAGAGTGCACAAGTCTCAGAAGAGACTTTGAACTTTAAAACATTGTTGAGACTGTGATAGACTATGGGGACTTTTGAAGTTGGACTAAAGACATTTTGCATTATGGATACTTACAAACTTATGGGGGCCAAGGAGTGGAATGTGGGAGTTTTGAATATGATTGGTCCCATAATCTCATAGCGAATGGCACTTTAGGAGCTATGGCCTTGTTGGAGTGGGTAGTGTTTGGCTGGAACCAGCTCACTCCTGCTTGGTCCGAAACCCCGCCCCCCTGAAGTTGCCTGCAGCACAAGACCCCGCCTAAAGCAATCAGTTTTGATGTCCTTGGGCATAAACCCTGCTTTAGTTCAAGCTTGCTCTGCCCCAATCTCTAGGACTGGAGGACTCACCCGGGAGTTTGCTCAAATAAACCTGTTCTTTTACTTTTTCAGTTTGTTTGATCTGGCTTACTGCACTGGTGGGGAAACCCATTATTGTGAACCCTATCAGGTGTGGCCTTGCTCTAGCAAGGGTGTCACTGTGGAACAGGCTTTGGGGTGTCCTATGCACAGGCTACCCCCAAACTTGCAAGATGGAGCACTCTCAGCTGTCACTCCAGCACCATGTCTTCCCACAGGCCACCGTGCTCCCTGTGCCGCCTGCCATGTCTGCCTGCAGGCCACCGTGCTCCCTGCCATGATGAGAATGGACTAAACCTCTGTAAGCAAGTCGCCCCAATTAAATGTTTTACTTTATAAGAGTTGACGCGGTCACAGTGTCTCGTGTCTCCTCACAGCAATAGACACGCATATGAGACAGGCACAATTACAGATACAGCTTTTGATGTCAGATGAGAGCAGATGAAGGCCAGGAGGACAAAGAGGAAGCTAGGGCATAGAGACAGGCAGAAGACCAGGCAGGGAGTTCAGGCTGAGGGAGACACATGAAGAGTGGTATCCCACGTGTGACTCAGTTTCCATCTGGAGCCATTACTGACTTTAAAAAGTCATTTGTGTCAAAGCCCAAAGCTCGCTCTGCCTTTTCCAGTAAACTTGAGGGCTGTGAGTAATGACTGCGTTAGCCCGGGGAAGGAGCATTTTGCCCACGAGAAAGCACAGTATTCTACTAAGATCTGGGCTGGTGTAATCACTCCTCCTTAGTGATTAGCAGCTGCTTGTTGCTAGCTGAATTCTTGTGTTAAGATAACGCACCCGCTTGAGCTTCCTCCCAAGGACAGTCAGCTGTTCTTTTCTTTTTCTTTTTCTTTTTTTTTTTATTTTTATTTTTCAAGACAGGGCTTCACTGTAGCTTTTGGAGCCTGTCCTGGAACTAGCTCTTGTAGACCAGACTGACCTCAAACTCACAGAGATCCGCCTGCCTCTGTCTCCTGTGAGTGCTGGGATTAAAGGTGTGCGCCACCGCCGCCCACCGACATTACTGCTCTTTGTTCTGCCTTTGACTGGAATTAGTATATCTGCTGGCTGAAAATAAACTCAATCTGTCCTAGGTTTTCTGTCTCTATTCCTCTTAATCTGACATTTCTTCAGCCCCAGCGCCCATCCCAGACTGCTTCGTGCCGGAGTGGGCTCTAACAGCTTGGGCACCCAATGTCCTACAAGAAGGGAAAAGATCCTGAGAGATCCCTTGAGACTACTGTGAGGCTACACCCAAGACAGGAGTGCAGGGAGAATTCAGTAAGTGGGCTTTGATACTAAAGGACAGAAGGAACCCTCAGGTCAGAGACGCCTCCAAGCTGGGTCCCTGATGATGAAATGTACTGAACCCCCAGGATCCCAGGGCGGCGCTTTGAACATGACAATGTCTTGTTCTTTGGCATTTTATTTCAAAATTGCAGCACGTACAGAGAGGGGAAAATGCATCATGGAGAGCACGGAGATCCGGCCTGAGAACGGAGATAGAGAATATGCCAAGGTCCCCCTTCGGAGCAGCTGGGGAGCTCAACCCTGAGACCCAACACTTGAGGCGGGCTTCAAATAGTCCGGGTCCCGCCCTTAAGGCTTTGGAGCACAGCGGCCACGTGAGGGCGCCAGAGACCCAGGTGTCCGGCCAGACCTTTATTGCACTGCTCATGAGTCTTTGGGAGGCGAGGACGCTGGATTGGATGCTACAGACCCGCGGATCCAACCCGTGAAGGCATAGCCGGCTGCGTCACACCGGAAACATCCAATCGTGGGCACTGGCACCGTACTGCAGACAACCGAGTTGCTGCTTTCAGGCAGCTGCACTATAAACTCCCAGCAGGTCCCGGAACGTCGCAACTCACAGCTCACAGAGCTGAGCCCCAGGACCTTATGGGAAGTGTAGTCCTAGACCCTGAGGGCCGCCCATAAGTCCAGAAGGACAGCAAGGCAGGGAGTTGCACAGCCTTGAAGGCGCTTGGGAAAAGGCATTTGCAGCTAACTATGGAGTGCTAGGCGCCAACACGGAGCCAGGATACCCAGTCACCTCGGGTCCAGCTCATCGGGAAATGAGCCCAAAGGTCTTTTGGAAGCGCTCTTGGCTCACAAGAATGGGAATGCTCCAGAGACTTTTGGGAGGAAGGCTTATCACGCCAAAGGGGCAGCCCATGGCCCTAGGGAGTTGTGGGAGGCTCATTTTTGTGGCCAATGACCCCAAGACTCATGAAAACTGAGGTTCTCTCTTCAGACGCAGAGCCACAGAGATTCGAGGAAAGGGGCCTAAGTCTCCTGAAGCACGGAAAATGCCCGTGCTTCTGGCCACAGGCATTGGAGGAGGGGGCAGGACCCATTATCAGCGTTGCCAATCCCGAGCTCACCTGAATAGCCTTCAACTCCTTCTGGAAGCGCAGGATGAGCTCCGGCCCGTTCTCCATGGTAGGAATGTGGAGTTGCTGAGGCAAAGAAGCCGTGAGGATGGGCACTCCCCCTTTCTCTCCCACCTATCCTGGCAGCTCTGGCTCACCTTGCCTTCGTACAGGATTTGATGCACTGGGCAGACCTGACAAGCGGTGCCTGAGCCAAAGACTTCCCGCACGCGGCCCTCCTCCAGCGCCCGCTTCAGTTCCTCCATGGTGACCTTGCGCTCTGCCACGCGGAACTCACCCTGCATAACAAGGGGGCAGAAACTCAGTCCCGGGACTCCCGCCCTGCTGCAGACCAGCATCACTGCCCCACTAAGGCCGCTGGGGAAGACAGAGGTCCACAGGCGGACCCAGAGAAGAGGGGCACGGCATGGGCCGCACAGGCCTTACCCAGGTCCTAGCCAGGTCCAGCAGGCTTTGTCGTACCACTCCTGGCAGGATGATGCCATCCAGTGGGGGGGTTGCCAGCTCCAGGACTAAGTCAGGGATGACAGATGGGTGTCACTGCCTCCCACCCTTAAATGACCTCCCCTTTCTCTTAGAAGCAACCTGCCCAGGACTCTGCGGCCTTGCAACCCAGTAGGAATTGGGCAGGACATCATTCAGGGTGTGGGTTGGGTCATGGGTAGGCTCACCCCCGTCCTTGTGAGTCCAGTAGACGAAGATGTTCATGGTGCCCACCTCGGTGAGCTGGTGGTCCGGCCCGTACAGCCAGAGGACTTGCTCGCAGCCCTTCTTCTGGGCTTCTTGCTGCAGGGCCACAGTGGGCCCGTAATTCCTAGAGGGCAGCCTGGTCAGACTGGGCAGAGACCCTCCATACTCCCCAAACACAGCCAAGGAGGAGTCTCCTTCCCAGCCCACAGCCCTCCTGGGAGGGCTCCCACATCCACAAGACAGAATTCTTAGCTAGCAGTTGGGGTCAAAGTTAGGGCCCTGTGGGGCCCTTTCCTGCCTCTCAGTCCTTCCTCTCCCCACCAATAAGTCCTGAAACTACAGGCACGGTGATGCCGGTGGTTTGGCTTACTTAACTCTACTCTCCTTTTTTGGTTTTGTGTATTTTGATGCAGGGTTTCTCTGTGTATCCCTGGCTGTCCTGGAACTCACTCTGTAGACCAGACCTCTGCATCGCTAGGATTAAAGGCTGTCACCACACCCAGATGGTCTGGGGCCAGGGTCTCTGGTAGCAGAAGTTGGCCTCCAAAGCACAATGAGCTGAAGTCAGTCTTGAATTCCTGACCTCCCAGGTGCTGGGGCTGTCACTGTGAACCCCCACACTGGTTTCTGTCCTGTTTTGACCTGCAGTGTGTCACCCACCCCAGGCTTCACCTCTTACGTCACCCAGTGCTCCTGCTGTCTCAGGAAAGGAGCCCAAGCCAGTTCTGAGCCTTGTATGAAAACTGGTCTTGTCTGTCTCCCCTGTGCCAATCGTGATCCTGTCCCGCCAGCCCATTTACGAGGGCCCAGAGTTAGAAAATGATAGGTTAGCGGGGTTTGAACTCAGGACTGCCCGCATGCTAGGTAAATACTCTATTGCTGAACTCTCTCTCCAACCCCTCTCTGGGGGATACAAGGCAGGGGCTCTACTGCTGATCCTTGCCTGCTAGCTTTCTTGTATAGTCCTCCTGCCTCAGTCGACTGAGGCGCAATGACTACATAGCATACATGGCCATATGCCACCATGCCTGGCTTCTCTTACTACCGCTATAGCCAAGAAACCACAAATGAAGTGTCACCTCTTACATGGAGCTTCCACAGAACTCTGAACTCTCACTTGAGTTCCCAGCAGCCCTCGGGGGGGGGGGGGGGGGACTGGCTTGGCCTTATCTGTGTACCAGCTGCAGCCAACACAGGGCCCGACACCAGGAAGACCTCAGGAGGTTCTGAGAGGACCTGAGTACCCTGCCTGTGTGGCCACACTTTCTTACCACAGGGCCTGACACCAGGAAGACCTCAGGAGGTTCTGAGAGGACCTGAGTACCCTGCCTGTGTGGCCACATTTCCTCATTCCAATATGCCAGTAGCCAGCACCTGACCTGCCCTCAGAAGACTCAGCCACCTTTGCTGGCTTTCAGCAACACAGCACGGTGGGACGCATAGGGACTGAGGCCCGAGGAATGCAGGGAGCTATAAATGGAGATTCCACCCAGCACAGGTACCAGGGAACAGAAGGAAGAGCTAAGGGAATCTTGCTTTCTAGAGGTTTCGAGGGGCTCGACCTTCTGGCTGACCCTCCCATCTCTGAGCCCTTTGCCGTGAGAATGCATCCCATGCTCCTTTCACGGTTAGTGTCAGACACAGGACACAAAGCCCAGGGCCCAACCACAGAGCCAGTGACAATGGCTCTCCAAGCCAGAACCAGGCCCGGCCCCAAACAAGAAGCATGTGGAGTACGATGGCTGCACGTGGGGTACGGCTCACCCTTCCACAGCACACCCCACCCCTGCCACGGCACAGCTACTTACGGATGTGGGAAACTACTTACCCCCCGACCTTGTAGTCACCGACCCCACCCATCCAGGCTCTGATGAACGTGGGGTCAGCCAGGAGGGAGACAGGGGTCATGGAGTCTCCAGGGAAGTAGGAGCTCACGGGGCAAAGAATGACATACAGGAGGGCTTGTGTGACCAGGCCGACACCCAGCGAGGGCTATGATGGGCATAGGGACAGCGTCAGATCAAGGGTCCACACTCCAGCCTCCTCCTCCCTTAGACTCAGAGCTCTAGGCCCAGCCCCTTCCCTCAGAGCCTGGGGTCCAGGCTCAGCCTGTGCGTTCCCCTGATGCCGATGCGGATGTGAATGGCCCCACACCAGCAGCTCCCACGGCAATGCCCACCTCATTCCCGATCAGCACGGGCCGCACGTAGAGGCTGCTTCCATGGCTGTCGGGAACCCAGTCTTTGTCCACTTCAATGAGCCGGCGGATGCACTCCAACAGCTCCTGCTTGTCAAAGTCCTGGGTGGATCCCGTAGGAGTCAGGGCTCCGGGTTCGCTCAGCCACCCTCTACCCTCTCTCCTTCCAGGGCAGACTGGACACTCACTGGCAAGCAGAGGCGCCTTGCAGAACGTAGCATCCTGTCCATGTTGAGCCACGGCCGGAAGAGGCGTACCTGCTGGTCTCTGCCTTTGTATGCTTTCAGGCCCTCAAAGAGCTACGGGGACAGGTGGGGGAGGGGTGCTCAGGGCTGGGTCCCTCAGCATCCAGATAGCAAGAGACAAATGGAGACGGAGAAAGGCAGACTGACGGAGACAAAGGCATAGAGACTTCAGAGAGCACAGGCAAGGCAGCCGTGGAGGTCAAGCCTTTTCACTCAACTACGCAGGAGGAGCCGTTGGGGGAGCCTGGCCCACAGCGCGAGGTCCTGTCTCAAAATCACCCCATGCAAGGAAACAAAAGCTCATTTAATATACAAAGTTCTCCTGCATAGTTTTTAAGGTCTATCCTAGGGAGCTGGAACAATGTCCCAGTGGTTAAGAGTTCGGCAGCTCTTCCAGTGGAACCAGGTTCCATTTCTAGGCCCTCCACGGAGACTCACAATCACTAACTCCAGCTCCAACGGATTGGTGCCCTCTTCTGGCCTCTGCAGGGACTGCATGCACAGCAATACACAGACACAACTCTATGTGTGCAAAAACTCATACATATAAAATAAAAATAAATAGGCCGGGCAGTGGTGGCGCACACCTTTAATTCCAGCACTTGGGAAGCAGAGACAGGTGGATCTCTGTGAGTTCGAGGCCAGCCTGGTCTACAAAGAAAGTTCCAGGACAGACTCCAAAGCTACACAGAGAAACCTGTTTGGAATACAAAAAACAAACAAACAAAAAAGACCCTGTCTCAAAACCAGGATGGAGAACAATGGAGAAAGACACTATGTCAATCCCTGACTTCACACACAATCAGGGGGAAATCATTCTGAGAACTTAAAAAAGCTCTTCGGCGACTGGAAGAACTCGAGCAGTTTGGCAAGGCTTCTTTCTGAGAAACAGGCTGGGGCGGTGAGTGTGGAAATTGATACACGTTACAGAGAATAGTTTAGTAACACTGCTCAAAATGGCACACCTGCCCTTTGACTCACTAGGACTGGAAACTGGGCAGACATACTTGCATTCAGAGAAAGTGATATTGGCTATTATTGCAGCATTCCTTATCATGTCTCAGGGATGAAAAGAAGCCAGATGTCCGACATCAGGGGACCATCTAAGGAGGCCTCTGTCAACAGAAACTGTGCTGCAGAAAGATGGGCAAGGCTCCGGAAGGAGTGCCACAGGAAGTCAGGTCGCTAGTCTTTCAACAACAGCTTAGGGTCTCATCTATAGCCCTGGCTAGCCTCCTGCCTCAACCTCCTGAGTGCTGGAATTATATTACTTCCCACAGGGCCTGAGGCAGTCTTATTATATCCAGGCTGGGTCAGTCCCTGTTCAGACTTCTCCAAAGGTCCTCATCACTGTGGCCCTGATGGCATCCTAGGCCTCCAGGGCCACACGGAGACTCCAGTGTCTGCCAACCAAGCCTCTCTGTCTGCAGGAGCTGTCCCTCCTCTTCTTTGCCAGGGGAACCCCACTTGCTTTCAGAGCACAGAGTTCCAACAAAGCCAAGATCTGCTCATCCCAGGAAGCGACTGCCACATAGTCTAGGTCCCAGAGCACAGGTGATCTCGGGAAAAGATGACAGACCCATGAAGGACGGAGCATGCAAAGCCCCAGAGAGGTGAAGTCGGGCAGGTGCACGGCAGAGAGGCAGCAGGGTGGCCGACAGGGGCAGCCGGTCCCACCTGCAGAGAGTAGTGCAGGGCCGAACAGGCCGGGTGCAGCGTGAGGTTCTGGAAGGGCTGGATCCTTGGCCGGCTCCAGCCTGTCTTCTTGGTCCACTCCACCATCAGCATGTGGTCTGTGAATGTCTTTCCAAACAGCAATGGCTGGCTGGGGCCTGGCTTCTTCTGTGGCTCCCTGGTCACCTGAACCTGGAGGTCTGCAGCCTGAGAGGAAGCAACAACCAGACAGCAGCTCAGCAGCCTGAAGTCCCCAGCCTGAGAGACGAGAGCTTCCACGGCCCCGGCCTCGGCCCCACAGAGGACCAGGCTCCACGAGCCTTCTGAGAGATGCCATTATCTCTTTACAACACCTGGGAGCAGACGACTAAGCCAGGGAGAGATGAGACCTGGCCTCCCTCCAGAACAGCGGACAGACCCAGGCTTCCTCCCCTACACCCAGGGCCCCCTTTACCTTGAAGTTGGAAGACACACATCTTCTGGGCCCACACAGAAACCAGGAGACAGGGAGAAGTTTTGGGGCCTGGACCTGGGATGACAAGAGAAGTAAATATGAGCAAGGCAAGAGCCAGGAAGAGCAGGCATCCTGGCACCC
Organism: Alexandromys fortis; assembly: GCF_014885135.2. Lineage (NCBI taxonomy): Eukaryota > Metazoa > Chordata > Mammalia > Rodentia > Cricetidae > Alexandromys > Alexandromys fortis. Next base: position 640,849 of record NW_026068073.1, read on the forward strand.
GGCTGCCACCCTGGCTGGGGAGGCCCATGAGGCTGGCTCTGTCACAGTCCCAGCACATTCTAGACAGACCCTGTGCTCGGCCCACGTCCCCACTGGGATGACTATCCCCAGAAAGAGCAAAGTCAGCTCCCGCCCCTCCACCATGCAGGGCAAAGTCGACAGGGGCGTGCCTTCTACTAGAGACCTTTGGTCACAGCTTGTTACCAGCTTAGACAACGACCAGGGACAGTGAGCAGGTAAGGGGACACTCCTGGCTTGGGGGGTCCAAAATCTGACGAGAGTTAGAAAAGGATTGGTCCTCCTTATCCCAGATTGAGCAGCGCAGACCCCAAACCTCCCCCCTCAGGCCTAGGTGTAAAGGCCATGTGCTTCTCCATTAAACCCAGGGCCCCAGACTCCTGCTCTCCTCCCTCAGACCCAGTGGTTCTCCTCTTTAATCTTCTTCCCTCAGGCCCACAGGTGCCAGATTCCAGCCCTCCTCCCTCCTGCGAGGGGTCCCAGTGCTTTCTCTTTAGGAATGTGTCACTGGCTGGCATGGCTACAGCCCCAGCCACACGGCTGGAAGGCCCTTACATGGGCAGCCACGCCGTGCTTGTCACTGTCAATGGCTGAAGGGCACATATCCCTACAGACCCTCCCTGAAGCTGCATGGTATATGGAACTAGCTGTGTAACAGGAGGCCCCTTCCTGTTGACTTCTGACCTCATGCTTTTCTCTGCAGGCCACAGAGAAGCACCCGGGTCCTGGGTTTGAGGAACACAGGAAGGATAATAGCCTGTTCCTGCTGGGAGAGCTGATGGTGGCCGGTAAGAAGGGGCATCCAGCAAAGGTCAGCGGTCAGTAGGTGAGTCTTGGATGTCATGTGGATGAGTCTGGGCCAGGAAGTACTATTTTTTTTGAGGGGAGGGGTCGAGACAGGGTCTCACTAAGGTGCCTACTGCCCTCAAACTCACTCTGTAGTCCAGTCTTGAAGTCAGGATTTTCCTGCCTTAGACCCTGCACGAGCTGGGATGACAGGCGTGTGTGGTGACACCTGGCTCAGAGAAGATGACTCTGTGTGTGTGTGTGTGTGTGTGCATGTGGTGCACCATGTGAAGGTGCATATGGACATCTGTGGACGTGCGTACGGAGGCCAAACTCAGATGTCATTCCTCAGGTGATGTCCAGCCTGGTTTTTGTTGGTTGTTTGTTTTTATGTGTCTGTGTGAGGGGATCAGATCTCATGGAACTGGCGTTACAGACAGCTGGGAGCTGCCATGTGGGTGCTGGGAGTTGAACCTGGGTCCTCTGGAAGAGCAGGCAGTGTGCTTAGCCACTGCCATCTCTCCAGCCCCCCATTCTGCTTTTTGTTTGTTTGTTTGCTTTGAGACAAGGTCTTACTACTTAGTCCTGGCTGTTCTGAAACTCGCTGTTGACCAGGCTGGCCTTGAACTCTGAGATCCACCAGCCTCTGCCTCCTGAGTGCTGGGATCAAAGGTGTTTGTCACCCCCCACAGCCCATCCTGTTTTGTTTTTTTTTTTTTAAAGATTTATTTATTTATTATGTACACAGTGTTCTGCCTGCGTGTACATCTGCGGGCCAGAAGAGGGCACCAGATCTCATTACAGATGGTTGTGAGCCATTATGTGGTTGCTGGGAATTGAACTCAGGACCTCTGGAAGAGCAGCCAGTGCTCTTAACCACTGAGCCATCTCTCCAGCCCCCCATCCTGTTTTTTTGACAAGGAATATGATTGTGTTCTGGAGTTTACCAATTTGGCTCAGGGACCCTCCAGTCTCCGCCTTGCCAACAATGATATTTTAAGAGGGAGTCACTGCACTCCCCCCACCCCACCGACCAGGTTCCATGGATTAAACTCAGGCTTTCATGATCAGGCAGCAAGTATTTACCAACTGTGCCCATAGCTCCAGCCCATGGTCACGGTGTGGCGACTGAGGGCTTCTGGGTGATCTGAGAGCGGCAAACCCTCCTGTGTCTCAGGGTGGTGACATGAAGTTTGCCCAACACTGCCACCATGCACCAGACACTCATAGTATGGGGAAAGACAAGCCACCCTGGGCAGGGCAGCCAGCATGGAGGCAACAACAACAAAAAAAAAAATACAGTGAGCCGGAGAAGCTGAGCAATGCAGGAAAGAGATACAGAGATGAAGGGGTGAAAAAAATGGAGCTGGGGTTATTCAGTTGGTAGAATGCTTGCCTGGGATGCTGGAGCCCTAGGGTTTCTGTCTCTGGCAGCACACATACCCAGCAATCCTAGCACCGGGGAGGTAGAGAAAGGAAGGTCAGCAATCCAAGGCCATCCTTGAATTTGTAGCAAGATTGAGGCCAGCCTGGTTTATATAAAACCCTATCTTTTTGTTTGTTTGTGTTTTGTTTTTTAGAGGCAGGGTTTCTCTGTGTAACAGTCCTAGCTGTCCTGGAACTAGCTCTTGCAGACCAGGCTAGCCTTGAACTCACAGAGATCCACCTGCCTCTACCTCCTGAGTGCTGGGATTAAAGGCGTGCACCACCACCATCTGGCCATAAGACTCTATTTTAATAATAATGAGATGGAATCAGATATGGGGTAAACACCTTTACTCCCTGCACTGGAGAGACAAAGACAGGCAGAGCTCTGAGTTCAAAGCCAGCCTGGTCTATACATAGAGAAACCCTGTTTCAAAAAAAAAAAAAAAAAAAAAAAAAAAAAAAAAAAAAAAAAAAAAAGAAAAGAAAAAAAAAGAAAGAGAAAAGAAATGGAGGCACCACCTGTCCACAGCCTGAGAACCCGAATTTAATACCCGGGACCCACTTGTAGCCAACTGAAGGACAGAACCAACCGACTCATTATCCTGACCCCCACACAGGCACCATGACCCCACACAGATTCACATACCAAATAAATAAAAACATAACGGGGCAGGTGGGCAACACTAGGGGAAGAGGGAGAAGCAGGGAGCCAGGCCAAAAAAAAAAAACCTCTAAGCTGTGTTTGATGGTACACACCTATAGTCACAGGACTCTGGAGGCTGAGGCAGGAAGATCTAAGTTCGAGCCTGGACCAAGCTAAAGAGATCCAGGAAAAAGCAGATAGAGAAACATCACATAGCCTCGGACCTGGTTCAGATATAATGTCTGAACTGGCCACAGAGCCTTGGTGACAATGAAGTGCCACCTTCACCTTCCTGAGGCAATTCAAAGGCCAGCAGTCTTCTCTTGGCTCAAAGAAAGCCTACACTATGGGATTTAAGCCCGAAGGGGGCATTAAAATGGCAGGTGGGCTACAGGGATGAAGTGTAAACGGTTAAACTGAGTTAAGAAATTGAAAGGGAGCTTGTGGTGGCGCATGCCTTTAATCCCAGCCCTCGGGAGGCAGAGGCAGGCAGATCTCTGAGTTTGGGGCCAGCCTGGTCTACAAGAGCTAGTTCCAGGATAGGCTCCAAAGCTACAGAGAAACCCTGTCTTGAAAAAAAGAAAGGAAGGAGGGAAGAAAGACAAAGCAAAGAAATTAAAGGTGAATATAGGGGAGGGTGCGGGGCAGGGTTCTGTGTGACATGGTGGTGTTCCCTTCATGTCCCAGAAAGCTCTGAACTGCTGAACCCAACACAGCCCAGGTGTCTGTCAAAGATCAGGGCTGGTCTTGGTCTTGTCACAGCTCCGTCCACCTAGGATCACGGTACAGTGCTGTCCTGACTCAGGTAACTGTCCCTGCACTCTCTACCAAATCCCAGCACAGGTCTTCTCATAGCCCCGGGATGCTTTGAGTGCATCCTGGACTTCCATCAGACTTGCACAAATCCAGTGCTCTCTGTATTACAACCTGTCACCTCAGGACTGTCCCTGGCACAGCCACATGCTGTCCTAACATAGGGCTGTTTTCCCTCTACAGCCTAGGATTGTCCTTGGCAAGTCTCGGGGCTGTTTCTTTCAGACCCAAGAACCGCTCCAATGTCAATCTAGACTAACTAGTCCCTGCAAGATAGTCCTTGCCAGGCCCCAGCCAGCAATGTCTCCCTTCTACTCTGGATTTCCCCGTGTGGGCACTCACCACTGGGCACTCCTAGCTCTGAAAACTGCCTTCTTCCTCAGAACCCAGATCTGTCCCATTTGAACGGGGACTGGCCCAAGATAGCAAAGTTGTACCATCCAAGGCCACTACACGATCAAAACCTAAATTGCTATCCTGTCACAGCCCAAGACAGTGTCTGTCTACAACATTTCTGTCTGTCTCTAGAACCGGGAGATGTACAGGTCTGTTCAGGAATTCCTAAGTCTGTACTGAGAGCTAACAGCAAACATTTCCCCAAAGTTATGTATGGCCCAACTGTTGTGTCCTCACTTGTAAATCATGTTTTCTTAAGATCTTGACTCCAAAACTCTGCTGCTTGGCACCTTCTGTAAGCACTGGGTACTGTTGTCTGGAGATCTGTGTCATTTTGACATACAGATTACAAAACCACGTACAGAGCCTCAGACAGACACTACACACGTCTTTATGTGCTCTTTGTTCCAAGAAATAAGATCTTGGGTCCAGTTCCCAGCCAAGACTCTGTGGCTAGTTATACGCCAAGTTCCCGAGGTTAGGGGCCCCTCGTCTAAAGGAACACAAGAGGACCGGCCCTGAAAACCCGCAGGCTGCACGCCCCAGCCAAAACTTCTTCAAAACCAGTCCATCCTGTACTTCTCCCATGCCCTCCTCCATGCTCCTCACGTCCGACCTCCCGGTCCACGGATCCTCGCGTCAGGTACCTCCCGCACCCCACCCGTGTCTACCCGCGCTGCCGCCCGTTAAAGGCCGGTGCTGCTTTCCAAGGGGCCCCATCCGCCTCTGCGTCCCGTAGCGGAACCCGAGGCACAGAGGAAAGACGCTCAGTCGGAAAGGCTGCACGCCGGTGGTCCATCCGGAAGTGTGCCCCCCATCGGGATCCCTAGAGGCCCCAACGCTGGTCAGCCACGCACCCACCTGCCGTAGAACCGCTGCGGCCATGATCCGTGCAGACCGTAACTGTGCCTGCCTGGGGCGCGGCCTGGTAAAGGCATTCCGGCCCCGCCCTGCTCACTCCCCCCTCCCGCACATGGCTGCTCTCTGCGGGCCTCACTTCAGCCAGGCCTTTCTGAGTATAGGACCTCGGGGACCCAGGTCTGCTGCAGAGAACATAGGCGGGAACAGTCCAGAACTGGCATGCACTCGCTCCATCCTGGCCTCCTCTTGGCCTCCACCCGGCCCTGCTCGGCCCCAGCCAAGCGAGCTTTGGCTCCGTTTGCTTTTGCAGTACTTGGGTACTAAACCCGTGGCCTCACGTATGTTAGGGAAGCGCTCTAACCACCGAAGTAACATCTCCTTTTTAGAAAAATTATATTGCTGGGTGTGATGGAGTATGCCTTTAACTCTAGCACTTTGGAGGCACAGGCAGGAGGATTTCCGTGAGTTCAAGCCCGTCCTGGTCCACCTAATGAGTTCCAGACCAGTCAGAGCTATATAGTGAGACAATGTCAAAAGAAAGAGGGCTCAGTCAGAAACACTGGCTGCTCTTCCGGAGCACTGGGTTTGGTTCCCAGCACCCACACAGTGGCTCACAACTGTAACTCCAGGTCCAAGGGATCTGTGGACCTCTTCTCAACTCCACAGACACGAGACATGCACATGGTAAGCTTACATGCATGCAGGCAATACACTCATACGCATAAAATAAAAACGTGAAAAGATTTTCTAGAAATAAAACAACAAAAACATGCATCTTCAGAGGATCTTTGTTGGCGAAGTCGCCGAGGCGGGGGTCAGTGAGCTCCTTCCGTCACCAGTACATGGATAACAAGGAAAAGCGCACTGTAAATGGCTGTGGGTGCAGAGAAAGGACATTTGAGAATGGGCCTGGTGGCCCCTACTTGCAATCCCAACACTCTGAAAGCTGAGGCAGGGGATTTGCTGCAAACATGAGAGCATCCTAAGTGAGAGGGCTAGTCTCTGGTTTCAAACAAATGAAACAAAAGAACAGGACCGTGTAGAAAGAGGATTGGGTGGGGGATAGCTTGTTCTTTGTAATTACAATACACACACATACACACACAATACATTTATACAGGATCTCACTCTTCAAGCTTGCCATTCTCTCAGTTTCGCAAGTACAGGGATTACAGTGTTGTCCAGCCAGCTGTGGCAATGTCCTTCCATATTGTGCTTCTTGGTCACTTGACACAAGATTTTCCCATCAGAAGTCACACACTATGCACAGGAGGTTAGGTTTTTCCCACTCAGAAATCTCTCTCTTACACACACACACACACACACACACACACACACACACACACACACACACACGGGCTAACTGTGTATAGTTAATCCCGTGTCTGTGTACTTCTGCAGCAGATTCTCAGACTACAGCTCCAACTCTCTCAAATCCCAACACTGTTCTTCAGACTGCCCCAGGCTGCAGTAACCAAACCACACACCCGCTCCCGCAGACCTTGCCTATGCCACCCTTCCGCTTCCCCCGACCCACCCCCACCTTCCCGCCCCTAATCTCCCGCTCTCTCGCGCTAAACCCTCCCTCCTCGCCTAAGATCTCCGAACTGCCCAGCGGCGGAACCCACGGCAGCAACCGCCCCCGCCACAGCCAATCAGTGATTGCCGCACACCCCTGCCTTGGCCAATCCACAGCAGCCTAGCAGTTCCACCCCCTCACCTGGGGTGTGGGGAAGCTGCTGCACCCCGCGCCCAACCTGGGGAGTGTCCAGGGCCTGTTCTTTCCCCAGCGCACCCCCGCAGTGTCCTTCAGTCCCAAACCTAGCGCTACAAGTCCCAGCCCCCTCCCTCTGACCCAAATGTCTCAACTCCTCGCCGCCTCAGCACTCAAGATCCTGTCTCCAAACCACCTCCCATCGCGCTGGCAAAGAGCGCAAAACTCCTCTCCCGCAAGCGCCGAGAATAAAAGCAGCCGCTTTTGTGTCTTCTCCATTATCTGTCAATTACCACTTAATTTATCCTCCCCAGCGGGCCTTTTAATTAGCACCAGGTGAAGCAGAACCGCGCTCCCTGGCGACCACTCGCTTCTGCTGCCAGGTCTCTTTGGAGTCAGAAATACCCACGTGGCATAAAGGTAGCTGGGAAGAAGACAAAGCTAGTGTGGACAAACTTGTGGTAAAGAACAGGAAATAAATATGATGTTTCCTTTCTGGATACAAGTTTTCCTTATGACACCAGGACGAATAGTCAGTGGATAGAGTCTAAGGTTGTTGGGGTGAACCTGAAAGACCGGACCCTCCAGGAACTCACAAGAGACCGTCCATGCTGCAATCACACGAGGTTTATTGACACAACAGGAGCCAGTGCACTGGGCCGAAACTCATTTCCCACGCAGGGGTAGAGAGTTCGACCCCGAGTAGCTGGGAGAAGGGGTATTTAAGGAAAGAAACCACAGCTCAGTAATCCAAAGGGGGTAGGGAGGTCGTCATTGGAAAATTTCAAAAATACCAGGGATTGGGCTGGAGAGATGGCTCAGTGGTTAAGAGCACTGACTGCTCTTCCAGAGGTCCTGAGTTCAATTCCCAGCAACCACATGGTGGCTCACAGCCATCTATAATGAGACCTGGTGCCCCCTTCTGGCTTGTGGGCACACATGGAAGGAATGCTGTACACATAATAAAGAAATAAATATTAAAAAAAAATACCAGGGATCATTGAAAAATCCCGAAAATACCAGTGATAATCACCAGGGGGTAACTCCCTGTTTCTCAAGATTATAATCTAAATTTATCTTCAGCTAGTTCCTAAAACAGAGTTACTGATCCGGCTAACCTAGATTTTTGGCTCTTTTCTTCCTGCTTAGATTTTTGGCTCTATTTTGGGGGGGTCTGGATTTATCCAGGTCTTTCAAACCCTGGGAGATAGGGGGTACAGTTAAAAATTTGAGGGGGGAAATGCTAGTTGAGGGAGGGGCAACTTGTAGTGAGAAGCAGGAGTTTGGGACAGTGGTAGAGCATATGACTAGAATCCCCCAGTAAAGATCTAAAGTTCCAGAGGTGTGGCTCGGTGGTAGAGCCCCTGCCTAGAATCCCCCAGTGAGGGGCTGCGGTTGTGGTTCGCGGATGAAATGATGATCACACCAAGGTATGACTGAGGAGAAGTCCTGAGTTTCTTTGTGAACTGACAGTCAGTGGTGGAGCCCTGCCTAGAAGCCCCAATGAGGTACCCCGGTGTCATTCAGTGGTGGAGCTCTGCCTAGAACCCCCAGTGAGGCACTGGGGTGTGGCTCAGTGGTAGATCCCCTTCCTAGAACCCCCAATCATTCAGTGGTGGAGCTCTGTCTAGCACAAAAAAAAAGTCCTAGGTTTAATCTCCAGTACTACACAAAAACAGAAAGGAAAGGGAAAGAGATAGGTAGGAAATAGTCAGTGGGAATTAGGGTGGGAGACTAGGGGTTTCCAAGAGGCTGCTCCTAGTAGACTTGCGCCCATACCCCAATTCTGCACCCCCTGTCACAAGAAGCTCAAGCCCTGTACAGAAGGTGGCTTCAGAGGCCAGGAACACAGCTGCAGCTCCCACCTCAGCTGGCTGGCCCATACGGCCCAGGGGCTGGGGAGGGAAGGGAGAGAAAAAATTAGGAGTAGTCTTCCTTAGGCAGTTAGTTCACACCTGTCATCTCAGAAGAGGCCTGCCTGAGCTAGAGCGAGACAGGCGGCCAGTGTGCCCGTGTGAACACATGAGAACCGGTACGTGTCTGTGACTCCAGCACTCAGGAAGGGGAAGCAGAAAGGGTGCAGCTACATATCAAGGGCCAAGCCGGTCTGGATTACATGAAGCTCCGAGAGAGGAAGGAGGAGGAGAGAAAGACCCCGACTGCCCGTCTGATCTGTACCCTCTCCCCAGTTACATCCATACCTCCCAGCTCTCAACTGCTCCTACCTGGGCCAAGGTGCCTTCTAGGATGGTGGCACTGGGGTCTGAGGTGGAGGCCGCCAGCTCTTCCCACAGTGGAGTCCAGATGTTCCCTGGGGAGATGCTGGAGAAGGGAGAGAGGAAGAGAAACTTGTGCTAACTCTGGCCTGGCATCCCCAGCTGCCCCGACTGTTTGATCAGCTCACCAGTTGACACGGACACCATATCTGCTCTCATCCAAGGCCAGGGCTTTCGTCATGGCTGTCACTGCCCCCTGCAGAAGCAGAGACCAGAAAGGGTTAAGTCTCTGTGGATGGAGTCCCTCCCAACCTCCTCTTCCACCAGGAGCCAGCAAGCTTTAGATTAGTCTTGCATCTTGCAGACATTCCCTGCACATGGGCTCTGTGCACGCCAGTTTGTTACAGGGCTGCGATAACTCTGGACTGACTGAGGGAGGCAGTGTGGACATTCATGGGTTTTGATACTGTTGATCCCAGAACTTGGGTGGCTGAGACAGGTGGATTGCCATGAACTCAATACCAACCCAGGTTGCAGGGTGAGACTTTGGTTCAAACAGAATCAGGAAGGGTCTTTCAGGCAGGCTGAGCATTAAAGGCACTTGCTGCCCAGCCTGACAATATGAGTTTGATCCCTGGTACCCACATGGTGAAGGGAGAGAGCTAACTCCTCTACGTCGTCCTCTGACCTACATGTGTGTGCTGTGACATGCACACACACACAGAGATCGACACATGCAATAAAGAAAAATGTAATTTAAAGCGGGGCGGTGGTGGTGCACGCCTTTAATCCCAGCACTCAGGAGGCAGAGGCAGGCGGATCTCTGTGAGTTTGGATCTCTGTGAGTTTGAGGCCAGCCCGCTACAGAGCTAGTTCCAGGAAAGGATCCAAAGCTCCAGAGAAACCCTGCCTCGAAAAAAAAAATGCAATTTAAAAAATCAGAGCTGGAGAGATGGCTCAGCAGTTAAGAGCACAGGCTGCTCTTGTAGGGAACCAGGTTCCATTCCCAGCACCACATGGTGGCCCAGTTCCAGGGGATCAGATTCCCTGTTCTAAAGTCAGTGTGAACCAGAAAGGCACCCAGTGCGTATACATACACACCCAATGTGGGGCACAACCCCATTGCATATACATACACCTTAAATGTGGGGCACAACCCCAGTGTGTATATATACACACCCAGTGTGTGGCACAACCCCAGTGCATATACATACACCCTCAATGTGGGGCACAACCCCAGTGCTCATACACACACGCCCAGTGTATGGCACAAGCCCAGTGTGTATACATACACCCTCAATGTGGGGCACAACCCCAGTGCATATACACACACACTCAATGTGGGGCACAACCACAAGGAAAGTAAGCTCATTAATTTCCCAGGGCCGGGGTGGAAAATGTGACTCCTGTCCTTACCAGCTGGCGTGAGGTTAGGCGGTCAGGGAACCAAGGGGGCAAGTCAGCCTCCAGAGCCCAGTATTGGAGGCCTAGCTGATATCTAACCGTTTAAACTTTGGCTTATGCGGTCAGAGAACGTTGTGGGTAGTTAGCAAAGCTGGGTCCAGGCCAAAAAGAAACTCTGAACAGGTACAGAATGCTTTAAAATGTGCTTAAATGTTGGAAGGAAGGAAGGAAGGAAGGAAGGAAGGAAGGAAGGAAGGAAGGAAGGAAGGAAGGAAGGAAGAGAAATGGGTATAAACAGTCATAGAAAGAAATAGTTTAGGGGCTGAGAGATGGCTCAGAGGTTAAGAGCACTGACTGTTCTTCCAGAGGTCCTTAGTTCAATTTTCAGCAACCACATGGTGGCTCACAACCATCTATGATGAGATCTGGTGCCCTCTTCTGGCCTGCAGGAATACATGCAGGCTGATGCTGTATACATAATTAATAAATCTTTAAAAAAGAATAATTTAAAAATAAAGTCTTGAAAGAATAATAATAAAAATAAGCCACCTGAAGATGGGGAATGCACAGGGCATCTGGAGCCTGTATGGCGTTTTGCTGACTTTGAATTTTCTGAATGTACGAAAACAACATCTGCTGAGAGACACTATGTAGGGAAGGGCCTGCTGATTAAACCAGCCTATGTACTTTAGGGATGTCTTAGATTCAGAATGGAAGCCGAGAAAAGTGCTGCACTGGGTGAGAGCTACGCCTTTGTTTCCACAGGAAATGAAAAGCTATGGATTCCTTCAAAGTTAAATGAGATCAGATTTGAGCAGGGAGACCTCCTGAGGATCTTGGCTACCAACATGAGAGGAAAAGACAGAAAAGACTACAAGACAGGTGACGTGACGTATATGCTGATCCTTCTACTGTGGGAACAGCTCTGAGACTGAATCTTGTTGGTACAGAGTGCTCATGACTCATCTTTCCCATGGCATGGACAGAGGTTCAGCTATACAGTCCAAAAGGGCTTATAAAGTTGACAGATGCCTTTCACCTACTCACACATAAAACAAAGAGTCTCTAGCTAACTGTGCACACTGCACACTCCATAGTTGTGTTAATGCAGGTATGTGTGTTACCTTTAAACGTCTGTGCCTTCAGAAAAAGGAGCATACACGTAGCTTGTCTAAAGACAAGTAGCTCAGGTGATCCATGCTCTCAGAACACCTCTGCTGCAGTTTTCTCCGAGTTCTGCATCCAGGGCAACTTCAAAGCTGCTAACTGAGATGGTCCAGCCTCACAGACTACTCCAGCCAGTCTTCAGATAAGCCTTACATTTTCCCACCAAACCTAGCTATCCCAGAACTTGAGCACTAGCCCAATTTTCTTGGGATCCCCTAAAGATACCATTGCCCCCAGACAACAGCCTAGAGAACATGACACCCACATTCCTGAGAGGTGGGGTGGATGATTATTGGTCATTCAGTGGATAATGGATGTTTATCATCATGGGATAGGTACAAGTTGTTGTTGGTCATGGTTGCTGGAGCTCCTTCCGCTCCTTCAGCCAATAGCCACTGAGATACCAGCCCATTGGGATGTGGTCTCTCTCTCTTTAAAAAAGCAGCAACTTCCCTCCGCTCGTTCTCCGGCTTCTGGCCCAGCTTCCAGCGACTGGGCTCCCTTCCTGATTGCACAGAGGGCTGTTATCTGGGACAGAGATCTGTAAGTTTTTCCCCCTTAAATAAATAACCATTCTATTAATCATAATTCCAGACTGGTGTGGGATTGTTTGTGACTTACACCTTCAGGTCACGGTCAGGAAAAAAGCTGAACAAAGGAGACTAGATTCAGAGATCCCTTTCTGAAGGGAAAAAGGGGGGTTATATATAGAAATGATGGATAAAAGGGTGGGTTGCTGAGTCAACTTTTGAACAACCCCTAGTCTCAAATATATTACATTGGTATGGATTTCTGTATATTGATGGAACTCATTTTAAAAAGTATAGTTCTAGTCTGTAAAGACTATTATTAAAAACTATTTAAGATAAGAAATGCAATATAATAAAACTTTTAGTCATATTAGATATATTCTCAAGGTTATATGATATGATTTACATAGATAGATGATCTTCAAACACTTCAGATTCTACAGAATGTGGCATTTAAAATATTTTAATTAAATAAGACTCTTCATGGTAGTGAGACACATCTGCTCCTGGCAGCACCAATTTTCAAAAAAGATGATGGGCATTGAAGAACCTCCATATAGAATCTGCTTTTGTTGTGGCAAAGTTAGCCACTGGGCAAGAAACTGCCCTTGCCTTGACTGCTGAGAGTTTGCTGTCCAAACTGGACAACAAAGACACAAAAGAAAGTGGCTGCTGAGCTTTGCCAAGACAAGGTAGGACAGTCCTTTAAAACTCCTGCTTCACAGAAAATCTGTAGACTGAAGATGGAAGCCCCAATGCCACAGAGGAACACTGGGTGACTGTCCAGATAGCCAGCTGTCTCTGTCTGCACCACACTTCCTGTTTACTCAGGTAATATTATGCCCTTCTTAGGTCTCTGATGGGGACTGAAGACTCAATAGCATACAGTTTTCCTTGTTACCAAATTCAGAAAGAACTTACATGAGAGATAAAATTTATAAGGTTGAGAAACATAAAAGCTTAAGTGATTTTTCTAAGAAGATGTTATTTTTAGAGTGATAATACAGATTGGAAATGGTTTAGGTATAAAACTCTGGCCTCGCTAAGGTAGTTAACACAGACTTTCTCTGAACTTGCCAAGTACATATGGACTAAACACTGTGAATGTAATTCTTGCTGATAATTGTTCCTGTTTTACATAGTTTTACTGAGTTAGAGCTAAAACCTTTCCTTTTTAGACAACAGGGGGAAATGTTGTGGGATATTTACACTCTGTGTGAAGGTATATTGCTGTGATTGGTCAGTAGTTAGGCAGGCAGCATAGGTGGGACTTCCGGGCAGAAAGAGAGGAAGTAGGAAAAGAATCTAGGCATGCAAGAGATGCCAGGAGACGAGAAAGAAGTGTGGTAAGAGAAGATAGATTAATAGAAACGGGTTCATTTAAGTTATAAGAGCTAGTTAAACCTGGGAGGTGGTAGCACACACCTTTAATCCCAGCACTTGGGAGGCAGAGGCAGGTGGATCTCTGTGAGTTAGAAGCCAGCCTGGCCTACAGAGTTCCAGAATAGGCAGGTTCCAAAGCTACACAGAGAAACCCCTCTGAGGGGAAAAACAACCAAAACAAAAAAGAAGTTCCAGGCTCAAAGCCAAGGCCCAAGGAGCCAGGAAAGAGCCATGGAGGAGAGGAATGGCCTACCTTGGTGGCCACGTAGGTGACTGCCTGGGACTGGCCGATGGTCCCAACCAGGCTGGAGATGTTGATGATGTTGCCTCTGCACTTCCGCAGATGGGGGAGGGCAAGCTGTGGAGACAGACAGATCAGCCATCAGCACCCCAGGCATGGGATGAGACCATCGCCCCCTCGTTCCTGAGGCACAGCAATGGCCTTTCTAGTCTTCTCTAGTTCTCTCTTTCTCCCTCTCCTCACCCCTCTCTTTCTCTTTCAGGTGCTGTTCAATGTCCAGCCTTCATCAAGCTGGGAAACCTAAACACTGCTCAAAACCCTGCCTGTTTTGAGGAGAACACCTTCGGTTCCATTCAGAGACGGTGTGTGCGGGTTGACCAAAACTCTGTGGTCAGAATGTGACATGTGAACCTCAGGAGATGTGCCCCACTTTCTGCCACAGTCTCTGACCACTCCTCCACAAACCTGATAAAGCCCGATAAGCTCAGTCTGTTCCTCTGATTGCCGTGGGCACTGGAGCTGAACAGGCACAGCCTGTTCTCACCACTAAACATGACTGAGCACATACCTGCACCCCGGAACCACCTAGAACAGGAACCTACAAGGGTTCGTGGCTAACCCCCACTCCACCAAATGCAGCCTGGACGCTGCAACCTCAGAGACTCTGGACTGCTCCCTCCTGAGAAAGCCATTCACACATTGACCATCTCAGCTTGCCTAGGAATGAGAGGACCCTGGTGACTGTCCTGGGTTGTCACGTGCCCTCCGCTCCTGTAACTGCCATTGCAATATCACTTTCGTAATGAGACCATCCTGAGCATAAGGGCACCCTGACCACTAGGGCCCCTTCTCTCCTCTCAAATGGGCCAGTAATAGTAAGTGTGCCTGAAATAGTATTTCTGGGAACAAAACCCTTCCCATGCCCCTACCCCTCTTTATTGCTTGTTTGAGACAGGATCTCACTATGTATCCTGTTTATATTCACTGGCTGTCCTAGAGCTCACTCTGTAGACCAGGCTGGCCTTGAACTCACAGAGATCCACCTGCCTCTGCCTCCTGAGTGCTGGGATTAAAGATGTGCATCGCCACGCCCAGCTTCATGGCTCCTATTGCTCATAAAAACAAAACAGAGGGAGAGATTTCTGTCCTCATGGGGATGAACTTCTAGGGAGAGGCTTGTGCTGCAGACTGATCAGTGAGTTTAGCATGGAACATTCTAGAATATGATTAGGGACCTCAACCATGCTCAACCATGCTCCATGGCTCCCTACTGCATCTGAAATCAAGACTGGGCTCACCAGCATGGCCTTGCCCGCGTCTCCATCTAGGGCCTCTCCTCCCACACAGAAGCAGCAGCGAGGCCCTCCCCCAGACCAGGAGCACCAGCCCTTTCCTTCCTGGTTTGTTTTTGGGGACAGAATCTCACGGTGCAGCCAAGACTGACCCTGAACTCCTGCTCCTCCTGCTCTACCTCCTAAGTGTGAGATCACAGGTCACACACCGTGAATTCCTGCTCCTCCTGCCTCTATTTCCTAAGTGTGAGCTCACAGGTCATACAACCACGCTTGGTTTGCATGGTGCTGGGGATCCAAGCTAAGGCTGCGTCTTAGTCCTACCCCCTGGGCTCTTCACATCCTCTTGGCCACTTCCAAGCAGGCCTGGAGGCTCTGGAAGAGTCAGGAGGCTGTAGGCTGTAGCTGCGGGGGGGGGGGGGGGGGGGGGGGGGGTGTGGCGGGCTGTT
>NW_026068073.1:656316-665709 GCF_014885135.2 Alexandromys fortis
GGGGGGGGGGGGGGGGGGGGAATTTGGGCCCATTTGTTTTCTACACAGAGCAGCGGTTCTCAGAATTCCGAAGGCTGACCCCTTTAACACAGCTCCATGTTCTGCTGACCCCAAGCATAAAGTCTGTGGATATCTGTGTTTTCTGATGATCTTAGATGACCCCTGTGAAAGGGTCATCTGATCCCCAAAGGGGTTGCTACCCACAGGTTGATAACCACTGTTCAATGTGCTCCCGATGAAATGAGACACGCCCATTGCAACTGCGCCTGCTTCACCTTGGTCAGGGTGTATGTCCCCAATAGGTTCAGCTCCAGCAGCTGGCGAAAGTCCTGGGCAGAAGTCTCCTCAGGCCACTGCGCAGGTGGGTCTAAAGGGAAGAGAAGAGAGAGGGAGACAGGAGAGGGGAGAGGATCGGAGAGGCAGAGAGCTAGGGAGCAAGGCAAAGAAGGAGGCTGTGCCGCACTGTGCACCATGGCAGTCTCTGCTGGCCCAGACCTGCCACTGCAGGGCTAAATCACTGGGCCACGCCCCAGCTGGTATCTGCTCTCCCCACTGTGGAATGTGGGTTTCCCTGCACTCCCCACAACGGAATTTGGTTGTGTAGCCAGACTGAATAAGCGTGAGCCTAAGAAAAGAAGGACACAGAATGTTGTTCCTTTTGGAAACTACAGCTCCCAGATTCCTCCTGGATTACGGACACCTGCGCGCACGGCCCTTATCGTGCCCCCCCCCATTAAAGCGCACCCACGTGGGAGCCGCGTGTCTGTGTCTTCTCCTTTTGTGCGTGTTTTGTCTGTCATGTGTTTGTCTCCACACACAACCTGCTTTAAAAGAATAATACAGATAACAAGGACTCTCTGCAACTCTGAATGCTAGGGGAGCCCCGGGACTCTGGAGGGCCTGCGTGCTCTCTGAGCCTTAGTTTCCATGGAAACACATTGTTAGGTTAATGGAAACCTTCCAGACTGCCACACCACGTGGAGTCTGATAAAGTGTGTCTGGGTGTCCTTGTCACCAGCCAGGGCCTGGGGTGTCCTTGTCACCAACCAGGGCCTGGGCCTTCAGCAAAGCAGGAAACACACAGGCCCTTGGAATAACCTAAGGGGCAGTGTGACCTCGCTTGGAGACCACAGCACCCCCAGTGAAAAAGGTGATGATTGATTGATTGATTATGTATACAATATTCTGTCTGTGTGTACGCCTGCAGGCCAGAAGAGGACACCAGACTCCATTACAGATGGTTGTGAGTCTCCATGTGGTTGCTGGGAATTGAACTCAGGACCTTTGGAAGAGCAGGCAATGCTCTTAACCTCTGAGCCATCTCTCCAGCCCCGATGATTCTTATTTCATTTATTTATTTTATTATTATTATTATTATTTGGTTTTTCGAGACAGGGTTTCTCTGTGGTTTTGGAGCCTGTCCTGGGACTAGCTCTGTAGACCAGGCTGGCCTCGAACTCACAGAGATCCGCCTGCCTCTGCCTCCCAAGTGCTGGGATTAAAGACGTGCGCCACCACCGCCCAGCTTCTTATTTCAAAGACGGAAACTGAGGCATGGAGATGACACAGGCACACGCACACACATGTAACACCTTTTAAGGGGAAGGATGGGACAATAGGATAGAAGCAGACATTGGGGGACAGTAGCCCCTAAGCCACACAACTTACGGTAGCCGGCATTGTTCACCACACAATCTAGGTGGCCAAACCGAGAGAGGGTCTCGGAAATCAAAGTCTGAGGAGAGAACAGACTGCAGTGAGTCAGGACAGGCTCAGTTGGGGTAGCAGGGCAGAGTGAGGTGGAGGGGAGAAGGGTCACAGGAGGTCAAGAAAGGAGAGAAGACAGGAAGCTTGAGACGCTTGAGTGAGCACCTCAGCTGCCAGGGCATGGCCAGGGTTTCGACTGCTGTGACAAAGCAGCTGGGGAGGACAGGGTCACACTCCATCACTGAGGGGAGTGGGGGGAGGGTCACACTCCATCACTGAGGGGAGTGGGGGGGTCAAACTCCATCACCGAAGGGAGTGGGGCGAAGGGTCACACTCCATCACTGAGGGGAGTGGGGGGAGGGTCACACTCCATCACTGAGAGGAGTCCGGGTAGGGGCTCAGAGCAGAAGCCTGTAGGTCGGAGCTGAAGCAGAGCCCATGGAAGAACCCTGCTCCCTAGGGTTTGTTCAGCCCCCTGATCCAGGACCTCCTGCTTAGTGATAGTGTATACCCCGGGGAGCTGGACCCTCCCACAACAACTACTAATAAGAAAATGCCCCCAGCAGGGCGGTTGTGGCACTCAGGAGGCAGACGCTGCTGGTGAATCCCTGTGAGTTCAAGGCCAGCCTGGTCACAAGAGCTAGTTCAGGACAGCCAGGACAGTTACACAGGGAAACCCCGTATCGAGAAAAAAAAAAAAAAAAAAGAAAAGAAAGAAAATGCCCCACAGGCTCGCCCACAAGCCGACTTCACTATTGATGCTCCCTCTTCCCACCTGACTCAAGTGGAGGACAGAGCCCAGCGCGCCCCTGTAGAAGACGGCGAAAGCGGGAGACTGAGTCTCCGGAGGAAGGGTCTCCTGTGCACCTGTGCGCACTGAGCTGGCAAAGAGGCGAGGAGAGGGGTGGGGTTACTAGAGACGGGGGTGGGGGTAGGGATAGGCAATGCTCACCTGCAAATCTCCTTCCTGAGTCACATCACAACGGACGAAGACAGTGCCCGAGAGTTCCTGCTCCAGAGCCCGGCCCCCCGCCTCTGTAAGAGAAAGACTCTGGGTCTGAGGGAGAAGAGTTGAGACTGAGGGCAGAGGACATGGGTCCAGGCATGGGGGCTGAGGGAGGAGTGCTAGGCTTGGATCCGTGAGTCGATGGAGGGAAGGCAGGGCTGAGGACTGATCACTCACCGTCCTTGTCACAGAAAACCACTTGAGCTCCACTGTCCACTGCCAACAAAGAGAGGGAGAAAAGTTACGGGTCCTGCCAACTTGGGGCGCTGCCTCTGCTGCCCCCTTGTGGCCACCCGGAGCACCGCTCTCCAGAGGCTCTCGTTTCTGTTCTCGCAAAGGGTAGAATCTTGAGACAAATTCCCTCCATCCTGGATTCTAGAAAAATCCCAAACCTACGAGGAATATATTCCTCAAAGCTATCGTCTGTAGGGATCCATCAGGGGAAAGCCTAACCCTAACCCCTAATCCTAACCCAGGACTCTTCGGGTTTTCGAGACGGTTTCTTTTTCTTTTCTTTTTTTCTTTTTTGAGACAGGGTTTCTCTGTGGTTTTGGAGCCTGTCCTGGAACTAGCTCTTGTAGACCAGGCTGGTCTCAAACTCACAGAGATCCGCCTGCCTCTGCCTCCCGAGTGCTGGGATTAAAGGCGTGCGCCACCACCGCCCGGCTCGAGACGGTTTCTCTGTGTAGCCCCGGCTTAGTAGAACTTGAAGTGTAGACCACACTGGCCTTGAACTCTGCCTGCCTAGTGCTGGGATCAAAGGCGTGTGCCACTACCTCCCAGCCAAGGGAAGAACTCTTCTCAGCACCGGCTGAAGCCTTCGTCACGCAGCTCACCCAACAGTCCAAACTGACTCAGGTAAAACTGAGGGCTGGAGAGATGGCCCAGTGGTTACGCCAAACTCAGCACTGGCTGTGACTGCTCTTCCAGAGGACTTGAGTTCAATTCCCAGCACCCAGGTGGCAGCTCACAACTGTCTGTAATGCCAGTTCCAGGGGACCCAACTCTCTCACACAGACAAAAACAATGCACAGAAAAAAATAAGAATAAACAAATTATTTAAGGATAAATAAATCAGGGGCTGGAGAGATGGCTCAGTGGTTAAGAGCATTGACTGCTCTTCAAGAGGACTTGGGTTCAATTCCCAGCACCCACATGGCAGCTCACAACTGTCTGAAAATGCAGTTCCGCGAGATCTGACACCTTCACACCAATGCACATAAAATAAAGTTAAATAAATCAAAATAAATAAACAAAAAAGACTAAGTAAATCATTTTTAAAGAAAAGGAAATGGAATCTCTTCCATTCTGAGAACCTGTCGTCCCAGCCATCCGTACAACCCAGGCAGGAAGACCCTTACTCACCAAAGGCTCTCACGATCCCAGCCCCGATGCCACGAGCACCCCCAGTTACCACCACCACTTTCCCGGAGTATCGGGGTACAGCTGCCATTCCCAGTTGATTTGGCTCGTCTCCCACGCCCTCACAGCCTCTTTCCACCTCCTCAGTCCGCAGAAGTAGTGGGACCAGATGTACAAGCTGTGTCCTTAAAGGCTGCCCCTGGGAAAGGGTGTTCCCAGGAAGGCCACACGCCTGGGAGAATTGGGCCGCCTCTCCTACCTCAGACGTGGAGATTGGCTCCTAGCCCTTATTTCTCGGACCCAGGAATCCCCACCCTGACAATCCTCCTTCAGACTCAGGGTCCCTCCCCCAGCCCTCCCCCATCAGATTGTCTCCAGACCCCTAACGGCAGGCACCTCTTCCTCAGACCTAGGAAACTGGGCTCCAGCCGCTTCCCTCAGCCCCAACATTTTAATAGCTGGCTCCCAACTTTCTCACCTTGTTAATCGCAAACATGAAAAATAAGACCACTACCACAATTTGGGCAAAATTTGAAGCAAGCTTGATTTTTATTGGGGTGTACCCAAGAGCTGGCCAGCGACTGCCTCCTAAGTTGAGTTAAAGAGAACAGCAGAGGATCCAGCTCTTGGGTTCTTTTTAAGGAGTAGTTTCCCAGAAGAGAGACGATGTGTCAGTGAGGAAAAATAAAATAAATAAAAAATAAAAAATCACCTGCCGTGTAATTAGGGAGGGGCCAGGATTAGGGAGGGCTAAGGAGGGTCAGGGTATTCTCAAAAACAAATCAGTGTCGTGGGTTGGGGAAGGTTCCAGGAGACAAGCAACTCAACTCTCACTAAGAAACTCACACAGCATAAAAGCTTCTGCCTTCAAAATGGAGTCAGGTAGGCTCCTCATCCCCCTCCCCCGGCTTATGTTTCCCTGTCAAATCTTTGACAGGAGGGTGTATTATAATATCGCTCAGCAGCAATGTTTCTAGAACTGTTTATATGACTGGCGATTGTGGGGCCCAGGCCTCACAGCTGCCAGGGCAGGCAGCGCCGGGTTCCAGGAAACGCACTAAGCCTGCACCACACAGGGGTGGCCAGCATCTGAGGGAGTACCTGACATCCAACCCTGGTAAGATGAGGTAAGACCACCAGACGGCCCTGAGCCCAGGACTCACCTATTCCCCTTTCCCTTTGCCAAGATCCCTAGACAAAAGTCAGCCAATCAGGCCAGGCGGTGGTGGCACACACCTTTAATCCCAAACACTCGGAGGCAGAGGCAGGTGGATCTCTGTGAGTTCGAGACCAGCCTGGTCTACAGAGCTAGTTCCAGGACAGGCTCCAAAGCCACAGAGAAACCTTGTCTCGAACCCCCCCCCAAAAAAAGTCAGCCAATCAGGGTCCTGAACCCTGGAAATGCCCCCCCCCACCTCTACTATGATAAAATCCCTACCCCGACTGGGCTGGGCACTCTCTGCTCTCAACCGCTGTGTCAGACAGACAGAGTCCAAGCTGAACAAAGGCTCTTGGCTTTTACACACAGGACTCGGTCTCTTAGTCGGCTTGCGGGGGCTCTGTGACTTGGGCATAAGTGATGGTTGGTCATGCATTGGAGTCACACACATGGGTTAGTCACTGATTATGATAACTGGTAGAAACCACATTAGAGAGCCATTGGAGCCATGTTGGCCGGTCTAAATTTGTTTGAGAGATCTTGTCTATTTCTTTACGCAGATCACCAATTAGTTGTCAATAGTGTGGGAGAAATCAGAGATGACAGCACACTCCAGTAAACTGTTGACGACCAAGATAGTTTAAGTTGGAGAACAGGGGCTCTCAGTTCTTCTACTTCTTGATTAGTTCCTGATAATGTTTCTGCTGTAGCTTCTGAAATGAGACAGGCTATTTAGAGCCTCCCTCTGGAGTCCCCACAAGTCCTGGGACAGGTGACAGAAAGGCAGCGCCAGTGGGATCCAACAGCTGCAGGGAATCTTCGCAGTT
The DNA here is from genome assembly GCF_014885135.2 of Alexandromys fortis. Classification (NCBI taxonomy): domain Eukaryota; kingdom Metazoa; phylum Chordata; class Mammalia; order Rodentia; family Cricetidae; genus Alexandromys; species Alexandromys fortis. The sequence goes on from NW_026068073.1 coordinate 662,378, forward strand.
CTCAGGAGGAGCTCCTGCAGTCCCCGTACAGATTACAAAGGTTTGCCAGGCGGTGGTGGCGCATGCCTTTTTTTTTTTTTTTTAATATTTATTTATTTAGTATACAATAGTCTGTATGCTTGCGGGCCAGAAGAGGGCGCCAGACCTCATTACAGATGGTTGTGAGCCACCATGTGGTTGCTGGGAATTGAACTCAGGACCTTTGGAAGAGCAGGCATCTCTCCAGCCCCTGGCACACGCCTTTAATCCCAGCACTCTGGAGGCAGAGGAGGCGGATCTCTGAGTTCGAGGCCAGCCTGGTCTATAAAGTGAGTTCCAGGACAGGCTCCAAAGCCACAGAGAAACCCTGTCTCGAAAAACCTAAATAAATAAATAAACAAATAAATAAATAAATGACTGCCACGTGATTTCACCGCCAACTTAATTAAAGGTGACCACGTGGAGTGGGCCTAACATATCTCCAAGATAGTTTGGGTTGGGATAGATTTGTGCATAGTGACTCATGTCCCGTTCTAAAAACAAGGTTTTATATATATATATGATTTTAAGTATTAAAGCTGCACCTCAATGTTTTATGCCGTTCTGCCAGCTAGACTTTGTTAATTAAGAGTCACCCAGGTGATAATGGTTATAAAGACATAAAGGGATCACAGGAAACAGCTGAGATTTACAAATGTATGGCAGGACTAGAGCCCCAAAGAATGTGCAGTTGCAACAATGGACTTTAACAGTTTTAGAAATGCCAGTGCCAGGGGATCATCACCAGAAGCACCAACTACAGTGAAATGGAGCAGGCTGAGATCTAAAAGACAGGCTGTTTATATGCTGTCGAGGGTGGGACCAGAGAAGTACTTTATTTTTAATATTGCAGGAAGACATTTAAGAGATTTTAAGTTTCTAAATAAATTTATAAGGCTGTGAGACATCTGTGCTATAAGATGTTTTATATTATTAGGGTTTATGCTATTTGGATAAACTGAGTCATAAATTTTTGTATTAATACTAAAAGGTTTGGACCTCCTTTTCTAGGGAAAGAACGTGTTTCTGTTGGACCAGATGTCCAAACATCAGGGAAGAGTTGCTCCAGACACCATTCACATAACCACAAATTGATGCAAAAGCAAGAGGATTTTTATTCTGTCATGACAGGGTCCTTCAGGTTCGGGATATGAAGGACCACGATAGCTGTTACAGTCCATCTTTTAAAGCAAAAAGCCACAGATACAAGGGGGTGACCTGTAGGTTGTTTTTCCAACTTATTGGATTGGCTTATTCAAAGGGTTACTAGCAATGATTGGTCTATTCCAGGGCAGGAGAATAGTTACGTGGTCAGGTGATAAGGGAGAGCATCTGTGGTCCATCCTGACCTTTGGTTCAGTGACTAAATCAACACATCAGGAACTGAGTCAACATCTGTGGGTTGTATTTGCCTCAATTCCAAAAATGGAGTTACGTTTGAAGATTATTCACAAGAACACAGGGGGATGAGCAGTCCAGTATATGTGTTGGGGGGGGGGGCGACTGTCCCTTTTCCAAGATAGAGTGAGTGTAAGGTTTTAGAAAAATGTCTTAGGGTTGAGGGAGCTTAAAAATGCATTTAGAGTCTTTCATTTCTACCTTAGTTAATCACTCTGGGGTAATAAGAGATCCAATGGCCTTGTTAATGATAGAGAACAGAACACTCACACAGAAGCTGGATGAAAAGGTGCTCAACTGGTCTCCATGGTTAGCAACCTTACTTCCAGCTCTAACAGGCCACTAATGATCTTGCTTCTTCTTCTTCTGCTTCTGCTTCTGCTTCTGCTTCTGCTTCTTCTTCCTCTTCCTCTTCCTCTTCCTCTTCCTCTTCCTCTTCCTCTTCCTCTTCTTCTTCTTCTTCTTCTTCTTCTTCTTTGTGTGTGGGGGTGTTTCGAGACAAGGTTTCTCTGTGGCTTTGAAGCCTGTCCTGGAACTAGCTCTTGTAGACCAGGCTGGTCTCGAACTCACAGAGATCCGCCTGCCTCTGCCTCCCGAGTGCTAGGATTAAAGGCATGCGCCACCACCGCCCAGCATCTTGCTTCTTCTTATCAACAGATTTGAGCCCCTGAACAGACAGGACCCTGACTGAGTCCTGTCATCTGTACTTGTGAAGGGGGAAAGAGGGCAGCTTTCTCAGGGCAACTTAGTACACACCTGCCAAGGTAGGTTCTATACACCAGCAGGAAGGTAGGCCTTATTCTCAGTTTGCCCTAGGGCAATGCTAGCTCTTAGACTTCCTCCTGATCCCATTTCACCTGGGAACCTGTTCCTTGCCTTCCAGGAGGCAGCATTAACAGCTGGATAGAACTTGTTCTGTGTTTACCCTCAGAATGACTCATTCAGTTTCTTTACTAGCTTCAGTTCAGAATCATTACAGAGTGTGGAGTTCTAGTCTTGTGAAAGCTGCTGACTTATTATAGACTGTGAGGAAATACAAGTTAGTCAGTCATCCTTAAACTACTGATATTATTAGTTACAGAAATAAGTCGTATTTAGTTTAGTTCCTTGTATATGTTTTCAAAGTCAAACTTAAAACAAATAATAAAAAACAAATTTTGTCTAATCACACATACCTAGGCAGCCCTCAAACTTCAGAGATCTGCAGGATATGGCATTTAAAATAATGATTAAAAAGCTTATTATATCAGACAGAGACTCAGAGATCCTAGCAGTGACCCAAGGTCTCCAGAGAAGTTATGGACACCATGATGTCTCCACCTGGATTATGATGACGCTGACCACTGGGTGAGATGCCCCAGTGCAACACCTGTTGCCAAGACCGGGTCCAGACTATGGGCAAACAGCAGGACCTTGGAGAATTGATTGCACCACTTTTGCCTAGACAAAATAAGGTCAGACTTTTCCATGTCCCTCTTCCACAGGAAAAAGAAAAATTCACCTTATGGACCTGGCTTAGGCAGTGAGACTGCTGTTCTGGATATTTCTGCTTCTAATGCCATAGAGACCTGGGCATGACTAACTGTGTATGGGCGCTGGTCCCTGTCAATTATAATAGATTCGGAAACAATTTGGTCTGCACTCAGATACACTTTATTTATCCTTCTGAGATCCCTGATAGTATTGATGGCTAGGGCAGTTATAATGTCAGTTTAGCAACAAAAGGCATGCAAATAAAAGTTTATAAGCTTTGAGGGTCTAAAAAAAAGGACTTAAGATATAAAAAATGTTTCTGATTTCTTTACCCCCCCCCCATGGTAGTTCTAATAAGCAATTACTACTTGCTGTGTGGGTCACAAGCTCAAGATTTTAGATCTATTCTGGTTGCCTTCTTTTTTTTTTTTTTTTTTTTTTTT
>NW_026068073.1:670257-706231 GCF_014885135.2 Alexandromys fortis
TTTTTTTTTTTTTTCGAGACAGGATTTCTCTGTGGTTTTGGAGCCTGTCCTGGAACTAGCTCTTGTAGACCAGGCTAGCCTCAAACTCCCAAGTGCTGGGATTAAAGGCGTGTGCCAGCACCACCCGGCCTGGTTGCCATTTAAATATGAACTAAAAGGTGTTTCTCATCGGGCCAAAGGCATCTCTGTCCAAACCATAAATGGTTCTCTGGACAGCAGAAAAATATACATGCTTCTAACCAAAATCTGTAGTTTTTGCTAGGACTCAAAGGTATGAGTCTATTCCTTCTGTTTACAGATGCCCATTATCTGCTTTTTTTCTACAATATAAGTTTTTCTTTAAATAAATTTAAACTTCTGTTCCTAGTTTAAACTTATCTCAATAGGCTTCCACTTGGCTGGCAGACGCATCTAGGCATCAGTGCTGACCACAGCCTGCTCTGAATGGCTGTGAGCCCTGGACTTCCTGAAAGCTGATGTGGACCAGTCCAGCTGATGTGAACACTCCCTGTTCCTTCAACGAAGTCTGATGAGTGCCCCATTGCCTGAATGCTCCCCCCTGTGGCCAGCCTTTCAACCTGCTTGGGCCCGGATAACAACGCCCCAATGTCAGCTTGAAGCAGTTGTGGAAAGGAACACATTGTCCCATTCCCACTGACCAAAGTAGGTTGAAAGGCTGAGACAAGGGGGACCTTCCTGGCATGGGGGACAAGATAACGACCTATAGTGTCTGTCGATATACTAGAAAAACAGGCCCATATTTGTCTATTAATGGGTTTATTAATTTAAGTAGTCCCATACCTCCTTAAAACCAGGGGCAAGCAGGACCCAAGGCTGCACACTGTAATGGGTGCTTGTGAAGAGGGAAATGTGAGAGCCAGCCATGATAAGCTAAGTACGGGCAGGTCACCCAAAGGAAGTTCTTTTTTTTTTTTTAAGATTTATTTATTTATTTATTATACAACATTCTGCCTCCATGTATGCCTGCCCGCCAGAAGAGGGTGCCAGATCTCATTACAGATGGTTGTGAGCCACCATGTGGTTGCTGGGAATTGAACTCAGGACCTCTGGAAGAGCAGCCAGTGCTCTTAACCACTGAGCCATCTCTCCAGCCCCCAAAGGAAGTTCTTTACTTCCAGTCATTATCACCTGCCAGAGTAGGACTCAGCCATCATCGATAAATTTAAATGGAGGCCCTAGTCTTAGTAGTTTACCCAGAAGCAATACCTGGCTGCAGGAAGAACAGATTACCCAGCACCACCCAAGAACAGACCATCCAAAGGAAATGACTAATGTTCCAACCTCTGTAGATAGGATCACCTGCCAGCACACTCACCAGGGCGTGTCAGCCAACCAGGGGCCCTGAACCTCAGAGACCCTTCAGCCCCACCTTTACTACTATAAAGACCCAACTCTAACAGAGCTCCGGGCTCTCCATTCACTCTGAAAGACTCTAAATGCATTTCTGAGGCCTCTCAGCATTGCACGCCTCTCTCCTGGAGATGTGACAGTCGCCCACACACAAATGTTGGACTTTCTTTTTGTGGATGTTCTCCAAACGTAACTCTATTGAGGCAAGACAAACCACGGAGGTTGACTCAGTCACTGCAACAAGGTCAGGATGGCCCACCGATGCTCCCTCTTACCTCACCCGATCACGCAGCTAGTCTCCTGCCCTGACACAGACCAATCACCGCTGGTAGCCCTTTGAATAAGCCAATCCAATGAGTTGGAAAACAACGCTCAGGCTCCCCCATTTTTTCCTGTGGCTTTTTGCTTTAAAAACAGTACAAAATAGATAACTGACACTCTTCACTTAGCTGAGGGGTCCTGTCATGACAGAATTAATTAAAATCCTCTTGCTTTTTCATCAACTGTGGAGTCTGGATGGTGTCTTAAAGTACCTCCTCCCTAGAGCTTGGACTCCTAGTCCAACAATTCCAATATGTTGGACATGCGGAGAGACAGAGTTTGCAAACTTGAGTAAAATAAAGGCTCTTTGCTTTTACATACAGAACTTGGTTTCCTTGTTGGCTTTTGCAGGACTTCACGGATTTGGGCATAACACCTTCTACTTTCCTTCTCCCACAATAAACCTCTTACACTCACTCTGTGGCTTTGCTTAGTAGCAGGGCCCACCGAAAGGTACTCACTTCATACTGGGACCCTACCCACCGGCTCCACTCTCAACATATATGCTCTCTTTCACCCCCAACAAATCTGCTTTCTTGATCATTGGTGACTTTGCCTTCCATTCAGTTGGGTGTCTGGCGGGGCTACCCGCCTCTGATGTGAGGCTTCCTTTCTTGAGCACAGTAATCTCCTTGCCTCTGGCTTTTCTTGAAGTCCTAATACCAGGTGATTGTCTCAAGCTCAGAGCCCTCAGCCCCTGCCCTTTGTGAGATGACCCACCAGGTGGCTTGTGCCTATCTCAAAATCAACCAACTCTTTCTGAATTCCTGGAGAGCTATCTAGGAATTGCAGACCCCTGGGTCTTACTTCTCTGTCCCATTCATGGGAACTGTGTCATCATTTATGCTTCCTGCTCCCATGGGTAGTGTAGGAGGGTCATCTGTCTATGTGTTACTTTCATTGGTTAATAAAGAAACTGCCTTGGCCTTTTGATAGGCCAGCCCTTAGGTGGGTGGAGCAGACAGAACAGAATGCGGGGAGAAAGAAGCAGAGTCAGGCAGGCGCCATGAATCTCTGGCCTGAGAAGGATGTAGGTTAGGATCTTTCCCGGTAAGCCACAGCCTCGTGGTGCTACATAGATTTAATGGAAAGGGGTTAATCAAGATGTGAGAGTTAGCCAAGAAGAGGCTAGAAATAATGAGCCAGGCAGCGTTTAAATGAATACAGTTTCCGTGTAATTATTTCTGGTAAAGCTAGCCAGGCGTCCGGGCAGGACGAAAAGCAGCCACTCCCCTATTACAATACATGGGGATGATTTTGGAGTCCCACTGACCATTCCTGGTCAGCTCTTGTTGCAGGACTACCAGCTGCTGGCCACAGAGCTGGAGGTGACAGGCCATCAAACATGCCCAGGGAAAGACGTGGTGATGGAAAAGGATCTGTGCTGTAAGCCCTAGGGGTCGACTTGGGTCACTCTAGCAGCACTTTGCCAGGTCCAGGCAGTGCCTGATGGTTCCACAGAGCCTGGACAGTGACATTAAACAACCAGATATTCCAGGACATGGCCATCACCCCCGCTTTCCCAGGTCCCCCAAAGATGGACAATGCCCCCTTGGTCTACAGGAAGTAGTCTTGAGAGCATGGCATCCTCATCCCTGCTTCACCTGCTAACTCCCACTCCTTTTTTGAGACAGGGTTTCTCTGTAGCTTTGAAGCCTGTCCTAGAACTAGCTCTTGGAGACTAGGGTGGCCTGGAACTCACAGAGATCGGCCCGTCTCTGCCTCCCGAGTGCTGGGATTAAAGGTGTGCACCACCACCGCCCTGCCTACCTGCTACCCCCTTCTAAGTTCTCACCTTTTTATAATAAATAAAAAGGATGAATGTTAGCATTCAGGCATCTGCACTGGCCTGCCCCTGGGGTCCTGACAGGCTCTCCCCTTAACTGTGGCAGCTAAGAGCACCTCTTGTGCTCATTCTCTACATTCTTCTTCCTTTTTTTTTTTTTTTTTTTTTTTTTTTTTTTTTTTTTTTTTTGGTTTTTCGAGACAGGGTTTTTCTGTGGTTTTGGAGCCTGTCCTGAAACTAGCTCTTGTAGACCAGGCTGGTCTCGAACTCACAGAGATCAGCCTGCCTCTGCTGGGATTAAAGGCGTGCGCCACCACTGCCCGGCTTCTTCTTCCTTTTTTTATTGATATTTATTGAGCTCTACATTTTTCTCTGCTCCTCTCCCTGCCTCTCCCCTCCTCCCTTCAGCCCTCCCTAAGGTCCCCACGCTCCCAATTTACTCAGAAGATCTTGTCTTTTTCTACTTTCTAATTCCCATGTAGATTAGATCTATGTAAGTCTCTCTTAGTATCTGCATTGTTGTCTAAGTTCTCTGGGATTGTGGTTTGTAGGCTGGCTTTCTTTGCTTTATGTTTAAAAACCAACTATGAGTGAGTACATGTGATAACTGTCTTTCTGTGTCTGGGTGACCTCACTCAAAATAATAGGGACCTTGGGAGTGGATTGAAGAGGGGAGGGGAGATGTAGGGAGGGGAGCAGAGAAAAATGTAGAGCTCAATAAATATCAATAAAAAATTAAAGAAAAGAAACCCTAGTCCATATAATTTCTTTTTAAGAGCTCAGGAATAGTGGGATCTCCTCTGACACAGAAGGGGTTTTCTCATTGACTTTTTAGTGCTAAATGGACCCAGAGATTTTAATCGATATTATTAGTTCCAGACAAGGTTGCTCTGGTTATGTTAAATTCAATTAAAGTGATTAATAAATCTTCCCTCCCTTCTCTTATTTTAACACACCTGTAATTTCCATTGTCAGAACCCTTCGAAGGATATTTGATTATGCTGAAGTCTGCTATTGTGTTGGCATTGGTCAGTCAGCCCATCCCAGCATCCTCCATCCAGCTAGCTAAAGATTATCTGTTCCTTTCTTTTGTCCAAACTAAGTGCCTGGTGGAGAAAGGCAACTTTTTCATGGCAAGACAACATCAGGGTGCTTCCTACGATGGGGTGCCTCTTATTTCCCTGTCAAGATGCATTTAGATGTTGGCATAGGTTGAAAATAAAGCACAACTGTAGCCAGAGAACAACCACACAACTTTCAACAGTGAGACCACAGCGCTGTGCTGGACAGTCAAACGTTGGAAAGTTTGATTCCTAAGGGTCCTTTTGCAGTCACTTGTCACCTCGGGGAGTTAGGCGCCTCTTCCATGGGTCCCTCGGTGCCTTGTTGAGGTGTGAGTGATGTATTCAGGAAGAAAGACCAGCACCTTTGACGGCTGTGGGAGTCTGAGGTTCAAGCCAGTCATTTTGGAAGCAGTGAACTAAGACAGCATCTCCGGGCTGGAACAGGTGATGGGGGGGGGGGTGGATCCAAGAAAGAATCTTATCCAGAGTTAACTGCAATCCTTTTAAGGACTCAGAGATTGGTGTGGGACAATCTGAAAATAATCCGGCTTGTGCCCAAGGGATCAGGAGGTTGCCCAGCTGGGGTGAACTTTTCTCTGCAGTGAGTACATCAGATTCTGAGGACATAAGGCAAGAGGTCCACCAGTTGGCACCAGTTTCAGGAGGGCATTTGTTTAAAATCTCCTCTGAAGTTCTATCCATTCTCTGCACTTTGCTGAGCTCTGAGGATGAAGCGTACAACGAAGTTCCCAGTTTATATTAGGAGCCTCAGAGAGCAATTGAGATAACTTGGCCATGAAGGCCAGGCCACTGTCGGACCCCAGAGATGTGGGGAGGTGAAATCTGAGAATAATTTCCATCACTAATTTCTTAGCTACCACTTGGACCATTTCAGCTCAGGAAGGAAAGGCATCTACCCAGCCTGTTGTAGCCAAACAGTCCTGGCTGGACTTCATTTCCCACAATTCACCAGGAACCATACCTTGACTCCATTGGCCCAGGGGAAATATGTTCTTTGCATTTACCTGGACACAGGTCAGGCAGAGGTCTGAAATGCTCTGAAGTTTTTCTCAGTGTCCAGATAGCCAGACATGAGGGGAGACAAGTCCTGCAATCTTCTGGTGCAATTGCATGACGGGATGCAAGGCCTTAGCCAGTTTTGGCACAGTATCTTTGGCATGCAGATTCTTCCGTCAGGCAAGATCCACCATCCATAACAGCTCTCCTGAACTCTCAAGTCAGAATGTGTCAGCAGCAGGGTAGCAGGACTAAGGGCCGAGGATTTATCAAATGTCAGCCTGTCCTTTTCTAAAGAAGGGCTTGGTACTGGGTCAGACGGGCATTAGTCATCCGCTGGTTGGTGGCATCTCTCAGCAGGGCTTCCACAGCGCGTGGATCTGTCCCAACGTGAGCTTGTCAGCTTCTACAAGAACTGCAGTGGCTGCAATGAGACTTAAACAAGGAGGTCATCCGAGAGGCTTCAGGATGGAGGATGCTGTCGGCTTTTCCCAGGACCAGGCTCTGAGTCAGGACTCCCTTCCTTTCTTTCTGTCTTTCTGTCTTTCTGTCTTTCTTTCTTTCTTTCTTTCTTTCTTTCTTTCTTTCTTTCTTTCTTTCTTTCTGTCTTTCTTTCTTTCTGTCTTTCTTTCTTTCTTTCTTTCTTTCTGTCTTCCTTTCTTTCTTTCTTTTTTTTTTTTTTTTTTTTTTTTTTTTTTTTTTTTTTTTTTTTTTTTTTTTTTTTTTTTTTTTTTTTTTTTTTTTTTTTTTTTTTTGTTTTGGTTTTTTTTGAGACAGGGTTTCTCTGTGGTTTTGGAGCCTATCCTGGAACTAGCTCTGTAGATCAGGATGTCCTTGAACTCACAGCCTTGAACCCGGCTAGGACTCCCTTTCTTTTGTGGACTTAAAGGTAAAAGGGCTTGGAGACACCAGGGAAAGTTAATATGGGAGCCTGTCCCAGGGCCTCTTAAAGTTCTTAAAGGCCTGTTTATGTTCCTCAGTCCATTCCAAACAATGGCCCTGGCCATAGCAGAGTAGAGGGTTTGGCAATCTCAGCAGACCCAGGCATCCAAAGACAGCAACATTCCCCAGCTCCAGACACTCCCTAACTTGTTCCTCGGTGGCTGGAGTTGGGATTGCAGTATGGCTGCTATGCGGGAGAGCAGTCTTTTCCCTTCCTAAGAAAGGAACCTGCAGTGAGCACATTTGAGCTTTCTGTTTAGAAACTCTGTAGCCTAACTGGGATGGAGTTTCCAAAAGGCTTCTGGTGGCTCCTATTTGAGTTCTCCTCATCCTTAGCAGCCAAAAAAAAAAAAAAAAAAAAAAAAAAAAAAAAAAAAAAAAAAAAAAATCATCTACATACTGAAACAAGGTTACCTCGGGATATTTAGTACCAGGAGCCTTACATCCTGGTCCGGTGCTTTGTTGAAGATGGTGGAGTTTCTAAATCCTTGAGGCAGTGTGGTCCAGGCTAGTTGTCCTGATATCCCCAGTTCGGGTTCAGCCCCTCTGAATGTGAAGACAGGCTGACTGGACTTCAGCAGAGGGACGGGGAAGAAGGCATCTTTCAAATCCAATGAAATACAGAGCAGACCTTCTGCTCTGGCGGTAATGACGTGAGCAAGGCACAGGGATTCGGAGCAGTTGGGTGAATGGAGTCCACCCTCTTGTTCACCTCCCTCAAGTCCTGTACTGGTCCATAGCCTGGCCTTGGACAGACAACCAGCGGCTGTTCCAGGCTGACTGGAATAAGTATGAATAATAAGGAATAAATATGCCTGCTTCAAGGAGGTGCCTGATATGAATCTTGGGCCCTTCCCTGGCCTCCCAACTGATGGGATATGGCTTGATTTGAACGGCCACTGCTCCATGCGTTAGTTGCACTACAGTGGTGGCACACGCTTTGCCAAGTCAGGAGGTTGCTCTCTGCCCAAACTTTATGAATTTCCTGGATCTGTAACTTTCTCCATTCCCCTTCCAGGAAATGGGTTGGGTCTGGAGGCACAGGTAGTCCTCACTTACTGGGCAGCCCCGCCCAGCTGCAATCCGGGAGTCTCCTGAGAACAACGTTGTTGCCTGGAGCTTGCTCAAGAGCCCCCCCCCCCAGTAAAGGGTAGGGACATTCAAGAATAATAATAAAAGAATGAGTCACAGTTCCTTGTCCTAAGTTAATAGTCCGGTAAGTGGTCCATTTGTGTTCTTTGACATCCCCTGTTGCCCCCCCCCCCCGTACTACCATTGTTTGGTTGGTAAGGGGTCCCCGGGCTCCTGCAATACCAAATGAGTAGCCCCCATGTCCTCCAGAAATTTTACAGTTGTTCCCCTATGGTGAAGGTAACCATAGGCTCCAGGGGCCTAGTTCAAAGGAGCCTCAGCCTTAGCTAGGATTGGCTTGGGTTTGGGGTCTACCTGTTTCCAGTATGGACATTCATTTTCCAATGGCCCATTTCTTTGCAGTAGGTACACTGGTCCTTTAGTAAAGGTCTCCTCCTTTTATCATGGTATGCATGGGCAGAGTTGATGGCTGGGGCTTGTAGTGTAGCCATGGTAGCACACCCATCTCGTTTACCAGAAGATCTTTGCTGTCTTTATCATCAAACCCCTTCTGGGATATCTCTAATAGCTCTGACCTGTTCTTTCCTGCAAACACATCCGTCTTTTGTATCTTTGTGCGCATGTCAGGGGCCGATTGAGCAACAAAAGCCAGGTTAAATGCTTTGAGATTTGGCAGGTCTTCTGGGTCTATAGGCGTGTATAACAGATGGGCGTCCAGGAGCTGCTCCAGGAAGGCTGAAGGTGACTGATTCATCTGAGCCCTCTTTCACGTCTGTTACCTTAGCTAGGTCAGTGGGCTTCTGGGAAGCCTGTTCCATCCCCTCTATCAGACCTGGTGGTCACTGAGTGACCTTCTACCTCTCCTCCTTGGCAGGGCCCGGCCAGCTGCCTCTGCCTTCTGGTCATCAGCCATCAAAGCGAATCCAGGGAGTGCTTCAGTTGCTTTCACGAGAACCTGTTCTCTTTGTTTGGGAGCGAAGAGGAAATGGAGGAGAATCTGCTGACAGTCATCCCACTGGGGAGATGAATGAAAAAGAGAATCTATTCGAAAGGTTAAGGAACCGGAACTAGTGCTGAAAGGGGGTTCTGTTTCTTCCGGTTGTAGACAACCCGTGGAGAAAGGGACATACAGGTAGCAATGGTCAGTAAATGGCGGTATGGGAGGGAGGACTGAAGGAGGTGCCACCCCAGAGCCAGAGAAGTTAGAAGGGTCATATGGGACTCCCTGGCGGGTGTGGGAAGGGGAAAAGTCAGGAGGAAGCAAGGAAGACTAAATGGGATGGGGTGGGTACAGATGGGGGGCAGAATGAGGTCTTGGTGGTTGGGACTGGGGTGGCTGAGGTGAAGAGGGGAGAGGAAGGTAAATATGGTTATACGGAGGGAAAGGGGTTCTTCCTCCTGTGAGTCCTACAGAATTGTCTGTAGAGGAGGCTTGTTGGTCTCTGCTACAGGCCCTCAAAAGGTGCGTCTGCTGACACCCAGGGTTTAGCCCACTGCGGACCATCCAGACCGTCATTCAGGGGTGCAGCCCGAAGTTACTTCAGCCCAATCTGATCTGGATGGCCAGGCTTACCACGGGTGACGTTGACCTCTGTCCAGGCTATCTAAGAATTAGAAGTACCTTGGGAAGGCCAGGCAACCCCGAACATGGGCCATTCATGGTCATAGAATGTTCGAAAGCAGTGGTTGGTGGTAGAATAATCATAATCCTCCTTATTATAGTGGGCAAAGTTTATCAAATCCTTTAGAACACAGCTTTCAAGAGTGGCTAGGCTTGAAAGTCTTTTGTTTTGTTTTGTTTTACTAGACAGGGTCTCTGTAGCTTTAGAGTCTGTCTTGGAATTCACTCTGTAGACCAGGCTGGCCTCGAACTCACAGAGATCTGCCCGCCTCTGCCTCCCGAGTGCTGGGATTAAAGGCGTGCGCCACCACTGCCCGGTAGGCTTGCAAGTCTTAATACCCACACTGTCCATCAGTTCAGTCACCCCAAGTCCAAAATAATCCAATTCACACAGAAACTACAAAAGGCAGGAGGAGGATAGTAAAATGAAGCCAAAGACAAGACAAACTGGGCATAAAAACCGGACCAAGACCCTAGGTGGGCAGTGTGATGTCTTGCTTTTTTCCCTGAATAGCAAAGTATTTGTGTCCTGTTAACCTGACACACATCCCAGATAGGGGTCCCACAAAACAGAACCAGTCTGTATCTCACCAGGAGGCCTCCATAGATGCCTGCTTGCTGCTTTTCTTCGCACAAAAAAAATTCACCCTGTTAGTCCATGAGCTGAAGGCAGCCCAGAGCCTTGGAGCCTCTCAAGGCCCGTGCCTCCCTAGTCAGCCCCCAAGTCCCCGAAGTTCTGAAGTGAGGTTCAGGTTTAGAATGTTGGTGTGTGGTCTGAATCTTACTGAAGCAGGTAAATGGAGACCTTGCCTTCACTTCCCAGCCATCCAGACCCGAATAATCACACAGAAATTTTGGTGTATTCCTAGCTAGCTCTTACATCTTAAATTAACCCATTTCTATTATTTTATATTTTACCACAAGGCTCGTGGTTTGTTACCTCACATCTTGTTTCTTGGGTGGCTACGTGGCACCTGCCTGACTCCGCCTTCTTTCTCCCTGCACTCAGTGTAGTTTTCCTGCCTGGCTCTGTTCTGCCCGGTTCTAGACCAAAGTAGCTTCTTTACTAACCAATGGAAACAAAACATATTCGTAGCATACAGAGAATCCCACATCAGGGGCCTCCAAAAAATGTCAATTCCAAATGGCAAGAATAAGATAACTACCACAATTTAAGCAAAATTTGAAGCAAACTTGATTTTTATTGGGGTTGGGGTGCCCGGAACAGCTGGCCAGCGACTGCCTCCTAAATTGGGTTAAAGAGAACAGTAGAGAATCCACGTGGGCCCCTTTGAAGGGTAAAAGCATGAGTAGTTTGACAGAGTGCAGACAATGGGCTAAAAAGGAATTTAAAAAATCTTAAAGAAACATCGTATGGTTACCCTCCAAGGGGTCAAAGAGGGCCAGGGTATTCTCAACACCAAATCAACGTCATGGGTTGGGGAAGGTCAGGTTCCAAGAAACAGAGAGCAATTCAACTCTCACAGTAAATGGAAATTTGTTTTTAAAAATACAGCATACCGGCTCCTGCCTTCAAAACGGTGTCAGGCAGTTTCCTCTATACCTGTGAACCTAAGGCCCTGATCACAATGGCACAGCCTTAGAGAGAATAAAGATGTTTATTGACTAATAGCTTGGACAGTGTGGGGATAATCAGTCTGACCACTGTAGCTCCAGCCCTCCTAGAACACCTGTTTGGAACACACTTCTCCCCGTGGTCCTGACTGATCTTACACCTCAAGGCTGTGCACCCTGCTTGTGTCACACAGGAGCGGTGTGCAAAGAGAAAGTCAAAAGCTGGACTGCAGCAGAGTGACTCTCAGGGGCCATGCCCCCTGATCCTGCAGTGGCGCAGCCGGGGTGTTCCCAGGGTCCCAGCTGGGTTCCCACTGGGCCAGGCCTCGCCTGCTCCCTGGGGCAGAGTTAGCCTTGGGAGATGCTGGGGACGAGGTGACCTGGTGCACTTCTTCACTGGGAGGTTGTGAGCCTGGTGGGAGACAGTCTCCCCTGGAGTCCGAATTTACCCCTGGAGAGCCTAAATGGAGAAGAAGTGTTAACTTAGAACCTCCAAGCTCCACATTTCCAGGCCCCGCCCTTGACCCAGGGGTGCAGATCCTGGGTACCTCACCAGTCATCAGCCTGCGCCACTGGGAAGCCTCTGTAGCTAGGGCCTGAGAGAGACTGAGGACCCGCTCCCGGTGGCCTCTGGGTGTTGGCATGCAGGTTGTGGAGGGCCTGGAGCTACAGAAAATAAGCCACAGTGTCAAGTCAAATAAGCCCCAAAGGCCTGATGGGAGCTGTTTCTTAGCCAGTGTCCAGCGGACTATGAAGCCAGGCCCTAGCATTGCAGGCAGACTAGCAGTAAGGTCGCCATTACTGGATGAAGCAGGCCTTTGGAGCTCTGCAGTTCCTGACCGGGTATGAGGGCCTTCCTGGCTTTGTTGTAGATGCCATAGGAACTCAGGATCTCTGGAGCTGTGTTTGGGGCACAGGGGACTGTGCTAATGCCATTGCTGCCCTGTCTGCATCCAGACCACCCCTCATCTCCACTCACCGCTGGGTTCCATACCTACTCCAGGATCCAGAACTCCTGAGCCATTGTGCAGCTCCTACAACAGGCTGGAAGGAATTGGGTGGTTAGAATCTTGCCTTGGAGAATGGTTAGAAGTTCAAGACCAGCCTGGTCAGAGTACTCATGAGATTGTGTCCAAATGGAAATAAAAGGAGAGTGTGGTGGGGGAGAAAAGAGGGGAGCAAAAAGGAAAGGGGAGGAAAGGAAGGAAGGAAAGGAAGAAAAGGTAGAATTCTTGCCATTGAAGCCCTGTTTTCTCTGCCTCCTCTCCTCAGCCCTCCCTCCCTCTGGATCTACCTGTGGATGCTTAGGAAGGCCAGAAGATGACCTTGGGTGTCCCTTCTCTGATCCTCCACCTTGGTTTGAGACAAGATCTCTCATTGGCCTAGAACCTCAGCAAGTTGCCAGACTAACTTGTGGAATAATCTTTTTGTACACTTTGAATATGTGTCTCCGATTGGTTTAATAAAAAGTTGAACAGCCAACAGCTCGGTAGGATCTGGGGGGCAGAGAGGATGCTGGGAAGAAAGGAGTTGTCAGAGGGACTCAGAGGAAGCAAGACAAACAGGATGAGAGGTAGACGCCATGAGCTGTGTGGCACCACACAGATGCATAGCAACGGGTAATTAAAGTATAAGAGCTAATCAAAAAGAAGCCAAGGCTGTCAGTGTTCGCCATTAATAACGGTCTCCACATCACTGTTTGTGAGATGGGGACCAGAGAAAGGCCTGACTACAAACGGCACCCGACATCCAGGCACCTAATTCCATATAAGACCTGAGAAAGCTTTACAAAAGGTTCCAAACACACAAAAATGTGGTCAAACGTGGCTTGCGAGTTCCACAGTCTCTCATGCAGTACAGAGAGGTCTCCTGGTCACAGCCTGAGGGCTTGAGCTGCCAGCTTGCAGTGAGCTAAGCTGCTTGGCAGTTTAAGGTTTTGCTCTGTAGATAGGAAAGGTTACAGATATGCAGTAAAGCAGGTTCAGACAGAACAGCCTCCAAAAGGTTACCGTGTGTTTAACAACCGTGTAGGCTTAAGAAAAAAAGAAAAGGGATATAGACAGTCAAAAATAGTTTAAAAATAATAAAGTCTTTTTTGCTTTGTTTTGTGTTTCGAGACAGGGTTTCTCTGTAGCCTTGGAGCCTGTTCTGTAACTAGCTTTTGTAGACCAGGCTGGCCTTGAACTCATGGAGATCCACCCACCTCTGCCTCCTGAGTGCTGGGATTAAAGGCACGAGCCACCACCGCCTGGCCCAAAAATAATAAAGTCTTTAAAGGAAGTAAAGTAGTAAAGAAAAGAATAAGCCATGCAGAGACGCGGAACAGCAGGGGCCTGGATCCTGTGTGTTGTGTTACTGTGTTGTGTATTCCCCAGGCGCCTGGGTCCTGTGTGTTACTGTGTTGTGTATTCCCCAGGCGCCTGGGTCCTGCGTGCTATTGTGTTGTGTATTCCCCAGGCTCCTGGACCTGTGTGTTATTGTGTTCTCCTTCACTGTCTGGTTGTTGATGCATGAACAACAGCTGCTGAGAGACCCTGGATTTTCATAAAAACTTCTGAATTAAACCAACCTATATTTTTTTTAAATGTCTTAACTTCCAAATGTAAGTCAAAAATATGTTACATTGTATAAGAGGCGGATCTCTGTGAGTTCGAGGCCAGCCTGGTCTACACAGTGCGTTCCAGGACAGCCAGGGCTACACAGTGAGTTCCAGGACAGGCTCCAAAGCTACAGAGAAACCCTGTCTTGAAAAAAAAAAAAAAGAAAGAAAGAAAAAAAAGAAGAAAGGTCTGCCAGATATTGTAGGCCTGTAGGCTGAAGACTGGATGCCCCAGTGTTGCAGAGAGATGTCCGCACTTCCTGTTTACTAAGGTAATATTGCACACTCCTGATGGAGTGGGAGACAAGGTAGCTATGCTTGCAGTTTTCCTTAGTTAGGACAGAAGATACTAGTACAGTGTGTTGGGCTCGTCGGATAGAACGGTAATGAAGTGTTTTCTCCAAATGCCAAACACTAAGGGGCCAGACACTGCAGTGTACCTCCTACCTGGTAACTGTTCTGATTGTATAAGTTTTGCTGGAGTTAAAACCTCTCCTTCTTATTTAGACAAAAGGGGGAAATGTGGAATAATACTTTTGTACACTGTGAATATGTGTCACTTTGATTGGTTTGATAGAACAGCTGACCAGCCACTAGCTTGGCAGGATTTTCAGGACAGAGAGGACTCTGGGAAGAAGGGAGTGGCCAGCAGGATGCAGAGGAAGCAAGCCAAGCAGGATGAGAGGTAAAGCCAGGGCCCCATACAGAAGAAGAATAATGGCTTGATGTAAGTTACAAGAGGTAGACAGAAATAAAAGCTACCGGCCGAGCTTTCATAATTATTAATGAATCTCTGTGCCGTGATTTGGGCGCTGGCTGGCAGGACAGAGAGACTCCCTGTACTAGCTGATCCATGGGATTCCAGGGAGCTAAGCATCCCACCTCCCACCTCCATGCCATGGGGATTACAGACATCCACTGCTAGCCCAGGCTCTATACGTGGCCTCTGAAGCTCCAACGCCATCTCCCCAGGTACCTCCACACTTTTCTCACTGAGCCATCTCCCTAGGTCCCCCCATACTTTTCGGCTAGGTTCTTTTGTAGCTCAGAGTGCCCTCCAACTCATTACGTAGATGAAGATGACCTTGATCCTCCTGCCTCCTGTCCTCAGTGTTGGGGTGCGAGCCGTGCATCAGCTTCACTGGGGCCACTTTTTATGGTGATATTAGGTGGGGGGCTCAGAGACAGGCTATTTGAATTCACCTGTCCTCTTGGAGAAGATCAGGGTTACGAAGCCCTGCCCACACCCGCAGCAGGTCTAATCCTTCCCTACAAAAGCTCCTCTGATTCATATCTAAATATCCCCAGAGGCTCACGTGTCAGGCTTGATCCCAAGCCTGTGTGCTGTTGAGATGTGATTGGGCAAGGAGAATGCTCATCTGACCAATGAATCATCCCCAGAAGAGTGACAGGAAAGAGGCTCCTGCTTTCAGGCCTGACTCCACAGCCCGCATCAGGTCATCAATCAAGGGTCATTGCTGTGACTGGACAGCTTATATCTGCGGCACCTGATCCTCCATGCTGCCTGTCACATGCTCTATGCCGAACCAAATCACATGATCCAGAACTTCCTAAAAGTCAGACCTATGCTTTGTTGGAGAAAGAGTCTGAGATTCCTCAGGACCTGCTCGGGGACGTGCAGTGACAGGCTTCTCTCTGCAGAGGCTCCTCTGGCCTCCCATCCTCCCGCCATGCCTCTGGGGTGCCTCTCTCTTTCTAGCTCTTTAATTTGCATTTATTTTTTTATTATTTTATGTGTATTGGTGTTTTTTCTGCATTTATGACTAGGACATACACTGTGAGCTGGATTACAGACAGCTGTGAGCTGCCACCTGGGTCCTCTGGAAGAGCCATCTCTCTCTTCCCATAAAGTTAGGGCTCCATAGTGTTCAGTGCTCCCCTTCCCAGCTCACAGCCAACCATGGCCGTGAGGCTCTCTCACTAGAATCTTCATTGACTACATTGTAAGTCAGCTTCCTTCAGGACCAGGCTGCCCTCTCTCCTCACCTTGACCTCAGCAGTTCACAACTAACTGTGCTATTAGGAAGGTGGGCCTAGCTGGAGAGGGTGTGTGGTTAGGAAAGGTATCCACCCTCTGTCTCTCTCTCCCCACCCCTCTCTCCCTTAGGTCATGTGACTTCGTTTGGCATAGCATGTGCCACAGGGAGCATGGAAGAGAGAGCTACAGGAAGGCATAGCCTCTCTCATGTCACACGGCAACTAGGAGAGCCCGAGTCCAGCACGGAAACTGGAGAGAGATACCCGTTTCCTCTCAGTGGAGTGGAGAACCCTGAGATGGAGGAGATGAACAAACTTCACGACTGTACTAGGGAAGCAGCAAACACAGCCGGAAGAGGAGACTGGCGAGTCAAGCTACAAAGAGTTCACTCAGAACTGCTGAGCTGCCTGCAGATTCTGCAGCCAGGGCCCCCATTGCAGCTTTCGTCAGCTGTCACTCATGGGAGAAGGCTTTTCGGCAATGCGGCTATTTTTAGGCTACCCCTGCTACGGCAGGTAACCCCTGACACATACTCCTGTTAGTAACCCCGTAAAACCTCATTGGCTCACCAAACTGGAGCTTGGTGCAGTCTACTGTGGTCTGTAGAGTTCCTGTTCTGGACTGAGTGAACCTGTGTACGCAGCTTCTCCCCAGAAAAGACTCTCCCACAACACCTCCACAAGTACAGGGCAGGAGGAGTTAGTTAGCAACAAGGAAATGGGAAAAGCAGCAGAGAGCTGAGAATGGCTGACCAGTAGAATGCTTGCCTTCCAGGCACTACCCCCAGTATTGCTTAAATAGCAAGCACGTGGTGACACGAGCTTGAAATCACCTACTGCACAGGAGTGGTGGAGGCAGAAGGCCTGAGTTCAAGGCCAGCTAGCATATTCAAAGCTTGCCTGGGATACAAGACACCCTGTCTCAAAAAAAAAAAAAAAAAAAAAAAAAAAAAAAAAAAGAAGCAGATGCTCTCCAATCCAAGGTCCTACTCTCCTCACCCTCTGCTCCAAATCAAGCTGGCGTCCAGCTGGTGACAGTGCCCTCCCCAGGGTCAGCAGTCTCGGGGAGGCCGGACGAGGAAAAGGAAGCCCATAGGCTTGGTTTCTGCGCATGCGCTCCAGCTGCTCCTGCGCACTCATGCGAGGCCGCGCCACGGGGACCTGCAGAGAGACAGACCAAGACTCTAACCTTCAGTTTCCTCATTCTTTTTGTCCCAGGAACTCCCCACCAATAGTCAGGCACTTCACAGACCATTAGAGCTTAGGGGACCCCTGGACACCAGAGGCTGCTGCGCCCTCTCCCTGACCTGCAGCTAAGAACAAAGGCTTCCCATTCCCTGTGCAGCCTGACTCCTACCACATCTTCGACCTCCTTCCATCACCTGCTGTGCCTTACGACAAGGAAGCATCATGCTCCTGGGCATGTCAGCTTCTCCCAATAACTTGATACTAAGTGGAAAATGCTGGCCCTTTTAGCCGGAGAAGTGCGGCAGAATGAACCCAAGGCTTCCTTCTCTGTGGCTTCCTCTGCTTTGCTCTGAACCACGCCCCTAGCCCCTCACTGGGGGATTCTAGGCAGGGCTCTACCACTGAGCCACGCCCTGTTTATTTTAAATCTCACGCCATTGTGCTAAGTGAGGCTATTAGTGCCGGTCCAAAGATGACAAGTGCAGAGGCTCAGAGGCGCTTAGTAACTACCCCAAATCACACAGCTAATAATATTTGAGATACTAATCCTGTCTGCTCTGGTTATGGTCTTCTACCTGGCCTCTCCTAGTGCTGGGAGGTCAGAAGTGATCCAGCACAGACATGAGGCAGATTTAAGGTGTCTACCTTAGTGTTCAGGGATGAAGGTTGACGACCTTCAGGACTGGATGCTCGGGAGACCCTGGGAGACTCAACACCTTAAAGCAGAAGGGGACTTAGTCAGAACAAGATCACAGAGAGATTCCCACCCTACCAGGGTGCTCACCTGAGTGAGGGCTGAGGAGGGCTCTGTCACCTCCTGGGGGTCGACCCCAGTCCACCTCAGGGGACTGAAGGGGGCTAAGCTCCAGTGACTCCGGAAGGCTCTGGAAGGAAAAAGTGGGGGGTCAATTATTGTCTTTCATTCTTATTATTACTACTACCACAGATTTTCAAGTATTTGCCAGTTGGGGCACATCACGGAAAAGATTAAGGTGACAAACCCAGAGGTAGATACACTGACTTCAAACCCCATCTCTGCCACTTACTGGCTGTGTGACTTCGAACAAGCTGCTCAACATCAAAAGTAGCGCCCCTTTTGACATGTGAAGAGTTGCTGTGAACACGGACACATGTGTGAGGTTTCCCAGGAATGCACAGGGCGCCATGCTATGGCGTTGACCTGGCTGATATGGTGGTGTTTGGGCGGGATGGGGGGCTTCCCAGGGGAGCAACTGCCTTTGAGTCTAAGTTACACATGCACGCTCCTGTAAGTACCCTAAAAACTCGGCGGGTCACCAAAGCCCACTTGATGTCGTCTTTGGTGCGGATGCCCTAAAGTGGCTGGGGTGGATAGAAAAGTCAGGAGTCGGACAGAGCAGTGTGGGAGGAACCTAGCAGCCCTGCGGCAGGGAAGACCTGATAGAGGGTGGCTTCCTGAGAGTGCTTTGATCGTGAAGAATCACCATGGAAAGCAGCGAGGGTTTGTTTTTTCTGAAGGGGACATTGCGGACTTTGCATGACCTTGGCCACAAATGCTTTCAGTGCACCTGAAGCTCTTGGATTACTGGGAACTGCAGGTGGTCACAAAGGAACTGAAGTAGCCAGGGTGTGATGCTTTCCTCTAGAGAAATATATGAACTAGAATAGGGACTTGGAATGAGGAACTTGTTTATCCAAAACACAACTTTGTGTAACAATCAATAAATGTGCCGTTGTGTGGCTGTTCAGTTCAGGTCACAGGAAGCTGGGCCTTCCTGCTGCCACACAGCCCCCTTGGACTGATCTCTTTCTTTGACCAACTCACACAACACAGTGCACCAAACAGAATAATAAATAACAATATATTACTGGGCAGTAGTATAGCTTTCAATCTCATCAGTCTGGAGGCAGAGGCAGGTGGATCTCTGTGAGTTCAAGGCCAGCCTGGTCAAGTTCCAGGACAGCCAGGGCTACACAGAGAAACCCTGTCTCAAAAACAAAAACATCCCCCCAAAGAAAAATAGCAATATATACACTAAATAAGGGGCTGGTGCATTCTCTCAGCAGATAGGGTGCTGGCCACCATGTCTGACGATTTAAGTCTCATCCCCAAGGTCTACACAGTGGAAGGCGAGAACTGATTCTCACGAACTGTCCCTGACCTCACATCGTTGTGATGTGGGTATACAACACACACAAAAGTGCACACAAGGTGCCCTGAGGGGATCCCTCCATCAGCTTGGGCTGTGGGCGTGTCTGTAGGGACTGTCTCATTGCTAAGGGAAGACCCAGCCTGAAAGGGGATGGTACCATTGCCTGGGGCCAGGTCCTGGGAGCAAATTGAAGAGGACACAATTGAAAAGGTGGCCCAGTGGTTAGAGCACTTGCTCTCGCACAGGACCCAGGTTCAAGTCCCGGCATTTACATGATGGCTGCCAACCATTCTAACCAGTCCCAGGGATTCCATGCCCTCCCTCCCCCCCTCCACAGTCGTGGGACTGGGTGGGTGATCAAGGGAAAGGGAAAAAGGTGGGTGGGGGCTCACTGGGTTAGGACAGGCAAGACAGGAACCTGGGGAGGAGCTGGAAATCTCACCTCCCGCTCTGATGACTCCTCTCTTTGGGGTGCAGGGGATGGAGACTTGGGCTCAGTATGTGGGGGCTGTTTCTGGGGGCCACCTAGACCTGCCAGCGTGTCCTCCACCATCCATAGCTGCTGCTGGGCAGCTGCTCGGTCCTGGAAGGAAAGGGTTTGTTCAAGAGGAAAACATACAAGGGTGGCACCAGCAGGTGGGCCCACCCAGAAGGCTCTAACGTCAGCTGTGACGGTTTCCAGCCTTACAAACTCCATGTGCCATGCATGGTCCCTGTGCCTGTGTAGGTTAAAAGGCTTGTGAGAATTCTTTTTTTCTTCCAATGTGTGGGTCCCTGAGATTGAACTTCGGCCATCAGTCTTGGCAAATGCCTTTACCTACTAAGCCATCTTACTAGCCCAAAACTTTTTTAAAATTTATTTATTTTTATTCATGTGTGTGGATGTGTCTCCCTGTGTGCATGCTAATGTGTGAAGGACATCAGATCCCTTGGGGGTGGAGCTGCAGGAGTTTGTGAGCAAACCCATGTGGGTGTGGAATCTGAGCTCCAGTCCTCTCAGGGAGCAGTTAGTGCTTGGAACTACTGAGCCATGTCTGCCGCCGTATGCTCTCAAACGTATACAAGATCTGCGTGCTGCCACTGGGGACACCAGTTTGAAGAGCCCACATCTCACACTGCTGCCTCTCCTGTCTGTGACCTGGCACACCTCTGCTTTATACAGCTGTTGAGACACAATGTGCCCAGGTCTTTTCCCTGTCTCCCCCCCCCCACACACACACACACACTGGTGTTTGGCCTGCATGTCTGTGTGAGGGTGTCAGATCCCCTGGAACTGTAATTGCAGATAGGTGTGAGCTGCCATGTGGGCGCTGGGAATTGAATCCCAAGTTCCCTGGAAGAACAGCCCTCTGTCCAGCCCGTTTTATACAGCTTTAGAGATAACTGGAGGTGTCTGTGGCTTTCAGTGAGGTCCGGCCTACCCTTCGCTAGGTCTAACTCATTTCATTTTAAAGCCCATCGCTCTTGTTGGTTTTGCTTTTGAAACAGTGTCCTGTTATCTGTTTACTTATTTATTTTTGTTTTTTTCGAGCCAGGGTTTCTCTATGTAACAGACCTAGCTGTCCTGAAACTCGCTCTGTGGCAGGCTGGCCTCTGCCTCCCGAGTCCTGGGGTTAAAGGAGTGTGCCACCACTGTCCGACTTGAGCCAATGTCCTGCTATAGCAGGTCCAGCAAACTTTTAATTAATTATTTTTTATTTTGATATGTCCTGTTCATAATACTTATTTTTTTTTACTTAAAAATAAATTATGGCCAGGTGGTGGTGGAATTTTGAGTCATCTTGCCTCAGTCTCCTGATTGCTTGAATTACAGGGGTGCACCCCAACAAAACAAAATTTGGAGTTCTGTAGAAACAAGTGAGCAGCCAGGCATACAGGTGCACACGATAGGCTATTTACAGCAGGCATAAAGCAGGTTGGATGAGATGAACAATTGAGGGACAGAGGCAGGAGGATCACCATATTTTCTAGCCAAATTAGTTCAAGGCCAGCCAAGGCTACAACACCAGGCCTTGTCTCAAAAAACAGCAGAGAAAAGTCAGGCATGGTGGCACATGCCTTTTATCCTAGCACTAACTATGAAGGAAGAGGGCAGGCAGATCTCTGTGAGTTCTAGGCCAGCCTGGTCTATAGAGCCAGTTCCAGGACAGCCAGAGCCACACAGAGAAACCCTGGCTTATACCACGCCCCTCCGTCCCACCACCAACAAACAATAGCAAAAACAGAGAGCTAGAGAAATGGTTCTGCCGGTTCTGCCTGCAAGGGGCTTGCTGTGTAGGCTTAAGGACCCCAATTCAATACCAGAAACTCAGATAAAGTCAGACGTACAGGCACAAGCTTGTCCTCTCGGCACTGGGGAGGCAGAGATGGGCAGAACTCTGGGGCTCACTAGCCTAGAGACCCGGTCCGAGGAACAAGGTGCGCGGTGCCCGAGGATGTTGTTCCCTGGCTTCCACAGGCACCCACACCTGCACACACTTACACACAAAATACACAGGCACACGCACCTGCACACACTTACACACAAAATACACAGGCACACGCACCTGCACACACTTACACACAAAATGTAAGGGGAAAGAAGAGAGAAAAGCTGGGAGAGGAGAGAGAGCGCCAACGCACAGAAACCCCAGGATAAACTTAACAGTAACTGGCTGGAGATGGGCCCTAGACATCAACTTTTGAAGTGGGGGGAGCCAGGCTTAGCTGTGGCATTTAAAGGCGCAAGCAGGGCTCCACGTGAGAGGAGCCATTTAGAACCAGCCAGAAGCAGCTTTCGGAACCTAGGTCTTTAGGACAGTAAGGGACTTAGAAAGGGAGGAACTCGAGGAGGCTGGGACACTGTCTGATGGCTAGGCTGCGTCTAAGAATATTTCCAGAGATGGTTAGCTGAGAGAGGAAGACCACACGGACCTAAGTCACAGCGTCCCCAGAATGAGTCAAAGAGACAGAAGAGAAAACCAAAGGAAGGCGGATCTCTAGGAGTTGAAGGACAGCCTGATCTACACAGCTAGTTCTAGGACATCCACTGCTATGTGAATGTAACAGAGAGACCTTGTCTTGGTGGTGGTGGGGGGGGGGGGGGGTTAAGAGCATCTGCTGCTCTTCCAGAGGACTTAAGTTTGGTTCTCAGCACCCACATAACTGATTCTAACTCCAGTTCCAGGGACTCCAACACCCTCTCCTGGCCTCCAAGGACACACACACACACACATATATACATATACATATATATATATACACACACACATATATATACATACACACTTAAATAAAAAATAATAAATCTTAAAATCTAAAAACAGAAGCAAAGCATTCAAGACTTGTTTAAAGAGAAGAGTGACTGAGCTAGAGCCACTCTAGCCAGCATTTCCTGACTCTGCTGTTTTTCATGTTTATTTTGATGATTATAAATAGGAGTAGAGCCAGGCGTTGGTGGCGCATGCCTTTAATCCCAGCACTCGGGAGGCAGAGGCAGACGGATCTCTGTGAGTTCGAGACCAGCCTGGTCTACAGAGCTAGTTCCAGGACAGGCTCCAAAGCCACAGAGAAACCCTGTCTCGAAAAATCAAAAAAAAAAAAAAAAAAAAAATAGGAGGGCTGGAGAGATGGCTCAGCGGTTAAGAGCACTGGCTGCTCTTCCAGAGGTCCTGAGTTCAATTCCCAGCAACCACATGGTGGCTCACAGTCATCTATAATGAGATCTGGTGCCCTCTCCTGGAATGTGGGCTTACATGGAGGCAGAATGTTGTATACATAATAAATAAATAAATCTTTAAAAAAAAATAGGAGTAGATGTGTTTCTGTATGTGAGGATGCGCGTGTGAGTGTGGTGTGTGTGGACAGCCACTGTGTGGGTGCTGGGAACTGGACCACGGTCCTCTCCAAGAGCAGCAGGTGCTCTTGAGCTGGGCCATCTCTGCAGCCCTGACTCTTGCAACTTGATCCAGCAAGATCGGAGAAGTCCCAGGCCCTATTCCTGCCACCATGAGCTCTGTCTTACCTTCCCCACAGTGAAGAACCCCATATACTCACCCCACAAACCAAATAAAACCTATTGTAACACATTTCCCTAATTGCTTCTTGTTGAATATTGGGTCACATCAAGAAGAAAGTCACCAATCCAGGGGATGGGACTCGGCCCCCGGACAGGGCTGGCATGGCCACAGTTCCCAGGTGGTACTTGAAGTACTGAGAGCCTGTGGCTCAGGTGCTGTGGGCAGGGAGGAAAGGGTGGGGGTGTACCTGGGGAGACCCGAGGTGCAGAAGGTATTCGAGGGTCTCCCTTAAGGTGCTCAGGTCCTGCTCCAGGCCACTGTAGGTGTCCCAAACCTGCTCTCGTTCCTAGAGTCCCCAAAAAAAGGGGGAGATACAAGGTTAGTCCTTCAAACCACCAGATACTGCCCCAGCGGAGGAGGGAGGCTTCCTCTGGGTAATCTCACTCCAAAAGGACTTCAACTCCATGACTTTGCCTGAACTACTGAGAAGCCCAGGCCACATGCTTCAGTGATCCCCATGAACATGAACTGATCCTAAGTCATGCAGCCTAGCAGCCTACAGATAAAATCTATTCACATCTGTGTTTTAACATGATCTTCACAAGGATCATATGAAGTAGATACAATGTCTTCTTTTAGATGTATTTACAGGCATGAGTGTTTTGCCTGTATGTTTGTGTGTGTATCATGTACACGGAGGCCAGAGAGGGTGTCAGATTCCCTGGAACTGGAGTTACAGATGGCTATGAGCCAACATGTGGGTGCTGGGAATTGAACCCAGGTTCTCCAGGACAGCAAAAGTGCTCTTAAATCATCGAGCAAGCTCTCCTATACATTTTTTTTTTGAGACAGTCTATGTAACCCCAGCTGTCCTGGAACTCACTCTGTCCACCAGGCAGGCTGACCTCAAACTCACAGGCATCCCTGGTGGAGACACTGGTGCACACACACACACATAATAAGAACACATGTTTAAGAGGTTATAGATTGGGGCTGGAGAGATGGCTCAGAGGTTAAGAGCATTGCCTGCTCTTCCAAAGGTCCTGAGTTCAATTCCCAGCAACCACATGGTGGCTCACAACCATCTGTAATGAGGTCTGGTGCCCTCTTCTGGACGAGCAGGCATACACACAGACAGAATATTGTATACATAATAAATAAATAAATAAATATTAAAAAAAAGAAAAAAAAGCAAACAAAAGAAAAGAAAAAAAAACCATAGCAAGAACACTGTGGAAAGAACTCCAAGTGATACTTGTTAAGTCTCAAAGAAACCAGAGACAAAGGCCAACCAAAGAGGACACTGGCCACCAGCATAGCCAGTTCTGGCTCCTAAGCATCGTGCCCTATGCTGAACCTCTCCAGTCCCTTCCCTCCCCTCCTCTCCCCTCCCCCTCCCTTCCCTTCCCTTCCCCCAGCTTCTCTGATTCCTAAATAACCTCAGCCATTTGAGTACACAGCTTCTTGGTCTCTGGGTCCTCTGCTCCTCTCTTTGCTCTGCTTCCCCACCCCTTTCTCTCCTTCCCCGTTTAGTCCAGACTTTTCCTGATGCCTCAGGCTGTTCTCTCCCTCCTGTATATAATAAACCTCCTCAACCACACCCAGGCGTGGCCATGTCCTCATTATTTCATTCAGTGCCTTATTTCATCAGCCACGGGGAAATAAGAGAACTTACACAGGGAACCTGGATGTTCCTTTCAAGGCTCCTTGGCCAAGAGACAACCACCCTGGGGAGTGGGGTGGTCAAGCAAGAGAGGACTCTAGTGGATTCCTGGTGCTGCAGGAAACCTACCAGCAAAATCATGGAGGCCCGGGTCCCAGGGGGTCGCGGAGGCAGCTGCAGATAGGTGGAAGAATCAGAGGAGGCCTGGGTAGACTGAAATAAAAATGCTTAGAAAGGTCTTATTAGGCCTAGAGGCACCCAGCAAAATTCTTCAAAGACCTCAAAAGAACTGTACTCAACTTCATTTGGAAAAGCAAACAACCCAGGATAGCCAAAACAATCCTGGGCAATAAAAGAACTTCTGGAGGCATCACAATCCCTGACTTCAAACTCTACTACAGAGATACAGTACAGAAAACAGCCTGGTACTGGCATAAGAACAGACAGGACGACCAATATAACCGAATAGAAGACCCGGATATCAATCCACACATCTTTGAACACCTGATATTTGATAAAGAAGCAAAAAAAAATCAAATGGAAAAAAGAAAGCATATTTAACAAGTGGTGCTGGCATAATTGGATATCAATATGTAGAAACATGAAAATAGACCCATATCTATCACCATGCACAAAAATCAAGTCCAAATGGATCAAAGGCATCAACATAAAGCCAGCCACACTGAACCTTACAGAAGAGAAAATGGGAAATACACTTGAACGCATTGACACTGGAGACCACTTCCTAAATAGAACCCCAGCAGCACAGACACTGAGAGAAACAATTAATAAATGGGACCTCCTGAAACTGAAAAGCTTCTGTAAGGCAAATGACACGGTCAACAAGACAAAATGACAGCCTACAGAATGGGAAAAGATCTTCACTAACCCCACATCAGAGAGAGGGCTGATCTCCAAAATATACAAAGAACTCAAGAAATTGGACATCAAAAGTTCATATAATCCAATAGAAAAAATGGAGTACAGACCTAAACAGAGAACTCTCAACAGAGGAATCTACAATGGCTGAAAGACACTAAAGGAAATGTTCAACATCCTTAGTCATCAGAGAAATGCAAATCAAAACAACTCTGAGATTCCATCTTACACCTGTAAGAATGACCAAGATCAAAAACACTGATGACAACTTATGCTGGAGAGGTTGTGGGGAAAAGGGAACACTTCTGCATTGCTGGTGGGAATGCAAGCTAGTACAGCCCCTTTGGATGTCAGTGTGGCAATTTCTCAGAAAATTAGGAAACAACCTTCCTCAAGACCCAATAATTCCACTTTTGTGTATATATCCAAAAGAAGCTCAATTGTGCCACAAGGACATGTACTCAACTATGTTCACAGAAGCTTTGTTTGTCATCGCTAGAACCTGGAAACAACCTAAATGCCCCTCTACTGAAGAATGGATAAGGAAAATGTGGTACATTTACACAATGGAGTACTACACAGCAGAAAAAAAATAATGAAAGCTTGAATTTTGCAGGAAAATGGACGGAGCTATTTTTATTTTGAGTGAGGTAACCCAGACACAGAAAGACAATTATCACATGTACTTACTCATAGCTGATTTTTAAACATAAAGCAAAGAAAGCCAGCCTACAAACCACAATCCCAGAGAACTTAGACCACAATGCGGACACTAAGAGAGACTTACATAGATCTAATCTACATGGGAAGTAGAAAGTAGAAAAAGACAAGATCTCGGGCTGGAGAGATGGCTCAGTGGTTAAGAGCATTGCCTGCTCTTCCAAAGGTCCTGAGTTCAATTCCTGGCAACCACATGGTGGCTCACAACCATCTGTAATGAGGTCTGGTGCCCTCTTCTGGACTACAGATATACACACAGACAGAATATTGTATACATAATAAATAAATTAATTAAAAGACAAGATCTCCTGAGTAAATTGAGAGCATGGGGACCTTGGGGGAGGACTGAAGGGGGTAGGGAAGAGGCAGGGAGGGAAGCAGAGAAAAATGTAGAGCTCAATAAATATCAATAAAAAAATTAGTCCTCATGTCATAGGCCATTAACTCAGGTACTCTGGAGGCCTAAGTTACAGAGTGAGTTCAAGGCCAGCCTGGGCAACTTAGGGAGACCACGTCTCAAAATAAGTTAAAAAGAGGACTAGGCGGTGTGGGAACCAAAAAAAAAAAAAAAAAAAAAAGAGGACTAGGGAGTAGATCAGTGGTAGAGTGCTTACCTAGAATGGCCAGACTGTGGGTTCAGAGCGCGCGCGCGCACGCGCGCGCGCACACACACACACACACACACACACACACCCTCAACTCTAGTGGCCCCACACACAAGTTATTACTCAATGGACAAGCCTGGCAAAACCGTTAGAGGCTGTAGGAAGTTAGCTGCAGATATTCTAGGCTATAAATCCATGACTCTTAGAGAAATTATCAAGTAGCTGGCACTATCTTGAAACAATAACTGGAAACCAAACTATGCCTCCATTTGACGTAGAGTATTATGAACTACAATACCCACAATACATAGGAGCAATGTCACAAAAATAATCCTGAGGCCTGATGGGGCATGAAACCCATTTGCCTTTGATTTGGAGGGCTGGGAAAACCAGTTGCATTGTGAACTATAATCCCCATAATGCCAGAGTGATTCGATCACTGGCCTGGAAAGAGAGCTCTGAAGCCTTATGAGAAATGTAGTCCGCTCTGTCCGCGCACCTGTGTTCTAGGCTCTTGTCCCCAGGGTTGGGGACTCCTGGGTGGCCGCCCTCCGCCAGCTTCGGAGGAGGGTCCACGGCGTGGAGTGGGTGGTCGAGAAAGGGTCTGTCTTTGGGGCCCCCAATCCAGAGGAGGTCGGACATCGATGCGACTCAAGGGAGTGTGAGGTCGGGCAGGAAATGCTATCTCTCCTGCTGAGAGAGGGGGTCGCCGTGCGGGAGCAGAACGAGGACGGGGAAGGCTCAGAGGAGAAGGCGGGCGGGAGAGGGATGAGAACAGCCTATGGAGAGGAAAGAATCGGGGAACTGAGGTAGTCTGAGCCTCTGCTTCCATCCACCTCAGTACCCAATAAGGATGTCTGGCTTCCCGGGTTGCACTGCCCCTCTCTGCTGGACAGATTGTAGGTGAGTTCCCTTTGGGAACATCTGCGTCCACTTTGCTAAGGGTCAAGCCACCACCAAGGTCCCTTAAGCCACGCCTCCAACCTGCTAGCTCCTTCCTTAGACCACCAACCATTCCTTACTGATTAAACTACTTCTTTAACGCCCACTTCCCTTATGCCACGCCCTGATAACAACAGGGCTCCGCCCTAAGTCCCCAAAGTGTTCCTACTTACTCTGGGCTCCTGGTCCTACTCCCCGTGCGAGGCTGCAGTTCAGCTGTGGGGCTAGACCTGTACGTTCCATGGCTGCCACGACCTCTGGAGAGCCTTGCTACCTCTGGTGATTCCGAGATGCGCCCCTCTTCCCTTCTGCTCCCCTCTGGAGGCCCCCCGGGACCCCCGGGACCTTCTCCCGGCTGGGGACGTGCAGGTGACCTAGGTAGTCCACTAGCAAATGGGCACAGAGAACGACATCACTCTTGCTCCTAAAAGGTCACTGGGTCTACTGGCACAGGACCCAGGGTCCTGAGGCTAGGAACTGGGCAAGCTGGGAAAGTCCCTGAGACAGTCGACATTTGAGGGGGGAAATGGGGGTTGAGGTGATATTGTCTTGACCTGGGTTGTTCTTTTTTTTTTTTTTTTTTTTTTAAACATTTGGCCATCGTGGGTGGGTAAAAATGGAACCATTGCCCGGAAAAAAATAATAATAATAAATCAGCCCTGGGGAGGAGGAAGAGGCAGGTGGTTCCAGGCCAACCAGACTTATACAGGGAGACCTGGTCTCAAAATCCAAAACTAAACAAACAACAAACAGCTAGGCATGGCTCTGCATGCCAATACCCACGGAAACTGAGGAGCTGAGACGGTTAGACCCTGAGAGCTTATGGGCTACCCAGCCTAACTAAGGCAAGCTTCCAGCTCAGTGAGACCCTGTTTCCAAGGCAATAAGATAGGCAGTAACAGAAAAGTATACCTGGCTGGAGAGATGGCTCAGAGGTTAAGAGCACTAGCAGCTCTTCCAGAGGTTTTGCGTTCAATTCCCAGCAACCACATGGTGGCTCACAACCATCTGCAATGAGATCTGGTGCCCTCTTCTGGCGTGCATACAAACATTCATACAGAATACTGTAGCCATAATAAATAAATACATCTTAAAGAAAAATACTGTCCTGCTCTGGCCTCCACACAGACACACACACTTTTAGGGCTGGAGAGGTCACTCGATGCTAGACAGCTTGCTTAAAGTATGAAATCCTGGCTTCACCTCCCAGTAAATAGCAGGAGCTGGAGAGGTAGCCTAGCAGTTAAGAGTGCTTTCTCCTCCTTCAGAGACCCGAGTTCAGCTCTTCGTGATCACCTGTAACTAGTTCCAGAGGGATGCAACACCTCTAGCCTCCACTAGCACCCACACAGACATACAACCAAACAAAAACTCACACAAGGCTGGGGTGTGGCTCAGTCAGTAGTGCCTGCCTAGTTGTTGGTATACAAGAATCCCCGAGGACAAGTCCCCACAGCGCCGAGTGAGGAATCTGGAACTCCAGCACTTGCAAGGTGGCCGTGGTGTGATCAGAAGTTCAAGGTGATCAACTACACAGCTAGTCTGGACTATTCGAGACCTTGTTCAAAAACAAAACCCGTGTGGTTGTACAGGCCTGCTTTTAATCCCGGGGCAAAGGCAAACCTGGTCTACATAGAGAGTTTTCAGAACAACCTGGTCTACATAAAAAGTAATAAGTAAATTTTACAAGCTTTTGTTTTGTTTTGTTTTGTTTTGTTTTGTTTGTCAAGACAGAGTTTCTCTGTGTAACCAACCTGGCTGCCTTGGAACTCACTTTGTAGACCAGGCTGGCCTCAGACTCTTTGAGACCCACTTACTGCTGCCTCTCAAGTGCTGGGATTAAAGGCATGTGCCACCACTGCCCGGCTTTTTACATTTTAAAATGTGGCCTGGCCTTGTAGCTGGAGAGACAACTCAGGTTAAGAGCACTTTTTGCTCTTCCAGAAGACCTGGCCTCAATTTAGCACCCTCAAGACAGTTCACAACTGTAATTCCAGTTCCAGGGGATCTGACACCCTCTTCTGGCCACTGAGGGTACCATGCACATATGTGGTTCATGCTAGTAAACACTCATATACATGAAATAAAAAGAAACAAGTCTTTTTAAAAATGTGACAAGGGCCAGCGGTGGTGGAGGCAGAGGCAGGTGGATCTCTGTGAGTTTGAGGCCAGCCTGGTCTACAGAGTAAGTTCCAGGACAGGCTCCAGAATACCTTGACTAGAGGGTCAGTTAGAAGTCAGTGGACAAGAAGGTAGGCAGATCTTAAAAGAGAAAACCTTTTTGCTATTGCAGAAAGTTCCTTGGGGGGAGGGGGTCTTTGATGGTAGGGTCCACTTATGTGACAGCTACTAATTGCATATTTAAATGACTGCCCTACAAAGGGAGGAGCTTGATGGGGAATGTACATAGCTCACTCACCAGTCCTCCCCTTCTGCGCGAGAGGCCCTCCCCAGAGCTCGCAGCCAGCCTCTTAGGTCCTCCAGTGTGTCAGCTGCAAGGACATAGGTCCTCATGCCCGGGTGCTCTGCCTGCAAGGGACAGAGGTTTGGAACCAGAACTCAGAGGAAGTGCCGTAAGACCTCTCCAAGCATGGAAACCCCAAGGCGTGGTCACCTCAAGTTCCCACCTACCACCTAACAAGAACCCACAAACATACTCACTGTGAAGGTGAATCGCCGGCCCCGTGGGGCTCCTGGCCCATCCGGTCTGACGCTGTAGCTGGGTAAGAGTACACTGCCCAGGACACTCTCCTCTCTGCTGTCTGCAGAGGGCAGTTGGGGTCAGAAGTCAGGAAGGTGTCAGGGCAACTGGAAGCCTGGGAGAGGAACTGGTGGGAAAGGGCCAGCCGGGACACTGACCCTTGTAGTAGAAGAGGCAGTGTCCTGAGAGGACGAACCAACGGCGTTTCCACAGCCGGAGGCCTGAGCTGTCCTAGGGAGAGAGATAAGAAAGGGCCTCAGCAGAGAGCAGAGAAGAGAAAGTTGCCCCGGGGGACAGAGGGACAGAGACTAGGTGGAGGGAAAGACAGAGACAGAGGGACAAAGGTCCAGAGAGACCTGAGGAAAGAGAGATGGGGGCAGAGACCCAGAGAGAGGCAGGCAAAGAGAGAGAGGAAGGGAGGGAAGGAAGGAGGGAGGGAGGGAGGGAGGGAGGGAGGGAGGGAGGAGGGAAGGAAGGAGGGAGGGGGAGAAGGAGAGCCTAAAGGGACTGGGGTGACCAATAGGTATGTGTTGGTACGATGGATAAGTGAAAACTGGGTGCCTGACCGAGTGATAGCACATTTGGTTCTAGGCTTGGTCACTTTTTCTATGTTGTCCTGGCTGCCCTGGAATGTAGACCAGGCTTGCCCACAGAGATCTGTGCACCTCTGCCTCAGGAGTTCTGGGATCAAATGCGTGTGCCACCATGCTCTGCGCTCCACCTTGATCTTAGATGCTCAGATACCTGTTCCTCTCCCGTGCACATAACCTGTGTCCTGGGGCCAGGAACAGGAAATAGTCCAAACACAGACAGAGAAGAAATGGCTAAGGTTCAGAGGAAAGAGTAAGAGGTTGAGGGTCAGGCGGCAGAGGCATGCCATATCCATCATGTCGGGAATAAGGAAGGAAATTCGACAGCAAGTCTCAGCACCTAGGGACACAGCTTTCCCGCCATCCTTACCTGCTTGTGCAGCCAGCCACGTATGTGCACGGGCAGGTTGGGGTCTCGCCGAAGTGCATTGTTCCTTTTTCCAAAGGCATGGACCCTGTGTACCGCACGGGTAGGCTTCTAGTTGTGAGAACAGAAGTGAATAGCCAGCCCGTGGTGGCACACACCTTTTTTAATCCCAGCACTTGGGATACAGAGGCAGAGGATCTCTGTGAGTTTGAGGCCAACCTGGTCTACAGAGAGAGTTCCAGGACATCCAAGAGTGTTACACAGAAAAACCCTGCCTTTCTCTCCTGGGACTGGCTGTGCAGTGACCTCTCTCTCTTAAAGGTCAGGCCAGGAGGCTGAGCACAGTAGCACTGCCTACCTAGCCAGCCCTTGGGATGTGGATGATGGAGGATCAGGATTCAAGGGAGTTCCAGGACAGTCTGTGCTGTTTGAGAACAAGTCTCAAAACAAGCAAACAAAACCAATGACAAG
Organism: Alexandromys fortis; assembly: GCF_014885135.2. Taxonomy (NCBI): domain Eukaryota; kingdom Metazoa; phylum Chordata; class Mammalia; order Rodentia; family Cricetidae; genus Alexandromys; species Alexandromys fortis. The sequence continues at coordinate 701,900 of NW_026068073.1, forward strand.
GGATTGAGTTAGCTCTGTTTACACGGTGCTTCCTCTTTGTACATGAAGCACAAGTCCTAGAGTTGTTCACACTTGCAATTCCATCCCAGTGGAGACAGCAGCAGAATCAGAAGTTCAAGGTGGGTGGGTGGTGGCCATTCCTTTAAACCTAGGACTCAGGAGGCAAAGGCAGGCTGATTTCTGAGTTTGAGACCAGCCTGGTCTACAGAGGGAGCTCCAGAACAGCTAGGGCTACGCAGAGAAACCCTGTCTCTCAACAACAGCAACAGTAACAAGTTCAGGTCATTTTTTGACTACCTAGGAAGTCAAGCAGTCTGGGCTCCATGAGACCCTGTAGAGATGCCCCTGGCAAGAACACACTCTTACCTGCCATAGCCAGAAATGCCAAAAAATAAAAAACCCTCTACAATCCCCACAGGGCGTATGGGCTGGGAGTTCCCCACAGAAGTCCTGGGAAGTGAAAGGAGAGAAGGTGGTCTTTGATGCTGGGCAGAGACTTCCTCAGCAAGCGAGTTCAAGGTAGAGATGGGGCTTCTCACCCTTCCTTTCTCTCAGAGGGGCACCTGTCGACACACAGACTTCACAGACCCCCATGTCCAAGCTGCCTTGGACTCCTCCTTGGGAGTCGGATGACCAAGACTGGAATCAAATCTCTGGGTTCTGAATTTAAGGGAGTAAGGTGAACTTTGTCCTAGGTGATATTTATGTAGCCCAGGCTATCCTCAAATCACTAGGTAGCCAAGGATGACCTTGAATTTCTGATCCTCCTGCCTCTACTTCTTGAATGTTGAAATTTGAGGTGTGTGCCACCATACCTGGCTTCTTCTTTCGTGTTTTGTTTTGTTGTTGTTTTTCAAGAAAGAGTCTCACTATGTAGCTCTGGCTGTTCTAGAACTCACTACATAAACCAGGCTGGCCTCAAACTCACCAAGATCCACCTGCCTTTGCTCCCCAGTGCTGGAATTAAAGGCGTGTGCCACACTACATCTGGCTCTGGTTTGGGATTTTTCGCGTGAGGCAGTGTCTCACCCAGGCCAATCTATATCTCTGCCGTCATCTCCCCTATACTGAATTACAGTTGTGAACCACCATGCCTGGTTGTTAGTGGGTGGGTTCCCCTGTTGTAGACTGGAGAGGAAGTCCCCTAAGCCAGTCAGGAGCAGCCACCTCCTTTCAGTCTAGGTTTGTGGAAGGCTGAGAGGGTGGGGACAGAGCTGGGAATGTCTCCAAGTTCCAACTGCAGCTGATGCTCAACTAGGGGCCAGTCTGGCAGACCCAATCACTAAGGAACCTTGTCCTTGACAACTGGAGCCCAGTGGTGGCACAGAACCACAGCTAGGAAATGGGTCAGGGTCACCCTTCGCTCCCTCCTCCCTATCCCCGAACGCTAAGAACCTTGGTGCTCGGGCTGCTCAGAGAAGATGCAGTGGAAGCGCTGCTGGCCAGGCTCAGGCTGCTCCGCGGTCGGTCCTGGTCCTGCTCCATCGAGAGCTCTGAGAGAAAGAGAAAGGGGCTGTGTCTCTCCACTGACAGGGGCTGAGGACAGAGTTGGGGTCAGGGCTTGGAGGCCAGAGAATGCTGCGGGAGAAAGAAACTGTTGTTTGGGGACTGGGGGACTGGGGAGGTCATGGCCAGGGATCACATACCAAGAGCAGTGCCAAGAGAGGTGGGCGGCCCTGGCAGCTGTGGGGAGGGGGCAGATGTCTGCAGTCAGGCCTTAAGAATAGGGGCTCCTTTATTTCTGCCCACTGAACTCTGGCTAGGAATGTGACCCCCTCTATGCGCAGGGATTCTACTCCCTGCCTCCTTCAGAGTGCCCTGGGCTACCTGTCCCTGTTTTCTCTCATGAACCCCCAAAATATCTTTGTCAACTACCCAAGACAAGTCCGAAGACACTAGGAATGAGCATCCAGGCAAGTCCCTCCCAGCCCAGCCAGGGACTTACCCAGCTCTGGTGTCCCACAGGATCTGCCTGCTCACACACTGCCTCTTCAGGGCTGTCTCTCCACACCTGATGTCTGCTTCTCTCTGTGTGTGTCTCTCTCTCTGTCTCTCTCTCCTTCTCTCCCTCTTTCTCTCTCTCTCCCCCCTCCCCTTGTCTACCTATGTCACCTTCCCTCTCCTCACCTTACTGCTCCTGTGAAACTCCCCACCCCTCCTGTCTTATCTCCCTCCTCTAGTCCCTCTCTCTGCGCTCAGTCTCTCTTTCTCCCTAGCCAGACACATCTGTTTCCTTTCTTCTCTTTCAAGTGCTCTTCCTCACTTTCTCTCTTCCTCCCTCTCCCAGTTTCTCTTTCCTCTCTGCTGGGCTTTCCCTGTCTCTGGCAGCCGCCCACGCTGCTGCCTCCCCTCCCAATCCTGGCTGTCTCCGCCTCTTCTGGCCTCCCCACTGCAGCCTGACCCCTGGCTCAGCTGTCCCCACAACTAAGGGGAGGGATTGGGCTCCCAACTCCTGGCTCCCCTAAACTGTTGCTGGGACTCCTCAATGTTTGGAGCAGAGACTTGAACCCCAGTACAAGTTTGTTGTTGCTTCGGGTTCTGAGCTCCAGGCACCTCCTAGAGAGCTGTCCTGGGTCTTTTGAAAAATGGGGTATCCAACTCCTGAAACTTTGGAAAATTGGGATACTTGCTAGTGGGTGCCTGGGAAGGGCTGAGCCAGAAGTCAGGACTCACAGACTGTGCATCCATGGTCAGCACTGGTCCTGGAAGTGGGGGGGGGGGGTCCCAGAGAACTAGGTTCTGGCAAGGACAGAGTTAAGCGGCAGTTTGAAATTTCTCCCTCAGATGAGACTGATAACCCTTTAGGAGGGAGGTATAATGCATTCTGAGGACTCCTTATTCTGCAGATCAGAGCTCAGAGTGTAGTTCCCAGAGAGCATTGCCCAGTGTGTGTGAGGCCCTGGGATCCATCCCCGGAAACACCACACACCACACACCAAACACACACACCACACACTAAACACACTCATACACATACACACCACACACACATACACACAAACACACTTAGACACACAGAGACACACACCAGGTAGGGAGAGGAAGGGAGGTTGGAATTTGGTCTCTGGATCTGGGACTTAAACAGAGCCGCACCCCACCAGGGCACAGCCAATCAGAATTTCAAATTGCACATGATTTTGGAGCAGTGGAAAATACAGATGCCTGCCTATGAAGGCAAGAGAGTCTGCTTGACAGTGTTCTCCATGCAAGATGCATCGCGGTCACACTGTAGCCTCTATGCAGGAACGCTGGGGTAGGGCTGCTGAGAGTTCCTGGGCAGCCTGGACTACAAATGTAGATAGAGTTCACCCCGGACTGCATAGCCAGCTCCAGGCAATTCTGGAATACAAAATGGGTCCCTGTCAAAAGACAAACAAAACAAAGGAGACACAAGCAAACCTTCAAAGAAGTAAAAAGAGAAAGCTCCATGAAGGCAGGCAGTAGGCTGGGGTCACAGCTTCTCTGGGCACAGCAGGAGGATTGCCCAAATAGCAAGGTTAGTTCCAGGACAGTGTGGGGTATAATGTGAAGGGCTGTCCCTAAACAGACAGACAGACCCACACACCAAAACAACCAAGGGACTAGAAAGATGGCTCAGGGCTTGAGAAAGCACTTGCCTCTCTCCCAGATTCATCTCCCAGAACATGGGGTTCACAGCCCTCTCTAACTCTACAAGTTCAGAAGCCATCGTCTGGTCTCCACGTGTACCATATACAGACGTAGTATGTGTGTGTGTACATATATATGAATGCACGCATGCATACACAGACAGACACACATACATATATATAAGAAGGAAAACCTCTCATATAAAGTAAGGGAAAATTATTTTGTTTTTTCTCTTTGAGGCTGGGTCTCATTATGTAGCTCTGGCTGTCTGGGAACTCACTTATAGCCCTGGCTAGGCTCTGACTCAGATTCTCTCCCTCTCGAGTGCAGAGATAAAGGTATACTATCAGGCCCTAAAAGATTTTTTTTTTCCCTGTGTACACTTGACCAGTGTGGAACTAGCTCTTAGTCCAGGCTGACCCTGAACTCACAGTGATCCTCCTTTCTCTGCCTCTTCAGTTTCTGGCTTGCACTTCCATGGCTGGCATTTTATTTTAGTTTTTCTTTTCTTTTCTTTTTTTTTTTTTAAATATTTATTTATTTATACAATGTTCTGTCTATATGCCTGCGGCCAGAAGATGGCGCCGGACCTCATTACAGATGGTTGTGAGCCACCATATGGTTGCTGGGAATTGAACTCAGGACCTTTGGAAGAGCAGACAATGCTCTTAACCACTGAGCCATCTCTCCAGCCCTCTTTTTTTTTTTTTTTTTTTTTTTTTT
>NW_026068073.1:706312-712654 GCF_014885135.2 Alexandromys fortis
TGATTTTCGAGACAGGGTTTCCCAGTAGCTTTTGGTTCCTGTCCTGGAACTAGCTCTTGTAGACCAGGCTGGACTAGAACTCACAGAGATCCGCCTGCCTCTGCCTCCCGAGTGCTGGGATTAAAGGTGTGCATTATAAATTCTACACATCATCCAGACGCCTTAAGCAAAATCAGACTAAACCACGGTGATCGGTCAGCTGAAGGAGGCAAAATGCTGGAAGATGAATTCAGTGACTTCTCAGAGGATCAGAACGGGCCAGATGATAGGAGCGATGGTGAAGGCTACAATTCAGAAATAGGACAGTGGCATTTAAAACCTAGTGTCTGTAACTCTGTATCCTCCTTACAGACTCACACAGTCCTTTCCGGCCAAATGTCAAAATTCCAAGAGAGTGTTTAGAAAAAAGCAAACAAAAGAAATCTTTCCAAAGATGTCGTGAGAGGTTCCAACCCAAACGGTCCACAGCAGAACAACCTCAGCGACTGTGGCACATACATACTGCAGGGTGTAGAGGGCTTTTCTGAGAATCCAGTACTAAATTCTGAGCTCCCCATGAATTTGGTGAACTGGTTTCCTCCCTTGAGAATGAAAACAGAAAGGGAAGAAATCCGAAACGAGATTCTGAAAGTACAGGAAGGGCAGAGTACAGAGAAGCTGCTGCAGGACGCAGCAGAAGCACGGGTAGGGGAAGGGGCAGAGCAGTAGGCCAGCAGTGTCTGACTGACCAGGAGGCTGGGGCTCCACAAATCACATGGTTCAGCTTTGGTTAGAGACAGCAAAGAGCTCAAGCGCTCACTACGCAGAGATTTAGGGAGGGTTAATGCTGTAAAATGTCACGTTAAGTAATTTCCAAAGGAGAATATATTAAGTAAAAGTCTGTAAATATGTTAATGAGGCTAATTTTTCCAACATTAATAATTATTTTTTTCACTTTTAGGAAACCTTTGCTATATATTTTCTGATAATACTAAAACTGCAACTTCTAAACACAAATACACTATTTATATAAGAAAAAAAGTGTTTTTTTTAAAAAATAATAAAGGGCTGGAGAGAGGGCTCAGTGGTTAAGAGCTCTGGCTGCTCTTCCAAAGGTCCTGAGTTCAATTCCCGGCAATCACAACCATCTGTAATGAGATTTGATGCCCTCTTCTGGCCTGCAGGGATACATGCAGGCAGAGCTCTGTATACATAATAAATAAAATTTAAAAAAAATAATAAATACATATGGGCAGTGGTGTCGCACGCCTTTAATCTCAGTACTGGGAAGGCAGAGGCAGGCAGATCTCTGTGAGTTCGAAGCCAGTCTGGTCAACAGAGCGAGTTCCAGGGCAGCCAGGACCACACTGAGAAACCCTGCTTCGAAACACCAAGGAAAAAAAGAAGAGAGACAGACAGACAAGCAAACAACCAAAAATAAAAAAACCAACAATGAGTGTTTTGCCTTCAAAAATCACATCTGTCTTGGGGTAAAAAAACGACAAAAACTGGTGGTGCATTTAGAAGAAAGCAGCAGGAGGATCACTGATTTCGAGGCCAGTCTGTCTCTCAAAAAAAAAAAAAAATAGAGCCGGGCGGTGGTGGCGCACGCCTTTAATCCCAGCACTCGGGAGGCAGAGGCAGGCGGATCTCTGGGAGTTCGAGACCAGCCTGGTCTACAGAGCTAGTTCCAGGACAGGCTCCAAAACCCCAGAGAAACCCTGTCTCGAAAAACCAAAAAAATAGAAAGGAAAGTCACTGTGTTGGAGACACGTGGTAACCCGTCCCGCTGCCTCAGCACTCGGTCTGCCTGGAAGGCTGCCGTGACGTCACGAGGCCCGGAAAGTCCGCGAGAGTGCGGTGTTGTTTTCCAGTTCCCACCTTTCCCAGGGACTTCCGAAGCCCCGCCTCCCGGTGACGTCAGTGCAGCGCCAGCGTCAGGCTATAAAAACGCGGTTTACAGTTTCGGCCCAGATTGAGCCTGTTCTCAACTGGTGTAGATTGCATGCGAGATTCCGCGCCTCTCCGCGTCCCTTTGCCGGGATACTCCTTGCGGCCGCCTGTGAGACTTCGCGTCCCCGAACCGCACGCCTGAGGGCGACATGACCGCGCTGGCCTTGCGAGACCTCCGGACCCGCGACCGCCTCTGGCAGCCCGAACCGACGCTCCTGCCCCCGGGGTGACGCGCAGCCGGCCGGTGAGTGGGGTCTGGGGGAGGGAGCTGGGGAAATCCCAGACGCTTTGAGAGCCAGGCTTGGAGGGTCTGAGTAAAGTTGAAGTTAGGCTCTGCGATTAAATGGGAGGGGGCCGGCCGCTAGAGCCGCGGTGCTCGGGTAGAGCCGGCTAAAGGGAAGCAGGAGGGGGCAGGAGCAGCTTTGGGGGGCGTGAATTATAGCATCTATAATTATATAATACATAATGTAAACATATAAGCTGAGGGGAAAGGGGTCCTTAGAAGCCAGGCTCCCAGGTCTTTGACGGGGGCTGAAGAAAGGGTTTGGGAGGGTGGGCTCTTGATCTAAACATGTAGAACCGAGTGCCGTCTGTCGGGTACGAAGCAGGTGGCAGAGGTGGGTGTGAGCAGTGCTGTTAGGAATTTGAGGCATGGATTCTCGTGTTGGTACCGTGACTATTTATATTACCGTGACTCAGGGCTGTGGTATGATACTGTTTCCAGAATGGCTTCTAAACAACTCCCCCTTTTACAGCCCAGACATATGGCCCCAAGACCCAAGTATACCCTGCCCTGGAGAGATGTCCACTCCTTCTACCTCCTGTCTCCACTGATGGGCTTCCTCAGCCAGGCTTGGAGCCGCCTGAGGGGCCTGGAAGGTCCAGAGCCCTGGCTGACAGAAACAGTAACCGGAGCAGATCAGATAGCCGCCAAGGCTCTGGTGACACCTCCCCTGGTCCCTGGGAACCTCCCTCAGGGGGACGCTGAGGACCGTGGAGCTCCTAGGGAGAGTCCAGCAGCCCAGAGGCCTTCCTTTGATGTTCAAGCCCACAGTTCCCCTTCTGAAGCGTGGGGACTTTCAAATGATGGATACAGTGAGAAGCAAGGACAGGATGGCCCTCGAGAGCAGCAGAGGGAACACACAGCTGGCCTGCCTATGCCCCTGTCCCCTAGCCTGCAAGGTGCTGATAAGAGCCCCCGGGAGGTGGTGGCTGGAGAAGAGGGAGGGACTGAGCTGGCTTATCCCACAGCACACGGGGAGGGTGGTCCAGCCAAGGACGAGGAAGAGGATGGAGAAGCCTCTGCTGCTTACAGAGACCCAGGACACAAGCGCGGCCCTTCTGTGCATTGCCCAGGGGTGGCAGGACATCGAGCCACGGAGGAAAAGGGAACAGAAAAGAAAGCTGACCCCCCCAGCTCTCCTTTAGGCTCTCACCCCAGAGCCTGGGAGTACTGCTCTAGAGAGGGGCCTACGCAGGAGGGAGAAGTCGACCGAGAGCCACACGGGGCAGAGCAGGATCAGCCTGGTCAGAAGGCAGCAGCTGAGGAAGAGGGGAAAGCTGAAGCTGTCTGTAGTGGGAATGCCTTCCTGAAGGCCTGGGTATGTCGGCCTGGAGAGGACACGGAGGATGAGGACGACGGGGATTGGGGATCAGCTGGGAAAGAGGAGGAAGGCCAGGCCTTGTCTTCCCCTACCTCTCCTGCACAGGCCTTCCTGAAGGCCTGGGTATGTCGGCCTGGAGAGGACACGGAGGATGAGGACGACGGTGACTGGGGGTCAGATGGGGAAGACAGTGTAGCTCAGACCTGTGCCACCCCCCATACAAGTGCCTTCCTGAAGGCCTGGGTCTATTGTCCAGGAGAGGACACAGAAGATGAGTGTGAGAATGTCCCAGATGACTCAGGTCCCTGCCTTCAGGCCCAGCGGTGTCTGCCTGGAGAGAAGACAGCCGGATGTGTGCGAGCAGAGCCCTCTCTTCAGGTGGCCTTCTATTTACCTGGAGAGAAGCCAGCAGCACCTTGGGCTGCCCCTAAGCTGCCCCCTCGACTGCAAAGGAGGCTCAGACTATTGAGAACCCCCACCCGGGATCAGGACCCTGCAGCTCCCCTGCGGACCAGAAAGGTGAGTGCTGGGGCCTGGAGTCTAGCTCAGAGATTAGATTCCCATGGGGGGGGGGGGGGTCGGACCTGAAAATCCCTAAGGAGGACCTTGTGTTGCAAGTTCTTACGTGGGAAGGCTGTGTTCATCCTGTTGCAATCTCCTGAAAGAGCAGGGGAGTGGTAGATGTGCTAGTGGAGTGAGTCAGAGGGACAGTCAGGAGGTGACTATTCAAACACCAAGTGTTTTTGTGTGACTAATTTTATGTCTTGCCTCTGCCCATCTGTCCAGGTGCACTTCTCTGAGAAAGTCACAGTTCATCTCCTTGCTGTCTGGGCAGGACCAGCCCAGGCTGCCCGCCGTGGTCCCTGGGAGCAGCTCGCACGAGATCGGAGCCGCTTTGCTCGCCGCATTGCCCAGGCAGAGAAGGAGCTGGGTCCTTATCTCACCCCTGCCTTCCGGGCCAGAGCAGGGGCTCGCCTAGGAAACGCACCTCTTCCTTTGTCCTCCACACCTTTTCCTCAGCCTGGGCATTGTGCCTCCTTAGGCCACGCCCTTGAGCCGAGCTCTGACCACACCCTCTCCCCTTCTCAGTGAAGCCCCTCCACCCAGCCTGACTTATAAACCCGTATAGTTTTCTGTTATTTATTTTTTTAATATGAAATAAAGCCTTTTGATTTATACTGATCAAGTCTTAATTATGTATTGATAATATCCTGCTGGTGGATCTTCAAGGGAGGCTAAAAATGAGTTTTGTGTCCAAACTGAAGTTTAAACCAGCCTGATAATACACTGAGTGTATTTTAAACAGCCTGATAATAATGAGTGATGGTCTCAAAACACTGAGTTTCTGTGTCCAGGCTGGGGTCAAGTGCCCAACTGATCCCAGCATTTCGAAGTTGTGGCATCACCTATAGAGCGAGGCAGCCTTAAAAAACAAAGGGAGGGTGGTAGATAAAAGGTACGACATTTGCAAAGCCAGGCACCAAGGTGCATGCTTGTCATCCAGTACTCTGGAGGAGGAAGGGGAGGATCGGGTGTTCAAGGCTAGCCTCAGCTACATTGTCGGGAACCAGAATGAGTATCAGAAAACTAAAAAAGAACGGGCCGTGGCACTTGGGAGGCAGAGGCAGGTGGATCTCTGAGTTCAAGCCCAACCTGAGTTCAAGAGACAGGGCGGTGGCAGCACACGCCTTTAATCCCAGCAGGGGAGGCAGAGACAGGCGGATCTCCGTGAGTTTGAGGCCAGCCTGGTCTACAAGAGCTAGTTCCAGGTCAGGCACCAATAACTACAGAGAAACTCTGTCTCGAAAATCAAAAAAAAAAAAAAGAAAGAAAGAAAGACCCCGTCTCGATTCCCCCCTCCAAAAAAAAAAAACCTAAAAACTGCTGTGAAGCTATCTCCAAACGCACACGACAGCTGGTGAGGCATGGTATTTTATTCAGTTACTTACACGCCAGTTTCCCATCGAAACTAGATAAGCAGATGGCGAAGGCTTGGAGAGGGCAAAGAGGATATCGGAAATCCATAGTGAATACGTTTGGGGCCACGCGGCCGAACTGGAGCACCAGGCAGTCCGCTGATGAGCAAACCAGGAAATAGGACTTAAACTCTAATGCTGCCACGCGGCTGCACCCTGACCAACCTAGGAAACTCAGGGAGCCCCATAGACTACATGTCCCAATAGACCTTGCGAAAGTGAGGCTCCCACCCTGAACGCCCTCTTCCTGCCCCCAAAGCCCGTGTCTTGGGATTGCTAAAAGCTCACGTTCATCGGGGTGCACAATCTGGAAGTTTTTGACCGAAGCCCGAGTGACGCGACCGTGAAAATTGAGCACGTAGCCGCCGCTCTCCTCGCTCCAAGATGGGGCTTTACTCTTCAGTTGGAGCAGCCCGTGTCTAGCACCCTTTTGTAGGCGACTCAATATCGAATCCTGATCCTTGGGGATACAACAGGGCAGCGTTTGTTAGCCTACCCGCCTATCCGTTGGTCCAGATACACACATTTATTTATCTATTTATTTGAGACATAGTGTGTCTAGATTTACCTTTTGTTTTTAGAGACAGGGTTTCCCTGTTGTAGCCCTGGCTACACAGAGCTCTGTAGACCAGGCTGGGACTGTAATTTTTTTCTTAGAAGATGAGTTTGAGAAAGCACTAAACATAGAGTAACAATCACTGTGGTGGTTATTATTACTCTCACCGCGGCCCTCCCTGGGGCAGACCCAGTGTCTTAGGCATGAAATTCACTTTTTCTTTCTTTTTTTTTTTTTTTTTTTTTTTTTTTTTTTTTTTTTTTTTTTTTTTTTT
>NW_026068073.1:712737-716971 GCF_014885135.2 Alexandromys fortis
TTGATTTTTCGAGACAGGGTTTCTCTGTGGTTTTGGAGCCTGTTCTGGAACTAGCTCTTGTAGACCAGGCTGGTCTCGAACTCACAGAGATCCACCTACATCTGCCTCCCGAGTGCTGGGATTAATGGCGTGCGCCACCACCGCCCGGCTTTTTTTTTCTCCTTTTTTTCTAGACAGGGTTTTTCTGGAGCTTTGGAGCCTGTCCTGGAACTAGCTCTTATAGACTAGGCTGGCCTCAAACTCACAGGGATCCTCCTGCCTCTGCCTCCTGAGTGGTGGGATTAAAGGTGTGTGCCACCACCTGGCTTGTAATTGGTATTTTATATTTTCATTTTGTAGCTGGTCCTTGAGTTCACCATCTAATTTGTTTATTGGTATGAATGTAAACAGCATTTTATCAGGATTGCGGTGACTTCTCGACAGTCAAGTTCAAAACACTGTTGTTAGTTACTTGATTCTTATTTGTGAACTTTCAAGAATGCATGAGTGTGCAGAACAGACAGAATGAGAGATCTCTTCCCTGAGCTTTGGAATTCTTACTGCCTTTCCCATGGTGATTTCTGTATCTTCAATACTACGTGTATTGCTCCAGAGATAAATTTTATATACACATTTATGCAAAAATTATTTACAACTTATGAACAGACACTCATAATCACACACAGGTCATTATGTGTACTCTATTGTGCAAACGTTGACACTCACAATCACACACAGGTCATTATGTGTACTCTCTTGTGCAAACGTTGTTATACATAGTTTCAAAGTGGCCAAGCCTAAACTGTGGCGATGGTACACACTTTTATTTATTTATTTATTTGGTTGGTTTATTATGTATACAATATTCTGTCTGTATGCCTGAAGGCCAGAAGAGGGCGCCAGACCTCTTTACAGATGGTTGTGAGCCACCATGTGGTTGCTGGGAATTGAACTCAGGACCTTTGGAAGAGCAGGCAATGCTCTTAACCACTGAGCCATCTCTCCAGCCCCCGATGGTACACACTTTTATCCCAGCACTTGGGAGGCAGAGACAATGGGTCACTGAATTTGAGTCCAGCCTGGTCTACAGAGTGAGTTCCAGGACAGCCAGGGCTACAACAGAGAAGCCCTGTCTCAAAAAAAGAAAATTATTTTTTGATTAAATGTAATATATATGTGTCTGCATATGTGGATTATGTGTGTGTGAATGCAGCTGTCTTCAAAGGCCAGAAGAGGATGTTAGGTCCGCTGGAGCTAGAGTAGTCGCGAGCCACCTTACAAGGGAACCAACCAGAAATTTATTGTTTTTTGAGACAATTTCTCTATGTAACCCTGACTCCTGGAACTTTCTCTGTAGACCAGGATGGCCTCAAACTCACAGAGATCCACTTGCTTCTTGGCCTTCTGAATGCTAGGATCAATTTTTTTTTTTTTTTTTTTTTTTAAAGACAAGGTCTTACTAAGTAGCCCTGGCTGTTCTGGAACTAGATCTCTAGACGGGGCTAGCCACAGACTCACGAGCTCTGCCTTTGCTCTTCCTCTAGGAGGGCAGCACATGTGTGTTAACAACTGAGCCATCTCGCCAGCCCCAGCCCCCGCCTCAGCCCCAGCATTTTTGAGTCTCTAGTCTTCCCTGCCTGAGATAGGACCCTGACAAAGTCGAGATCTATGACGGGATTTCCTAGCCCATCTCCTCTCTTAGTGCTGTGATTTCCGCCCTAAACACTCACACTTTGTGGCTGAACTCTCATCCTCTGCTTCTGGCTGTCCATTCCTGGAAGGGTCACGGTCATTTTGCGAGGCCCCCGGAATCCCAAGACATTGGTTTCCTGGGAGGATTAATTAGATTATATTCCAGCTGGCCTCGCTCCTTATGGTGTCTCACTTATTGGCACCCCTCATTTCTGCCCCTCCAGTATACTTACATAACATACAACTCCCAGCTCCTCTCTGATCCGGGTGTTGTCTGGAATCCAGTAGTTCCACTCAGGATTCACCCCGTTATCAAAGATGGTATATTTCGTGCCCAAGACATTGGATCTGCCCCAGGAGAGCAGTGGACAGAGCAATAACAACCGTGACAGTGATTGTTATTCTGTGTTAAGTGTTTCTCAAACCCATCTTCTAAGGAAAATAAAAAAAAATCACAGTCCCAGCCCTCTGATTCCTCGGTGTCATTCTAGCATCCTACATCGACTATTGAGAACCCTCTTCCATCTAGGAAGCAAGAACTCACACACGCTATTCCTCTTTCCCCACAGGAACTGAGGGGTCCCAGCCCTCGGCCTATCAAAAACCTAAACATATTAAATGCCAGCCTGTATTCATGATACCCAAAGCTTTCAAGGTTTTTCTTTTCCAGCTATGGAAATACAATCTGCAGAACTACAAAACCCATCAGACTTTGGTGCAGGTCCAGTTTCGTACATTGTGGCCTGCTGGGAAATGTAGTCCATTTGCCTGTCTTTCTCGTGACTTCCTGCCACCTGTTGCCTCACCCACATGCCAGGAGCGCCACACACCAAAAAGGCTTCACCTACCTAACTTTACCTACAAAGTTGTTCCCGTTGCGAGACATGTCTTTGGGGTCCAGGGAGATGAGATAATTTGAGGTCTTGCTTCTTTTCCTTCTCCGCCCTGCCAGAAGGAAATGCTGCAGACCAGAGAAGACACTTCAGGACTGACCTTTGACACCTGCTAGAGCCAGGGTCCTGAACACAGCTCTAAACTGTCTATGACTCTCTCAGGAGGAGGTGGAGACCTCACTGGGAGAAGACTTGGTCAGATGGAGAGGGCCGTGGCTTAGCTAGAGAATGGAACTGCTTCGAAGGCCTAGCTTATACCAGGATTGGTGGTGTTTGGGAGGCCGAAGGGACCCACTCATCTCAAGGGGAAGGGGGTGAGGTCAATGTGAACTGACTCTGGAATGGATAAGGCTTGGTTATAGGGAAGGGAGGACCTAAAGAAACATGCTCTAAAAAGTTTGGCAGACTGAGGTGGGCAGGGCTTGGAGCTGTCAAGTCCTAACTATGAGACACAGGTCTGAGTCCTAAATAAATAAATAAATGAATAAATAAATAGTTGCTGAAAGGGGCTCCTGTTGTTGGCCTGGCTGGTCTGGAATTCATGATTTACAAAGAGCTGCCTTCCTCTGTTTACCAACTGTGGGGGATTAAAGGATCCACCACCACCTGGCTCTGTTTTTAGTTTTTTCAGTGTCTCATTAGTTCAGGAGGCTGGCCTTGAACTCAGCTGTCCTTACTCCCCTGACCCTCCCTGCCGCCATTCCCAAGGATTATTGGGATTAGAGTTTTACGCCACCACGTCTGGCTCCCGAAATTTTTAACCTTGTCCAAAAAAGGGAGGGACATAACCCTCGAAGTTGGGGCTTGTTTCCCATATCTGTCCCCTCCAGTGTGAAGCCTCCCGCCGCCGGGGCTGAAGCATACAGCCACTCCGTCGTCCGCCTCCAGGTAGAGGTAGTAGGAGGGGAACATGCTCTTGTCCATGCCATGCTTGTTGCGGACGATGCGGCACTGCACCATGTGCTCTCGGGGTGCGGGTAGCAGCACGTAGGCCTCCATGTCCTCCCCGAGCCGAGGGCCTGGCGTGCGGGGCAGGGAACAGGGCATATTCCAAGAATTGTGGCTGCTGGTGTCGCCATTGCCTTGCAAGACCTTGGGCACCACTGGGGCGTTGTTTGTCCCCGTAGACTCCGAAGCCTCTTTCTTCTCCAGGTCTTCATCCTAGCTCCAGTGCAAATCAAAAGTGGAGGGGCAGTCAGGCTCGACCACGCAGACTGATTGGCTATTCCAGCTAGGGGTGACCCTTGAAGACCCCCGGCTTCCTGTTAGTCAAGCATGGCCGTAACCCACCCAATCTCGCTGGCACGTCTGTCCATTGGGTCCAACTCACAATTTCATCAGCTCCACAGACCTGTTGGATAATCTGCGTGAGGTCCTTCTCTAGGACACATAAATCCAGAGTACCTGCCAGAACATGCCAGCGAGGTCGCCGGGCACTGCGTAGCAGCTGCCCTGCCTAGAATCCCCCAGTGAGGGGCTCAGGTGTCGCTCAGTGGTAAGAGCAGGCATGTAGTCATGTTGACTACAAAATGACCCTTTCAAATCATGCTTTGTAGTCTCCATTAGTAGTCACCTGTTCATCTGTTCATGGTAATGGTATTCTTTTTAGGGGAGGGAGTCTTTTTTTTTTTTTTTTTTTTTTTTTTTTTTTTTTTTTTTTTTTTTTTTTT
>NW_026068073.1:717839-723354 GCF_014885135.2 Alexandromys fortis
ACAATATTCTGTCTGTGTGTATGCCTGAAGGCCAGAAGAGGGCGCCGGACCTCTTTACAGATGGGTGTGAGCCACCATGTGGTTGCTGGGAATTGAACTCAGGACCTTTGGAAGAGCAGGCAATGCTCTTAACCACTGAGCCATCTCTCCAGCCCCCTGCTTTTTTTTTTTAAGATTTATTTATTTTATGTGCATTGGTGTTTACCTGCATGTGTGAGGGTGTCAGATTCCCTGGAACTGGAGTTATAGACAGTTGTGAGCCACCATGTGGATGCTGGGAATCGAACTGGAAGAGCAGCCAGTGCTCTTAACTGCTGAGCCATCTCTCCAGCCCCACATTCTCCTCTTGTAGAGAAATAGAGTTCCTTTTCCAGTGCTCAAGTCTGATGGTTCACAAATGCATCTAACTCCAGCTTCAGTGGGTCTGACACCCTCTTCTGGCCTCTGTTGGAACTGCACTCACATTCAAAAACAGATGCACATACGCATAACCAAAAAGAATCAAAATAAATAATCTGAGCCAGGCATGGTGGTGCATTCCTTTATTCCCAGAATTTGGGAGGCAGAGGCAGGTGGATCTCTGAGTTTGAGACCAACCTAGTCTACAGAGGAAGTTCCAGGACAGTCAGATCTACAAAGAGAAACCCTGTCTTGAAAAATGAAAATAATAATAACAATTAATAATTTGGGTGTGGTGCAACATACCTTTAATCCCAGAACACAAGGAGGTAGAAACCAGTGCATCTCTGTGAATTCAAGGCCAGTCAGGGATACATAGAGATTGACCCTCCCAAAATTAGTGCAGATAAATACTTCTGATGTGGTGATGTTTTATATCTGAATACACTATAACAGGGATTAGACGGATGAACTGGGAGACCCATGAGTTATGATATCTCATAGATAAGCTGTTAACCAAAGCAAGGAAGACAACTTGTCATGTGACCCAGGGACCACATTTCACTCCCCTGTCCCTGAAATTACCAGGTCCTGGGGAGGCTAGCCAGCCCCTGCGACGGTTTGCCATATGTGTCTTGGGAGGTGGGGGGATGACAGGGATGTCCTCCATGCTCACTTCCTCCACATCTGAATCCGAGCTGTCTGGGAGCCAGCGTAGGTAGTGGAATGCAGCACCAGTGCCCCGCGTGTACACTAGAGAAAAGTTTCAGATTTAGGGTCCTTTGGTGTGAGAGGAGGAGGCTCCAGACCAGACCCCAGTGTCAGGAGAGAATGGGTGGAATCCCAAGCTTACCTGCTCCTCTGTGTGACAATAGAGGGGCCCTCTCGCCACTACCATCTCCACCATAGTTCATGGTGGCCAGGGCATTGTGGGCCCCGGAGGGCAGGTGTGTCTGTGCTGTGTTCTTCTGGAGGAGAGGACTCCCAGTGCCTGGGGAAAAGTGCAAAGCAGCCCGTTTTAAAAGGGTCTCCTGAGGAAGGTAGGAGGACAGCCTCAAATCCTGCACTACATAGCAAGATACGGGATAGCCTGTGCTGCAGCATGAGATGCATGCATCACCTCCCAAAATCCCAAACAAAACTCAGAAAGGCACACGACTGGGTGCATGTTACCCTAGGTTTTGATCCTTAGTACCACACACATACACACACAAAGTGAAATCCTGCTCTCCCAGCAGAACTTCTGTCTTTTGGGGAGTCCGGGTTCCCTCAGACTCTACTAGGTTCTGATAAAGCCAGTTCCTGAATTCTTTTGGGTCTGGCCCTCTGGCCCTAAACTCCACCTGGAACTGTCAAAGGACCAGGTAATCTCAAGGGCTCAGTTTTATTGGAATGGCTCCTAAGAAACCCACAGCCCAAGCAATCTTCTGCCCCGGGATGGATGAGGTCCCACCCACCCCTGTTCCTTCATAAAACCCCACACTTAAGTTGCCCCCAATCCTCTACCATAAACTCCCTATTCTGATGCAATTAGGCCCCACCAATCCTGAAATCTATAGGCCAGCCCCTCCAGCAGCCAGCAGGGTTCACTAGGCTCCACCCCTCCAGTGTTCAATAAGTCCCACTCTGGAGCACCCAGAAATCCCTTCCATCAGACCGAGTCCCCAGCCGCTGTCACTCTGGAAGCGATCGTCCCCACGCCTCCGTCGCCGGTGCCTCAGGGAAGCATCAGGATTGGCCTGAACCATGAGGGGTTCCTGGCGCTTCCTGCGCTGTTTCTTCTTAAATAGCTGCCGCTGTAGAAACAAGAAGGGTGTGTGGTGAGGACAGAAACCAGAGAGGTGGGCGGGGTGAGATTGGCCTGGCAGAGTCCAGGTACCCTTCCTCCTTCCTCCGTTGAGGTCCCAAATACCCAGTCCCTCAGTCTATCTAGTCCTTTCTGGTCAGATCAGATCTACTTCCAACTCCTCTCAAGAACTAGGAATCCAGCCCTCCAGAACTTTTTTTTTATTAATTTATTTATTTTTATTTTGTTTGCATTGGTGTTTTGCCTGCATGCATGTCTTTGTGAGGGTATCAGATCTTGGAGTTACAGACAGTTGTGAGATGCCATGAGAACTGAACCCAGCTCCCCTGGAAGAATGGTCAGTGCTCTTAACTGCTGAGCCATCTCTCCAGCTCCCAAGAACTTTCACTCCTTACACATTTCCTCAGCCTGGGCTGCCATCCTGGCAGAGGCATGAGGATTGCAATATCCAAGCCTGCCTAGACACTTTGGGGAGACCCTGTTTCAAAATACAAAGGCAGGTAGAACGACTGGCATCTGTAAAGTCCAGAAACAGAAGAAGATGAGAGCAAGAACGAGGTCAGCACAGGCGACAGAGGAGTGGATGGCTCCATGGGGAAAGGTGCTCGCTATTCCAGCAAGCCTGACTACCTGAGTTCTAGCCCCAGGATCTACACTGTCAAGAGAGAACCCGCTCCTGCAAGTTGTCTCCACATGCGTGCCATAGCGTGTGTGGGCTCTATCGCAGAATAGATTTAGTTTAAAGCAAAACAAAGCAAGCGCAATGGCTCACAACTGTAATTCCAGGGCCAAGATGCAAGCTGGAGAGCAGCCTGGGCTAGGCAGCAAGGTCTTGTTTCAAAATAAAATCTAATTCCTACTTTCTCTTTTCCTAATTTGAGAACCTGATGTTCAGAAAAAACGAACATGGGATTGGGGTCTCTGAGCAACCTCGGGGAAGATTGGGAAGACGAAGAGTGGGATTCCGGCCCATACCTGTTGTTCCAGCTTCTGCAGCCTTACACCCGAGAATTCATCCTCCAAGGTCCTGAGAGAAACACAGGCTGGGGACCACAGCCGGCAGGGCAGCTTTGTCTGTGCGAGAGCCCCTCCCCTTGGCCTATTTGGGTTCTGAGCGCCAGTGATGTCATAGTAGTTGCAGGACGGGAGCTTTCTAGGTCAGTTATGATGCCCCTTCTCCCAACCCCTCCCCCTTTAGGACCCAAACAGAGACCCCCAGGCTCTAGCTATCTTGGGAGACGCAGGAGTCCAGGTCCCAAGCTCCTTTCATCTGGCAGACCTAAGCATCTCGGCCGGTATGCCTTTCAAAGGGAGGCTGGAGTCCAGGTCTCCGGCACCTTCCTACAGAGCTGATGATGGTGGTCGTGAAGACAAAGCTTGAGCCCAGAGCTGTGCGTATCCCTGTAGTGCGCATCGATGTTCTCCTCCCCAAGCCACTGCCCATTAGGCTTCCCCACTCACTCTTTCTTCCATGGTTCATTTTCCTGAAACGTTCTAGAGAATTAGGAAGGCATAATCAAGACCCAGATCCCATATCTCAGTAGAGACCACCCTCCGATATCTGACATCTGCCTTCATTTTTCTTTTGAACCCTGACAACCCGAATCCCAGTTCCCACCTGAGACTAAGCTGCCTGTGTCGAGCTTTAAACACTATTGGGAACACAAAAATCCACCTTTCTACCAAGTACGGAAGGCTTGTCCTGCTTCTAAGTATTGGGACTCGGGGCTTAGGGTCACAAGTTCCAAACCCTCAATCTTCACTTGTCTGGAATCCCAGGGGTGCCCACCCCTCCCTAGCGCCAGCTTGAAGATCTCATGGTCTTGCTGAGATGCTAGAACTCTAAACACAGCTGGACACTCTCGGAAAAGGAGATTCCCACAGGGACTTGCCCTCTTCTTGGCCCCTCACGGTCCATGTCCAACAGAGTAATGCCTCCAGGCAACTGAAGCAAACAGATCCCTTGTTCTGGGGGTTCTGAATTGGAACCACAAGCCAGCGTTCCTTAAAGGGACCCAAGAGTATCTACCTAGCAATATAATACACTTCTACATATAGAGCATTTAAGAAATTGATAGGGTCAAGGCCTAGTGTCTTACGCCTGTAATTTCAGCACTGGGGAAGTGGAGATAAGAGGGCAGGGAAATCAAAACATTCCTTCTCTATAAGCGCTCCTATCTCTTCGAGGTCAGTTTGGGATGTAAAAAACCATTTCTCAAAAAAGGGGGGGGCCGGGAGTCTGGGAGTCGTGATATTTTATTTATTTATTTATTTATTTATTTTTGGTTTTTCGAGACAGGGTTTCTCTGTGGCTTTGGAGCCTGTCCTGGAACTAGCTCTGTAGACCAGGCTGGTCTCGAACTCACAGAGATCCACCTGCCTCTGCCTCCCGAGTGCTAGGATTAAAGGCGTGCGCCACCATCGCCCGGCAGTCGTGGTATTTTAATTTCAGCGCTTGGGGGTCAGCGCTTGGGCCGGCTTGGTCTACACAGAGTTCCAGCTAGGGTTACATAGTGAGACCCTGCCTAAAAAATAATGATAATATACTATGCAGTTGCGTGCCACTAAACTTGCAGGAATTTGTGAAGCGAAAATAAATGAGAAAACTACAATTCCCAGGAGACACAGCGGCAAGATGTCCGCAAAAATTGCCCTTCCCACTCCCACCCGCATTCAGGGCTTTGACTTTTATTTGAAAACGACGCAGGAAATGTCACGTTGAAGAATGTAAGCTTCCAAGAAAGCAGAAATTTTTGAAAGTAAGGGAACTTCATCGGAAAGAGGCGGGGCTGCAAACGCAGGCGGAAGCTCGGAGCCAGCGTGGACCAATCAGTATCCTGGGGGCGGGTCCGGAGGAAAATCACCAAAAACCCGGCGGAGGTCCCAGCGTGGGAAAACGCCTTCCGCGCCGGGAGAGGTGAGGGGCGTTCGGTAGCGGAGGGCGGAGGGCTGCAGCTCGCGGTATTCAGGGTTTCGGGTCTCGCTAGGCCGGTGAGAAGGGGAGCCTAGGGGCCTGGGATCTCGGTCCAGGGTAGGATTCCCTGCTTTGAGGGAACCGGGATGACTGTCTACGGACTGCGCTGTAGGAAAAGGAGGCTGGAGGCCTGGCATCCTGGGTTCCAGGTGACGAAACGCTTGGAGTCTTCTTCATTTTTGCAAATGGAGATGGCACTGAGACGTGCCACTCGTTTGCCTAGCCGGATTCGGGGTTGGGACAGCCTTAGCCGGGGTAATAATGCGCGCCTACAAGTCGCTTGGGAGGGACAGGCAGGAGGATCAAGAATTCAAAACCAACCAAGGCTAAACAGG
>NW_026068073.1:724808-734176 GCF_014885135.2 Alexandromys fortis
TTTTTTTTGCTTTTTCGAGACAGGGTTTCTCTGTGGTTTTGGAGCCTGTCCTGGAACTAGCTCTTGTAGACCAGGCTGGTCTCGAACTCACAAAGATCCGCCTGCCTCTGCCTCCCAAGTGCTGGGATTAAAGGCGTGCGCCACCACCGCCCGGCATTGAGTGGATTCTTAAAGGAGGGAACAATAATATACAATGTTTTAGGCTTTAGGATGAATCCAGATTCTATTCTATTTTTGTTTTTTTTTTGAGACAGGGTTTCTCTGTAGCTTTGGTGCCTGTCCCAGAACTAGCTCTTGTAGACCAGGCTGGCCTCGAACTCCCAGAGATTCGCCTGCCTCTGCCTCCCGAATGCTGGGATTAAAGGTGTGCGCCACCACCGCTCAGCCAGATTCTATTCTTTAGACCAGGAGGAAGTAGCTTCCCTTACTGGTCCTCAGCAAAGCCCCGCCATCTCCACCCTCCCCTTCACACACTGTTTTAAATGTTAAGGATGTGTAAAGCTGACTATGAAGGAGGGCTCTATCTGCCGTGACCCCTAAACCTGCCTGGGCTGCCTAACGTTCCACATGGAGAGTTGAGACCCTAAGACCATTTAGATTTCAGTGTTGGCTTGTTTAGGTTAGGTTAGTGTTGAGTTGATCTGACCACTTACAGCTGAAGTGGGTTCCACTCACAATGACTTTCAGGCACCGGTTAGATGGCATTACACTGTCTAGACTCATCTGAAGAAAAACCAACTGTAAATGACCAGAGACAGAATTAAGATAGCAGCTCAGTATAAAATATCCAAAGCATTGGGGGAGGGGGAGGGAAAGGGGAGGCGGCGGTGGGGAAGAGACAGAAATCTTTAATAAATTTAAAAAAAATCCAAAGCTTAATAAA
The DNA here is from genome assembly GCF_014885135.2 of Alexandromys fortis. NCBI lineage: Eukaryota > Metazoa > Chordata > Mammalia > Rodentia > Cricetidae > Alexandromys > Alexandromys fortis. Next base: position 725,692 of record NW_026068073.1, read on the forward strand.
CTCACTGTCTAGACTATAATAGACATGAACTACCATGAAGATCCATAGATTTAATTCCACAACTGTTTGCCAAAAACATGATGAGGCCAATAAGTTGCTCAGTTGGTTAAAGGTACTGTCTTACCAAGTCTGGCTGCGTCTAATCCCTGGGCCCTGAATGCTGGCAGGAGAGAATCAGTGCTGCAAGGTGCAAGGTGTTCTCTGATTTCCACTCACACTGACACACACACACACACACACACACACACACACACACGAGGCAGAGGCAGGTGGATCTCTGAGTTTAAGGACAACCTTGGAGAAGGAGCGGTGGGCCGCTTCCTGCCACCCAGCTCCCGGCCGCCTGGCTAGCTTGTGCCCCGAAATAACAACACACAAATTGTATTCATTTAAACACTGCCTGGCCCATTAGTTCTAGCCTCTTCTTGGCTAATTCTCATATCTTGATTAACCCATTTCTAGTAATCTGTTGTGCACCACGAGGAGGTGGTGGTTTACCGGGGAAGATTCAGCATGTCTGATCTGGCTGCTTGCTGCATTGCATCTGCCCTCACTTCCCTTCTTCCCAGCGTTCTGTTCTGTCTACTCCACCCACCTATGTTCTGACCTATCAGGCCAAGCAGTCTCTTTATTAATTAACCAATGAAAGCAACAGATAGACAAATGACCTTCCCACATCACACCTGGTCTATAGAGTGAGCTCCGGACAGTCAGGGATGTTACACAGAGAAACCCTGTCTCAAAAAACCAAACTAAACCAAACAAAAACAGAAAAACAAAAAACTTAAATTGCCAGTGATTGGCCATTTGTTTTTGTTGTTCTTTTTTTTTTTTTTTTTTTTTTTTTTTTTTTTTTTNTTCTTTTTTTTTTTTTTTTTTTTTTTTTTTGAGACAGGGTTTCTCTGTGTAAGAGCCCTAGCTGTCCTGGAACTAGCTCTTGTAGACCAGGCTGGCCTCCAACTCACGGAGATCCGCCTGCCTCTGCCTCCTGAGTACAGGGATTAAAGGTGTGCGCCACTATTGCCCAGTTGTCTGATCTTTTAACTCAGGTCCTCACGCTCACAGAAAGTGTTTCCCCCCTTAGCCATCTCTTAAGCTCCCCCACGTGGTCTTCGTATCTTGTGCGTCATAGCACCTCCCAGGAGGTTGGAACTGGACTGGCTGGCGGCTCTGGAGTCCTCAGCCACTAAAGCCGGCCTCCGCCACTAAAGCCAGCCTCCAGTTGTGTGTGGCGGGTACATCAGCTCCAACTTAGAAGCTGAGCTGTGGTCCTGGCTGGGGAAAGAACTTAGAAGGATAGGCAGGTGTCGCTATGTCTGCCCTTGTCCCTCCCTCAGGACACAGGCCTGTACTACCACCGATACCTCCAGGAGGTTATTAATGTGCTGGAGACAGACGGGCACTTCCGGGAGAAGCTGCAAGCTGCCAACGCCGAGGACATCAAGGTGCTCTAGGCATGGGCTATGGGGGAGGATGTGCTCAAGGGAATTCTCGGGGCCACAGCTGGGAAGGAATCTGGGGACCCCAAAGATGTGTTAAAGCATAGAGATGAATCACGAGCTATGGAACCTCAGTTTACCATGGAGATAGCCCTGGTGCCCTTGAGTCCTTTTCTGCCTCATCTAATTGACTTCTGTCTTAGCTAGTTTCGCGTGGCTGTATCGAAGTACTTGACAAAAGCAAGGTCGGGAAGTACTGCCCTTTCCACAGTTTAGATGCCATCCCTCACAGACTCACAGACAGGCATGGGTCAGTTCTGTATTGTACCCACAGTCAAAGCAAACCCTCCTGCTTTTTATTCAGCTCTGGAGCTCAGCTTGTGGGATAGTGCCATGGCCACTTAGGGCGTGGCCTCCCACCTTAGTTACCCTGTCTAGAAACTCCAGATAAGTCTAGATCTTGTCAAGTTGGCAGTCTTGAGCATCCCAGACAACAGATCTGGGTTGCAAAAGACGCCTTCTTGGTCTTCAGGTGTTTACTGGCGGTTCCCTTGGGGATGATGGGCAGGTAGTGCTGCAGGCTTGTACCTAGCAGAGATCCTGGCAAGCCCTGCGCTGTGAGCAGGAGAGGCCAGGGTCAGCTCTGGTGGAGGAATACAGAGTCCAGGTGATATCAGACATGTCAGGCCCAGAGAGAGCAATGGGCTTGGTGCTCTGTGAGGGCGGAGGTGATGCCTGGAGATGCTCTTTAAGGATGTACCACCTCTGAATATTGGAAGGCAGAACTGATGGTCCTCTGGTTGAGGACTGACATACTCGTGGGCACTCCCAGGCAGTACTGTTGGGTCTGAGGTGAGCAGGGCCTCTCTGCCGAGCTCAGGCTGCATCCTGGTCATGTGGGCTTCCAGGTACCAGGGCAGCCTGCGATAAAGGAAGACAAGAGCATAATCGAGCTTTGGGGATTTGAGTGTCTAGCTATAGAGGGGGGCTACCCAGCAAACTCCCTATCGGCACCAGCCTGACTGGGGCACGCCCTTCCCTCTCCTGGAAGAGTGGAAAGCTGAGCCGAGAGCTCGACTTTGTCAGCCACCACGTGCGCACCAAGCTGGACGAGCTCAAGCGGCAGGAGGTGTCTAGGCTGAGGATGCTGCTCAAGGCCAAGATGGATGCACAGCAGGAGCCCAGTGAGTGTGGGTGGATGGCTGTGTCCTGGGTGGGGAGCTTGTCCTGGAATTCACTCTGTAGACCAGGCTGGCCTTGAACTCACAGAGATCTCCCTGTCTCTGCCTGGTGCCCCCACCACCAAGTGCGAGTTTGCCTTGCTGAGACAAGGTCTCATGCAGCCAGGCTAGCCTCAGCTTACTATGTAGCCAAGGATGGCCTTGGACTCTTGATCTTCTTCATCTACCTCTTGAGTACTAGTGTAGGCCACTACATATTGCTGCTTTTTCTTTTAAATATCTTTATTGAGCTGTATAAGGGCCTGTGAGATGGGTAAAGGCGCATGCCCCCAAGCCTGATGACTGAGTTTGAACCCTGGAATCACATGCTGGGAAGGAGAGAACCACTCCACATAGTTGACCTCTGACCTTCACATGAATTCTGTGATATGCACCTGTACACACATGTGCTAAAGGCAATGTCCACCAGCTGTGGGGTGGATAAGTAAGACATGATCCACACCATGGAACTTAGCCCTAAGAAAGGTAAGAGAAGCTGGCAGGCAGAACAGCAGAAATGGGGTGCTGTACGAAGCCAGACATAGAAGGCACACGAAATGTTCCCAAGAGCAAATCCACAGAGATGGGATGGGGATGCGTGGCTGCTGGTGGTGGAGAGGGAAAAGACGGTGCTGGCTGAGGGACTGGGCATGACAGCAGTGTCCTAAAGTACTGGTGGTGGCGCTCATATGCGCCTTTGAACACACTAAAGCCATCAAACTGTATGCTTTAAACAGGTGGTTAGGGGCTCGGCAAATGACTCAGCCCGTAAGGCACTTGCCGCCGAGGCTTGGTAGCAGCTTGCTGAGGACTGGCGAGCTGGATGAGACGTGCCCACTCTCACAGCAGCAAACTAACAGGAGCCGGTCACGAAGCGTGGCACCAGGCTGCAGTGGCCAGCCTGGACTGGCGTGACTGTCCTCGTGGTTTTTGTTATTTGAAGCATCAGAGTCAGTGGAGGGCTCACTCCAACACGTCCCAGCCACTGTCTCAGGCCCATGCGCCATCCTCCTTGGCCCTCTGTGACTTTGCCCTTTGCATTCCTGCCCCGACTCAGGGGTTCTGACAGAGAAGCCATGGTGGGTGTTCTTTTGCCTGATCTTCCCTTACCCAGACTTGCAGGTGGACCACCTGAACCTCCTCAAGCAGTTTGAACACCTGGACCCTCAGAACCAGCACACATTTGAGGCTCGGGACCTGGAGCTGCTGATCCAGACGGTACGGGATGCTCGGTGGGGAGGAGGGGGACTGGGTCGAGCTGTGGGTCTGGGTCGGCGCTCCACACGGTACAGGATGCTCAGTGGGGCAGTGGGGAGGAGGGGGGAACTGGGTCGAGCTGTGGGTCTGGGTCGGCGCTCCACGCCCTCCTGGTTCTCCACGTGAAAGCAGGGGACTAGGCTCCTGATGGAATCTGTTCTCAGCATTTTAAGGTGCTCAGCAGCGTCCCGGGCTTATCCACTAGATGCCCTAAGACTTCCTCCTGGTGTAGCTGGCACCGACAGCTGTCCCTTGGTGCAGAGCCACCTGGTGTGCATCTGCCCTCACAGCATCTGTCTGTGTCAGTTTCTGCTTGCCGCAACAGTGACCTATTACAAACGTAGTAGCTTGAGAAAGCATGGATGCCTAGTCTTATAAAATGTGTTTTAGCCAGGAGATGGTGGCGCACGCCTAATCCCAGCACTTGGAGACAGAGGAAGGCAGTTCTCTGTGGGTTCAGGGGCAGCCTGATCTACAGAGCTAGTCCTAGGACACTCAAACCCTGTCTCAAAAAAAAAAAAAAAAGATTTGTTTTGAGCCAGTGTCTTTATATGTAGCCCCAGGCTGGCTTAGAATTTGCCATCCTCTTGCCTCAGTCTCCCAAGTGCTGAGACTGCAGGCTGGCTCATTTCCCTAGTAAGCCCACCACACATGCCGTCCCCTGTTCATCACTGAAGTGCTGAGCTGGTGGAGGACGTGGAAGGTTCACATCTAAGCTGCTACTACATGAACATCATCACTTTGGGAAAGCAGCCTAGGGGTTGCTGTGGGTTGGACCAACCATGAGGACCAAGAAAGTGAAGTGATGCCAGGTTTCTGAGAGGCAGGGAGAGCATGACCCTCTTGTCTCTCCACAGGCCACCCGAGACCTCGCCCAGTATGACGCTGCCCATCATGAAGAATTCAAACGCTATGAGATGCTCAAGGAACATGAGAGAAGACGTTACCTGGAGTCTCTGGGAGAGGAGCAGCGGAAGGAGGCCGAGAGGAAGCTACAAGAGCAACAGCGCAGACACCGGGAACACCCCAAAGTCAATGTCCCAGTAAGAACCTCACATATGCTTTACCATATCCAATTCCTTTGCAGAAAAAAAGGCAGATGCAGGACTACAACTCCCAAGAGGCTTTGAGGCAAAAAGTTCATCTACCTATATGAAACTGCTCCAAGGGTTGCCAGGAATTGTAGTTCTAGCCGGGCCCATAGCACTATCTGACCCGATATAATGGCTCTCAAACTCATTGGTCACAAGCTCCTGCTGTTCTTCTCCACAGGGCAGCCAAGCCCAGTTGAAGGAGGTATGGGAGGAGCTAGATGGATTGGACCCCAACAGATTCAACCCCAAGACCTTCTTCATACTGCATGGTAAGGTGGGGAGAGTGTTCCAGAGCCAGGCTGACATGAGAGGTCCTGACGGTCCTCTAAATGCCATGGGAAGTCTAATCTTCCGTGGGGCTCTGTGAGCCTTACCAGGCCTCCTTCATATCCTGACTGGCCAAAGACCTTGCCCCTCCCTGTTGTTAAGCCTGGGATCTAAGATGGAAGAGGGCCAAGTCTTTCTCCTCATTGTTCTTTCTTTTCCTCTATATTCTCCCCACCCCACCCCCTGCCTTTAGTTTTTTAAGACAGGGGTTCTCTGTAGCTTTTGTTTTGTTTTTTTTTGTTTTTTAATTTATTCATTATGTGTACAACATTCTGCTTCCATGTATGCCCACACACCAGAAGAGGGCGCCAGATCTCATTACAGATGGTTGTGAACCATCATGTGGTTGCTGGGAATTGAACTCAGGACCTCTGGAAGAGCAGCCAGTGCTCTTAACCTCTGAGCCATCTCTCCAGCCCCTCTCTGTAGCTTTTGGAGCCTGTCCTGGAACTAGCTCTTGTAGACCAGGCTGGCCTCGAACTATACCCAAATTACAATTTTTTAAAAAAAATGTAGGGAGCCAGTGGTGGTGGCGCACGCCTCTAATCCCAGCACTTGGGAGGCAGAGGCAGGCGGGTCTCTGTGAGTTCAAGACCAGCCTGGTCTACAAGAGCTAGTTCCAGGACAGGCTCCAAAACCACAGAGAAACCCTGTCTTGAGAAACAAAAAACAAACAAACAACAACAACAACAAAAACCAACAAAAAAAAATGTAGGGAATAGGGGAATGGTTCAGTTAGAAAATCCTTTGCCTTGCAAATATATGGGACTGAGTTCAGAATCCCAGAACCCACATAAGCCAGGTGAGGTGGTGTCGGCCTATAACCAGTGCTGGTGAAGGGGAGGCAGAGATAGGCAGGTCCCTCCGAGCAGCCTGCCCACTTGCAGGTCCAGGCAATGAGAGGCCCTCTCTGAAAGAAAATGAGGACACACACGCAGTTTCTTCTGCTTCCAGAGCTATGCTGTGCATGCTTGCGTCCACGTCCCCACAAGAGCACACAAAGCACCACATCCAGCAGACATGCCAGCCCCTGGGCATCTGATACCGCGGGCCCTGAAGGTGCCTGCGCTCATGTGCGCATACCCACATGCAGACACATACACATAATTGATTTTTTTATGATAAATTTATTTTTATTTTTTAAAAATATTTATTTATTTATTTATTATGTATACAATATTCTGTCTGTATGCCTGAAGGCCAGAAGAGGGCGCCAGACCTCTTTACAGATGGTTGTGAGCCACCATGTGGTTGCTGGGAATTGAACTCAGGACCTTTGGAAGAACAGGCAATGCTCTTAACCACTGAGCCATCTCTCCAGCCCCTTAAATGATAAATTTATTAAGGAAGACAAAGTTATGCTTCCGGGAATGGGATGAGCCAGAGAGCAGGGAGATGACAAAGGCTCAGATGCCCACAGCAATAGTTTCTAAGTGAATTTCTTATTTTTTAGAGAGTTATTTATTTATTTATTATGTATACAGTATTGTCAGCATTCTGTTTGCATGTGTGCCTGCAGGCCAGAAGAGGGCACCAGATCTCCTTACAGATGGTTGTGAGCCACCATATGGTTGCTGGGAATTGAACTCAGGACCTTTGGAAGAGCAGGCAGTGTTTTTAACCACTGAGCCATTTCTCCAGCCCCCCTAAGTGAATTTCTGTAGCAAGTGGTGGATTTGGCTCGGTTTTTTGTCAGAAATGGAGCATCACGATGTGGAGCAAGCACTTCAGCACTGACCTTTGACTCCAGCCCAGGGTGGAGTGCTCTGCTTGGCAGCTATTCCAAGATAAACTTTAATCTTGCAAATCTGGAACTTTGAGCCCAGTACAAGGAAGCATACTTTTTGATCCCTGAGCTCCCAGCAGATCTGGGAGAGGATCAAGAGTTCATGGTCACCCTCACCCACTGGGCAGTTTGGAAATCAGTCTGGGGTGTAGGAGACCTAATCTAAAAAAAAAAAAAAAACCTGGTAGTGGTGGCGCACACCTTTAATTCCAGCACTGAGGAGGCTGAGGCAGGTGGGATCTCTGAGTTCAAGGCCAGTCTGGTCTACAGAGTGAGTTCCAGTCCAGGACAGTCAGACTTACGCACAGAAACCCTACCTTGTAAAAGTAAAGAAAACAAGCAATAAAAGCCTTTAAGTGGTGGCGCAGGCTTTATAATCCCAGCATTCTGGAAGTAGTGGCAGTAAATTTCTGAGTCTGAGGCCAGCTTGGTCTACAGAGCTAGTTCCAGGATAGCCAGGGCTACACAGAGAAACCCTGTCTCAGAAAAATAAAAACATTAGACCTCGTGCCCACCAAACAGCTCCTAGTTCACTCTTCCTCAAAACCTCTGGATTCCATATCAGTATCTGCCACTGTGCGTCCTGTCTGTGATTCTGGCTCCAGACCCCCGAGTAAACACTGTCTGTGCTGGGGAACTGGTTTTCACTGAAGCTCTGGTCACAGGACCAGTGGCTACCGAGATAGAAGACAGTTCCAGAGAGGACGTACAGAAAAGTGGGGGGAAAAGTGAGGGTACGGGGTGGCAATCCTGCCGTGCGCAGGGTGCTTGGCTAGCCTGCACAAAGCCCTAGGTTCTATCTTCAGTGTTGTTAAAAGAACAAGAACAAGGGATTCCAAATGCTGGGTGTATCCTTGCTGCACATGAGTGAAACTCGCACGCACGGACAATGGGCTTCCTGGCTGTCATCCACGTTGCACAGGAAGGACTAGAGCAGAGGTGGTGGGTGTGGGTGGTACTGCTGGCCCTGCTTATGAGTGGGCACCCTGAAGGGTAAAAAGAATCTGTCTGGACTGTTCCAGACGATCAGCAAAGCGCCAAACCCTGGAGCCCTGTGCATGGCAAGTACTGGGGACTGGTTCATAAAAGGAGACAGAAGTGGGTCTAAGCAAGGCATCATCTTGAGGGACAAACTGACAAACAAGGGCAGTAGTAGTCCATGATACATGGACCTCCCTGGCCACTGGGGTTGGCATGGACCTGGTTCTCAGAGAGGCAGAGGTCACGGGGCCCCTGGACTCTTCTTCTTTTTTTTTAATTTTTTATTGAGAAAAAAAAAAAGTTTCCGACTCCTCCCAGCCTCCCATTTCTCTCTCCCTCCCCCCACCCTTCCCCCCCTCCCCCCACTCATCTCCCCCTCCC
>NW_026068073.1:734303-772080 GCF_014885135.2 Alexandromys fortis
TTCGAGACAGGGTTTCTCTGTGGCTTTGGAGCCTGTCCTGGAACTAGCTCTGTAGACCAGGCTGGTCTCGAACTCACAGAGATCCGCCTGCCTCTGCCTCCCGAGTGCTGGGATTAAAGGTATGCGCCACCATCGCCAGGTCTTGGTTTGGTTTTGAGACAGGGTTTCTCTGTGTAGCCCTGACTGTCCTGGAACTCTGTAGACCAGGCTGGTCTTGAACTCAAGAGATCTGCCTGCATCTACTTCACCCAGCCAGAACTGGTTCTTACAGCAACAGGCCCTGCAGGATACTGATGCCCACAGGCCATGGCCACCATTCTATTCTCTGCTGAGAGACCTCACAACCACCCACAATTCCTTCATCAGCTTTTTCCTTGGAGACCAGACTCGTCCAAACCTCTGTCCCTAATATCTCTTTTCTCCCAGACATCAACAGCGATGGTGTCCTAGATGAGCAAGAACTGGAAGCTCTCTTTACCAAGGAGGTGAGTGTGCCGGAAGCTTTCTGGGCTAGACATACTTTAGCCTCTCATTCCCATCAGTGAGAGTGCAGGAGAAAACTACAACTCCCAGCAGCCCCTGGGGACAAAACTGTTACTAGTAGCATCAGGCCCCATGGTCCTCTGGGAGGTGAAGGATGTTTCCAGGAGTGGGGCTTGCCTGGGCCTCTCAGCACTTCATGCTTCTCCCTTCCCCCTGCAGCTGGAGAAGGTTTATGACCCGAAGAACGAGGAGGATGACATGAGAGAGATGGAGGAGGAGCGGCTGCGTATGAGGGAGCACGTGATGAAGAACGTGAGCGAAGCCATGCTGTGGGGGGAGTGGGCAGCAGGCTCAGCACAGCCCTAACCCTGACCTGGCTCTCCAGGTGGACACCAACCAGGACCGTCTTGTGACCCTGGAAGAGTTCCTAGCATCCACCCAGAGGAAGGAGTTTGGGGACACCGGGGAAGGATGGAAGGTGAGGATGTGGGAACTCTCTGGCCTACGTATTGATCTCCCAGTCCACCCTTTCCTTCAGCACCTCTGGCTGCTTCCTGGTCTGTTTGGGTTTCTGTCCCTCCTTCTGGTTTTCTGATCTCCTATTCCCATTCCCTATCTCTAGGCCCCTGTTCTCTTTTCTAGTCTTTTATCAAACACTCCAACCCAGTCAGGTCGCTGGGTGTGGCACACATACACCCCAGCCTCTCACCCTTCCACTTCAGTGAGGCTGAGTCCTGTGTCCTGTGTCTTATAGACAGTGGAAATGTATCCGGCCTACACAGAGGAGGAACTGAGGCGTTTTGAGGAGGAGCTTGCTGCCAGGGAGGCTGAGCTGAATGCCAAGGCCCAGCGCCTCAGCCAGGAGACAGAGGCTCTGGGGCGCTCCCAGGACCGCCTAGAGGCTCAGAAGAGAGAACTGCAGCAGGTGACTCCCTGGGGAGCCTGGGCCCCTTATCTGCATCTCGTGTGGCCTTTTCCTGTATCCTGACGGGTGTCTTCAGGTGGGATGGCCTGTAACTCCCGCGTTAGTGATAGTGGATACATTTATGCATTGTTAGTAAGAGTGGGGGGGTCCACGCCTGGCTATGCTGCTGCAGCCATTTTTCATGAGCAGACAGGGGGATAAGGGCTCAGTGGGGGAATGCCCAAGCCACAGCAGGAGGAAACTCAATGCCAACTAGTGTGAATCCCTGTACGGTGGCCACTTAGCAGTTGGCTCTAACCTCTTGTCTCTGCGTCCACTTCCTGCAGGCTGTCCTGCAGATGGAGCAAAGGAAGCAGCAACAGCAAGAACATAATGCTCCCCCTTCCAAACCCGAGGGACAGCTGCAGTTCCGTGCAGACACAGGTACTGGCTCTGGACCCTGGACCTTGGATCTGAAGGAGTCTGCCTGGGAGTCGTGGATTGTCTAACGACATTCTCCCATTTCCTCCGCAGACGACGTCCCTGTCCCAGCTCCAGCAGGTGACCAGAAAGATGTGGCTACTCCTGAAAAGAAGGCCGCAGAGCAGCCCCCCGAGCTGCCCCAGCTGGATTCCCAGCACTTATGATCTCTCACTGACCCCAGCCCTCAAGTTCCTACAGTGTTGGAAGCCGGATGAAGTGTCCTTGCGGCCTCTCCAGAGGCCTGAGCCGGCATGGCTTCCTGGGGAGGAGAACAGGGCTATCATGTTCCTCAGACGCGCCTCTGCCCGTCTATCACTCTCAGCTCATCTCTCACAGCCTCCAGGTCCCAGTCCCTTCCTTCTGTCTCCTGGCTTTTCTTTATTCTGTCAGGGACTCGCTGCAGGAGCTGAAGTTAAGAGAGACCCTCACTTGGACCTGCCCCAGACCCGCCTTCCTTCCTGGTTTGCTCTTAGCTGTTCCAGGCTCCGCCACTTTGCGTCCCGTGCCTAGTGTCAGAGGACCACAGGACCTTGGCTTGGTCCCTTGGACTCTGCCTTCTGTGGGGCCGGTGATCTCAGTTCCTTTCAGTGGCTGGAGGCTTGGGACATGGGATGTCCTTCAAGTAACTCTCAGCTCTGCCTGGACCCCTGGCTTCCATTGGCACCTCACCAGCCTTACCCTGACCTCCTGGCCCCCAGAAGGTACCCAGATACAGCTATATCCCTAGCTGAGATCCAGCTGCCCTCAGCCCCCTGCAGGGGCTCCTGAAGTTGGCACGCCCACGTCCCTGGCTTCATGCCAGCCTGCTGTGTCCTACTCCATGCCCAGTTCCACTCAAATAGAGCGCGGCCCAAATGAACATTGGCGTGTTTGTGTGCGCATACCACCCTCTTGGGCGTCCCATCCACGTGCCCCTTCTTCACTCCTCCGTGTTCTATTTAAACTTCACTTCTGAGAAGATTGGTGGGGTGGTTTTCTGTCTGTTCTTGGCAGCATGGCTTCATATTGCTTCAAATTGCATTGGGGACAAAAAAACCAAACCTGAGCTTGAAAAAAATTTAATAGCTTAAACAATTTAAAAAATACATTACTGAAGGGGCTGTGGATCCCTTGGTGTAATGCCTACCTAGCGTGCATGAGGCCCTATGTCCTGCAGGCTATTTAAATGAGGAATGGGAGCAAATGCCTGTAATCCTAACCCTTGGGAGGTGGAGGCAGGAGGAGCAAGAGATCAGGGTCATCCTAAGCTGTCCAACAAGTTGAAGGCCAGGCCTGAGTTCAGGCCAGCTGAGAAGACTACACAGTGAGATCCTGTCAGAAGGGGGGCACGGTTAACACAAAAGTGTCTGCAGGCATGAAGACCAGTGTGTAAAATGTGACTCCAGCAACGGGGAGGCAGAGACAGGTGGGTCCCTTCAGGTTGCTGGCCCACATCCTAGCCAATTCTGCAAGCACCAAACCTTAGGGAGACTCAATAAAACTGCAGCATGTTGAACACATCCAACATGGCCCTCTGGCCTGCACACACACTATCTAAGGCTTCAGGATTCTGAGGAGATTTTCCAGGCTCCCTTCAGGGTCCCACATCGCTGTGACAGCTCCAGATATCACCCACACCTGCAGAACATGCAGTCTGGATTGTGTCAGTGGGAGAGCCTGCTTCCCAAAGCCCATTCCCAGGCGAACACCAGGATGTGCTGTCTTTAGTGCTTTGTCATCTGGAATGGGGACGTTCTCTGGTGCAATGGGTATTTGGGAAAAGGACCAAGGTCATCTTTACATAAGGGCATGCCCCCAACAGCTGCACCACCAAGTGTCACCGATGATGACGTCACAGGAGCCACAATGTGGAGCCCCAGAGTTAGGCTTCTAGCTGAGGTTTAGCGGAAGGAGTAATGGCTGGAGTCTTAGGAACCAGTTTTGTGACTTTCCCTTCTTCCATCTACCAGGAAGTGCCTGGAGTTCCGTAACCTTAGACCTGGCTATCACTGATTAGTTGCCATGGTTTCTGGGAGAATGTATTCTGTTCTCCAAGATGGTACCACGTGTAAGTGATTCAGAGAGAAAAAACAAACAACACAGCAGCTCCACTGCTGGAAACCCTAACTGCTTAGAGACCCTCAGAGAGGGGAGGGGCCCACTCCAAGGTCTTTTTTGTTTGTCTTGCTTTTTTTTTGTTTTGTTTTGAGACAGGCCATCACTATGCAGCTCTGGCTATCTTGGAACTCTATGTAGACCAGACCAGCCTTCAACTCAGAGATCCTTCTGCTTCTGCATCTCGAGTGCTGGGATTAAAAGCGCGCACCACCAAGTCCTGCATAACACCTTTTTAAAAAGATTGTTAGTTCTGAGTATAGGTGTGTCTGTGTGTCTGACACAAGAGTGCCGGTGCCCACAGATTTCAGAGAGCAGCTGCAGTTACAGGTGATTGTGAGCTTCTCAGTGTTGACGCTGTGAACCACACTCAGGTCCTCTGCAAGGGCAGCCCATGCTCTTAACTACTGAGCCATCCCTCCAGCCCCAGCTACCCGATGTCTAAAATGTCTGCAATGCGAGGGAAACTGGATATTGCCCTGCTGAAAGTGGATTTAGCCAATAAGTTGAGAATCAGTTTTCTATTTTACATACTAGGCCACAGAACTCAGCTGCTCTCTTAAGGATTTCCCAGAACTAGAAGCTGCAGGAACTCGCATTTTCTGGAACAGAAATGTGACACCCCGCACACACACCATGGGGTCCAGTCCTGAGCCAGGAAGAAGCACAGAGGGGAGAGGATTCTGTCCCTAACTCCAGGGGTCATAAGAAGTGGAACCACCTGTCAGGCCTGTGGCCCAGGCCTATCAGCTGCTTGGGAAACTGAGGCAAGAGGGTCATTTCAAGCACACAGTGATACTGTCAGGGAATGTAATGAACTGTCGTTTCTATCAAAGGGTTAAACAGAAATGGGAATAGTTATTATTCATAACTACAGTTAGGTGATTACAGATTAATATGGCTATGGTTAGATGTTGCATAACAGTTCAATGATTGATTAAAACTACAATTACTGACAATTCCTGTCTCACTAAATTGTGACTGAATATTCAGGTCAGGCAATGTTAATTGAACCTGAAGAAAAGACGGAATGAAACCATTCTACGAGAGCAGGACGTAGCGGGTGCAAATGAGATGTCCTTTCTTTTCTCTCCAAAAGTTAAATGAGATAAAGTTCCATCATTAAAGAGACTTGTAAAGACAAAACTGGGGGTGGAGAGGAAGGGGCTCAGCATTTAAGAGTTCTTGGCTAGGTTCCCAGCACCCACATGACGAGAGGCTCCCGGTGTCTATAACTCCAGTTCTAGGGAATCCAACATCTTCTCCTCCTCATGCCATAGATTTGAGGGTGTGCCTGTTTGCACTTATGACACTGTGTACATGCATGGTGCACACAGAGGACAGAAGGCATTGCATCTTCTAGAACTAGAGTTAAAGATGGTTGTGAGCTGCCATGAGGAACTGAACTCAGGTCTTCTGGCAGAGCAGCCGGTGCTCTTTACTGCTGAACCACCTCTCCAGCCACGGAGACACCCTCTTCTGACCTCTGTGAGCACCAGGTGTGCACATACACACATACATACAGGCAACACACACACATTTGAACAACAAAAACAAACCTAGTGGGTCCCTGCTGGGTGTGTTCGCTTGCTTGATTGGCACGGCCATGCCCCCATCTACAGATTTTGCCTTGCCAAAAACACTTTGGGTCCTGTGGTTCTTTACTTGAGATCCCAGACCACCAGTTTCTAATGATAGCAAGACCCTCTCTCAAAATAAAAAGTAAGAGGGCACCTGAAAGATAGGCATAGTGATATATCCTTGTAATCCCTGCATTCAGGCAGGAGGATTGCTCTGAGTTGAGGTCAGCAGCCTGGGCTATATATATTGTGAATTCCAGGCCAGCAACAAAGTATGGCACTATCAAAGGGGGAGGGGAGGAGTAAAGCACAGTAGCATTGGAGAAATGCTTCTCTCTCTCTCTCTCTCTCTCTCTCTCTCTCTCTCTCTCTCTCTCACACACACACACACACACACACACACACACACACACACACACACGACTCGAGTATCTAGAGGTCAAGGTCTCAATCAAATCCGAAAGCAGCGGACTGTGGAGGACTGTAGAGCCCAGCGGCGTAAGGTTCCATTGGCCCCGCCTCCAGCCTGCTATTCTTGAAAGCCGCCAGGGGCAGCTCCTCGCTGGCCGTAGATTCCAGACCTGCAGTGGAGAGCGGAGAGGATGGCGCTGCGCTGGGGCATCGTGTCAGCTGGCTTAATCGCCAGCGACTTTACGACCGTGCTGAGCTCACTGCCTCCCTCGGAGCACCAGGTGCAGCTCCCTAGGGAAACCCTGGGGCTGAGGAAGAGGGGAGCCTCGGGTCTAAGAAGGTCCCTATCCCAGGACTGAGACAGGAGGCGACCCTGAGAGGAGAAGGGAACGTTGAGGTCTTCTGACCTCAGCCGGGAGACTTTTTCACAGCGCACTCCTCCTCACCCCAGGCTCCTAACCTGAGGCGCTTGAGGGTGACGGAAGGGGAGCTTAGCTACCCAGAGAGAAGCTATTGTGCCGTCAGGGACTGGGCCTTGGCTCATGGGGACCTCACTTCCCTTTATATTTAGGGTCTTGCCATGTACCCGGGATGGTCTTGTCCCATTATGCAACTTAGGCTAGCCTGAGCACGTCTGGCTTTCCCACGCCCCACTTTCTCCTCCTCCCAAACAGGAGGCTGTCCTCTCCCTATTTCAGCCTCTCCCATTGTCTGTCTCTCATCTACTTTATCTCCTACAACGGCCCCACATCACCCTTTGAATCCCACACCAGGTGGTGGCAGTGGCTGCGAGGGACCTGAACCGGGCAAAGGAGTTTGCCCAGAAATACAACATCCCCAAGGCATATGGCTCCTACGAGGAGTTAGCAAAGGACCCAAACGTGGGTGAGTGGCCTGGATAGTGGAGGTGGAGGCAGAGCTGGGCACAGCCTCTGGCCTGTGCTGTGGCAAATGGGCGGCGGTGCAGTTCATTAATCCCAGCCCAACTGACCTCGGTGGGGTGGGCGGTGCTTTGGAAAGGCTTGGGTTCAGCTGGCTTAGGAAGCAGAGTTAGTAGGCATGCCCTGGCCAACGACCGGCTCAAACTATACCTAGATGCCAGGCTGCTGAAGCTGAGGCCAAGTTTCTCAGGAGGCTCTTGGGGATGGAATCTCACAATTTAGGTTCCTCCAAGCTGTAATCCCATCACTCTGCTGTAGATTAGGCTTGGGTCAAACTCACAGAGCTCTGCCTGCCTTGGTTTCCACTTTCATTCATTCTTTCTAGATTTATTTATTATGTATACCACGTTCTGACTGCATGCCAAAAGAGGGAATCAGATTCCATTCTGTTAGAGATGGTTGTGAGCCACCACATGGTTGCCAGAAATTGAACTCAGGACCTCTGGAAGAGCAACCAGTACTCTTAACCTCTGAGCCATCTCTCCAGCCCCGATTTCTGGTTTCTAAGTGTTGGGACTAAAGACGGGGCTCCTTATTTTGAGACAAACCTCACTATGTAGCCCAGACCCGTCTCAAATAGGTTATGTTGTTCTTTTTTAAAAAATGCTACAAGATCCCCGCGGCAGTAGGCAGCAGGTCCCAAATGGTGGTGGCGGGCCATGTGGTGGCAGGCAGCGGGCTCTAGGCGCAGCCAGTCTCAAGCAGAAATGGCTGCTGGTCCCAGAGCGGTGGCCTGAGCGGTGGTGGCAGGCAAAGTGGCGGCAGACAGTGGGCCCCAGGCAGAGACGGCTGCTGGTCCCTGAGCAGTGGCTGGTCCCAGGCAGGGAGACACATGGCAGGCAGGCAGAAGACAGAAACATGGGGAGGGGAGGGGAGGGGAGAGGGGGAAGCAGAGAAGTGGGGAGAGAGGCAGAAGCGAAGCTGCCTCTCCGAGAGGAAGATGGGAAAGAGAGAGCGAGCTCAGGCCGGAAGCTGGAGATCAGCCTGCCTCAGCGGATGGGGGAAGGAGTGGGCGTGGCTTGTCTCTTAAAGGGACCAATACCATAACAGGTTATCCTCCTACCTCAGCCTCCCAAAAGCTTGGTAGTCTCTTTTCAACTAGAGGATTAGTTGAACACACCATTTAGTCCCTGAACGTTGGCAGACAGGCCTCTTTGTGGGCAGTGCTGACCCAATCTCCTTCCTTCTGCTGCAGAGGTGGCCTACGTCGGCACCCAGCACCCCCAGCACAAAGCAGTGGTACTTCTCTGCCTGGCAGCGGGCAAGGCCGTCCTGTGCGAGAAACCCATGGGTGTGAATGCAGCCGAAGTTCGGGAGATGGTGGCAGAGGCCCGTTCTCGGGGCATCTTCCTTATGGAGGTAAGCCTGGAGGGCCCCTCTGACATCCAGACAGCCCAGCTGCCAGGACTAAACACAGTTGCCCAAGCTTGCACACAGTCAAAATGCCAAAGGATCAGAATCTCACTGAGGCCAGGATACAACTGAATCTAGCCTCTGTTGAAGGCACAAACCCAAGTTCACTGTTCCCCACTTGAAAAGAGCAATGAGGAAAAGTATTTATTCGGAAAGTAAGAAAACCAAGGAAGACAGAGGCCATTATGCTTAAGGGCTTGCTGGCGCGAGACTTACCTAAGGAGTTGTGGGGAGGTGTGGCAGGCCGACCAACAGCTCAGGAGAGGTCCACAGCGTGCAGGAGCTTCCCAGAGGCACGGACTGCTGTTATCTGCGGTCAATGCCTCTGTGAACTTGAGGAAGCCACGGATAAGAACAGTGACTCAGCCTTTGTAGATTCTCCCAGAAAAAGTTATGTGCTGGCCCTGGAGCACAAACGGTTTCTTTCTCAGGCAGAACAGGAGACAATGAAGAGATACTTTTCCAGAGAGCCATCCCCAGCACAGGGGTGGCGACCTTCAAGGCCCTGCACAGGGGAGGTGACCTTCAAGGCCCTGCAGTTCTGAACACATTTCATGGCTCCAGGCAGAGATATCACCTATTGCGAAGCTAGTGGGTGACTAAAAATTTGCCACCAAACTGTGTGACTTCCAAAATCAAAGACTTGGAAAAAAAACATTTTAGTGCTGGAGAGATAGCTCAGTGGTTAAGAGCACTGACTGCTCTTCCAGAGGACCCGGGTTCGATTCCTAGCAACCACATGGAGGGTCACAACTGTCTGTAACGTCAAGATCTGACACCCTCATACAGACACATGCAGGCAAAACACCAATGCACACAAAATAAAAGTAAATAAATTATATAAAAGAAGCTTTTTACTATTCTTTTTATTTAATATGCCAAGTGTGTACTTGGTGCTCACAGGGATTAGAAGACAGGACTCCAAAGCTACACAGAGAAACCCTATCTCAAAAAACAAAAATAACTTGGGAGGCAGAGACAGGTGGATCTCTGTGAGTACGAGGCCAGCCTAGTCTATAAGAGCTAGTCCCAGGACCAGGACAGGCACCAAAGATACAGAGAAACCTTGTTTCCAAAAAAATAAAATAAAATAATTAATTAAAAAAATTGGGGGGGGGGCTGGAGAGATGGCTCAGAGGTTAAGAGCATTGGCTGCTCTTCCAAAGGTCCTGAGTTCAATTCCCAGCAACCACACTGTGGCACACAACCATCTGTAATGGGGTCTGGTGCCCTCTTCTGGCCTGTAGGCATACACACAGAATTTTTTTGTTTTGTTTTTCGAGACAGGGTTTCTCTGTGGCTTTGGAGCCTGGAACTAGCTCTGTAGACCAGGCTGGTCTCGAACTCACAGAGATCCTCCTGCCTCTGCCTCCCGAGTGCTGGGATTAAAGGCGTGCGCAACCATCGTCCGGCTAGAATATTGTATACATAATAAATAAATAAATTTAAAAAAATGTGCAGGAGGTGGTGGCACACCCCTTTAATCCCAATATCGGGAGGCAAAGACAGGTAGATCTCTGTAAGTTTGATGTCAGCCTGGTCTACAGAGTGAGTTCCAGGACAGCCAGGGCTGTTAAACATAGAAAAACAAAAGATAAAGCAAAACAAAACAAAACAAAAGACAGTATCAGATCCCCCGGAACTGAAGGGGTTATAAGCCACCTTGTGGTGGGTAGTATACAAATCTGAGTCCTCTGCAAGAGCAACAAGTGCTCTTAACTACTGAGCCATCCCTCCAGACCCTAAAATGAGTGACTGTTTCTACAGTCAACCAAGAAGAGATCAGATGTTTGATCCCAGCACTCAGGAGGCAGAGGCAGATGGTTCTCTGTGAGTTCAAGTCCAGCCTGGTCTAGAGAAGGAGTTCCATACAGCTAGAGCTGCACAGTGACACCTTGTCTCAAAAAGCAAGAAGGAAGGAAGCCATTAAGTGATGCTGAAGAGAGGCTGGGGATGTGGCTCCGTGGACAGAGTGCTTGCCTGCATGCAGGAGGCCCTGGGGATGTGGCTCCATGGACTGAGTGCTTGCCTGCACGCAGGAGGCCTTGGGCTCCACCCTCAGCACCATGAATAGGGAATAAGGTGGTGACTCACTTCTGTCCTCTCGGCACTGGGCAGGAGGCAGAGGCAGGGGGAGTAAAAATTCAAGGCTTCCCAGCCTAGTGGTGAACACTTTTATTATTTATTTATTTTGGTTTTTTAAGACCTGGTTTCTCTGTGTAACATAACACTTTTGTTTGTTTATTTGGTTTTTTGAGCCGGGGTTTCTCTGTGTAACAGCCCTGGCTGTCTTGGAACTAGCTCTAGACCAGGCTGGCCTTGAACTCAAAGAGATCCTTCCTTTCTCTTCCTCCTGAGTGCTGGAATTAAAGGTGGGAGCCACCACTGCCCAGCCCACTTAGCACTGGGATCTTCGTGAGTTCCAAGCCAACTAGGGTTGCCAGACTGTATCTCCAAAAAATGAAGAAAGAAAAAAATGAAAGGAAGGAAAGAAAGGGGGAAGGAGGGTGGGTTTGCAGTTGGAACGGAAGAAATGGCTCAGAAGCGAGAACACTGGCTGTTCTTTTAGAGGACCAGAGTTCAGGTCTGATCAAAGGCATTGGATTGTTTGCAGTCGGGACTTGCCGCCCTCTGCTGGCCTTTGTGGACACCTGCATGAATGTGTGCCATACAGACTCACAAACTTTATTAAACAGTGCAAGGTTCCTTTAATCCCAGCACTCGGGAAGCAGAGGCAGGCGGATCTCTGTGAGTTCGAGGCCAACCTGGTCTACAGAGCTAGTTCCAGGACAGGAACCAAAAGCTAGGAAGAAACCCTGTCTCGAAAATCAAAAAAAAAAAAAAAAAAAAAAAAAGAAAAGAAAAAGAGAGAAGGGAGAGGGTTGGAGGGGGGAGGGGGAACACAGAGAAACCCCCCCTCCGGCCCCGCCCCCTTGCCTCCTGAGGGCTGGGATTAAAGGTGTGCACCACAATGCCCACCGGTACAAAGTTTTTTAAAGGGCTAGAGATGTTATCTCAGTGGCTAGACCATTTGATTTGTTCCTTAACCCAAGGCTCTGGATTCACGCCCACTCGCCCAAGGCATGGTAATTTAGCCTAGGGTGGACTTTCCCCACAGGCCAGTCTGATCCAGCTGGTTCCTCAATCGAGACTCTACTTAATGAGTTCAAAGCCAGCCTGAGCTAGGTGATACCCTATCTAAGAAAATAAACAAACATGTTTATGGGACAGAGATTAGTTAGAAAAGGTAACTGGGAAGGTGGCCGGGTGTGGAAGGTCAAGGCAGGACCTTCTGTCAGCGCCTTCGGGCTGTGGGAGGTTAGAGGTGGGTTTTGGGTTTTGGGTAGGGATTAGGATCCCTAGGAAGATGTGACTGATTACCTCCTGAGTTCTGAAGCCTCCTTCTCCCTGGGCTCCCCTCTCTGGTTTGCAGGCCATCTGGAGCCGGTTTTTTCCTGCTATGGAGGCTCTTCGGGAAGTTTTGGCCCAAGGAACTGTCGGGGACCTACGAGTGGCCCGGGCAGAATTTGGGGCAGAATTGAGCCATTTACCCCGATCCACAGACTGGAGCCAGGCCGGCGGCAGCCTGCTGGACCTAGGCATCTACTGCGTGCAGTTCCTCTCTACGGTCTTTGGTGCGCAGAAGCCCGAGAAGGTTTCAGCCGTGGGAAGGATCCATGAAACAGGTACTGCGCACCCTCGGCTAGAAGGCGGTAGGAGGCGTTCTCGCTCAGTTCTCCTGAGCCCCGCTTCCCCCCAGAAAAATCAAATTAAACAGCTGGAGGGACTTCCTTGAGGGACGCCTCTCCCAGCCACGCACTACACACAGAAAGAACTACCATTCCCAGAACTGCCAGTGGCACATGTATACTTTTAGCTGGTTGTTACCCCATGGCTTTCTGGGAAATGTAGTTCAAAGAATTAGTGCACCCTCAGAAAGGTCGGTAAGGCCCAATGTCTCCTTCAAAACCTGACTCCCAACCCCACCCTCCACACCTTTACCCTTTTACACAGGTCAGCTCTCCACTGGTCATGCACTGACACTGTCACGTGATCTGAGACTGGATTGCTCTTTTAATTTGACTGGTCAAATATTAATGATATTAATATTAATGTCATGGGAGTTGATGAAGAGATTTGTTTGTTTGTTTTGTTTATCAAGACAGGGTTTCTCTGTAGCTTTGGAGTCTATCATGGAATTCACTCTGTAGACCAGGCTGGACTCAAACTCAGAGATCTGCCTGCCTCTGCCTTCCCAAATTTGGGATTAAAGACATGGGACAACACCACCCGGCAGGATTTTTTTTAAAGGTTATTTTAATTTGTATGTATGTATGTGTGGTGTCAGCATGAACATATGCTATGTGACCTCAGAGGTCAGAAGAAGGAATTGGATTTCCTGAAACTGGAGTTTCAGGCAGCTATGAGCTGCCATATGGGTGCTGGGAACTAACCCACTTACTCTGGAAGAGCAGCAAGGTCTCCTACACACTGAGGTAAAATTCAGATGCCATACAATTGCTCGTTCAAAGTACAATATTATTAATTCTGGGCATGGTAGTTCAAGCCTGTAATCCCAGCCCTTGAAAGACAGAGGCAGGAAGAGTTCATGAGTCCAAAGCCAGCCTGGATTATACAGTGAAGCCTTGTTTGATAAAAACAAAACAGGGTGGGGGAGCTGGAGAGCTCTGGCTGTCTTTCTAGAGGTCCTGAGTTCAATTCCCAGCAATCACATGGTGGCTCACAACCATCTGTAATGAGGTCTGGTGCCC
The DNA here is from genome assembly GCF_014885135.2 of Alexandromys fortis. Classification (NCBI taxonomy): domain Eukaryota; kingdom Metazoa; phylum Chordata; class Mammalia; order Rodentia; family Cricetidae; genus Alexandromys; species Alexandromys fortis. The sequence continues at coordinate 747,385 of NW_026068073.1, forward strand.
TCTTCTGGCATGGAGGTATACACGCAGACAGAACACTTCATTATGCATAATAAACAGGGAGCAGGGACCAGGTCAAACCTTGGAAGCCTCAAGGCCTGAGTTTGATCCCCGTGGAGAGAGAATTTTCTGGACTCTTCTCACTTGTACACGCATGCTGTGGCAAACTTCTAATAAATTAGACACACGGCAGTGTGTGCCTGTAATCCCGGTTCCTTAGGGAGTGGAGACAGGAGGGTCTGGGTAGGTTAGTATCCAATCCCTAAGAACTTGAACCCGAACTCCAGAAAATTCTGTCACAAACTAATAAACAAAACCCAGCAAAAGCAACAAAAATGAGACTAAAGAAAACAACAAAAACCAGGCCAAGTGTCTGGGCCAGGGGCTGGAGAGATAGCTCAGAGGTTAAAAGCGCTGGCAGTTTTTCCAGATGACCCAGAGGATCCAGGTTCAATTCCCAGCACCCACATAGTAGCTCACAACTGTCTGTAACTCCAGTGCCTGGGAATCTGACACCTTCACACAGACACACATGCAGGCCAAACATCAATGCATTTAAAATTAAAATAAATCATATTTTTTTTTTAAAAAAAGTGTCTGGGCCACGGCTGGAGCCGGTGCAGTCTGTCCTGCGCCCCTGCCCTGTGCTGACCTGCGCTTTCTTTACAGGTGTGGACGACACCGTTAGTGTGCTACTTCAGTACCCAGGAGGGGTCCACGGCAGCTTCACCTGTAGCATCACCTCCAACCTCCCCAACACAGCATACGTGATTGGCACCAAGGGCATGGCCCAGGTGAGCCACACATGTCTCGGAAGGCTGTGCAGCAGCCTTCCGGGGGGGCCTAAAGCTGAAGTAACCACTATTTACCCTGTGTCTGAGACATTCAGACTCCTCAACAGCCAAGCCAAGGGATGCGGTTTCAGCCTTAAGGCTATAGTCCCCTATTCTGAGGCCTTTGGGTTTTGGTGCCTACTTTCCCAACTCTGAACACATGCTCTGCCACCAGGTGACTCTCCAGCCCTGAGTTCTTTCCAGCTATATTTGTTACTTTCCCTAATCCTGTGACCAATGTCTGACAGAAACATTTTAAGTGAGGGAATGGTTCATTTTGGCCCAGGCTTGCCCAGCACGACCTGTCGTCAGCTCAGCACGGGGGCTGAACAGCTGTGATCTGTAGCAATGGTGGGCTTTACACACAGCTTGCTCTCCATGCCGGTGAGGAAGCCGGGAACTCAGGTGAGCACCAAGAGTGGACATAACCCTCCAGGCCCACACTCCAGCCACCTACTTCTGCTGTGAACCGTTCAGGTTCTAAACATTATGCCAGCCGGGCTTAGGACTTTCCAGTTGTCTCCAGACAATCTGTGTCTCACCAGCGGCCAGATTTTCTTGGACTCTGTGAATGCTGTTGCTAGACAGAAATCTGATTTTTTGGTCTGAAAATGTGGCTCAGTGGAAGACATGGCTAGCGTGTATGGTACCCTGCAGTTGACACCTAGCTGCCAAAGAAAGGAGATCCTGTTGGGCCTGGGGTGCAGGGGGCATCACAGTTCCAAGCCATTCTGGGCTACAGAGGGATTTCAAGGACAGTTTGGACTACTTAGCAAGACCTTCAAAAATAAAAAGGAGAGAGGTGGTGCATGCCTTTAATCCCAGCACTCAGGAGGCAGAGGCGAGACCAGCCTGGTCTACAAGAGCTAGTTCCAGGACAGGCTCCGAAGCCACAGAGAAACCCTGTCTCGAAAAACCAAAAAAAAAAAAAAAAAGGAGAAAGAATCTAGAGAGAGAGATATCTAGCTTTGCCTAGAATCCTCCAGTGAGGGCCGTGTGCACGGCTCAGCAGAGAGCACACTTTTAGCGTGCAGCTGAGTGTGTTTGATCCCTAACACGTCAATGAAAAAGATGGAAAAGGGAGAAAGAAATCATATATCCAGCAAGTCAAGCTATAGAGTAATTTCAGCCCTTTCCTGCATTTTGTAGGACTTCTACCGTCCTTCCCTCGTGTCCCAGCTACCATCCACTGGTTCCATTCTGTCTTACAGGTGGGCAGAGGACTACTTTAGCGTTCAGGTCTACTAGGTTGTAGAGACCTACTAGGTTGTAAGAAGGAAGGTTGTCAGCGCCCTGCTTTGTGTGGGTCCTTGGAAGAAAAAGTGTCATTCTAGGGAATTAGGCTTAGCAAAAGCAGGGTACTGGGAACTGACTGCTCCTTGCTCCACGAAAGCCTTTATATTGTTACAGGATATACATCTTTTCAGAGTTTCTCTGTTATGGCTGTCCTGGAACTCCCTTTGTAAGCCAGGCTGGCCTTGGATGCACAGAGATCCGCCAGCCTCTGCCTCCTCCCGAGTGCTGGAATTAAAGGTGTGCGCCACCACCACCTGGCACCACATACCCAACTCTTATCTGAAATTGTTTGAAGGAACTGTTTGTCCAAGCGGTTCTCAGCCTTGAGACTTCTTGGTTTGCCTAGTCCTCCCTTTACTAAGAAGCAAACATTTAAAGGAAAGGTAAGAATCACTGAAGGTAGTTCAAAGGCAAGGTGCTAACACTTGGGAATTCAAGCCAGAGGCAATGTCTCTGTGGGATCTCTTCTACAGAAGGGGTTGTAAGGTGGCACACACTTGTAATACCAGGCAAAAGAATCAGAAGTTCAAGGGCAACCTCAGCTTCACTGGGAGTTGGGATCCAGCCTGGGCCTCATGAGCCCTCGTCTCCAACAGTGATGATGCCATCCTGCGGTGTGGTCCTGAGCCTTCGTTACTGGACTGGAGGAGGAGCTAGTCCTCAAGTCTAAGCTGGTTTTGATTCCAGGAGACAACAGACAGGGTCTTAGTATGACAGGATCATTGCCAAGAATCAAACTCATCAACCCCAATCCCAGCAGAAGGCAAGCTTGAACCTCACAAGTCAATGGGGATAAAGCCTTAGCTCTCAGGTGCCAGAGCTCCTCTCCGGGCCCACTAGACTGAGTGGTAGCGGTAGGCATTGTTATCTTCCTCCAGATTTGCAAAACATGGTGCCCAACGGAGCTGGTAGTAAATGGTGAGCGTAAAGAGTTCCCTCCGCCTGCCCTCGGGAAAAACTACAATTTCTTAAATGGATCATGCATGAGTTATGAAGCAAATCACGTCCGTGAGTGCCTACGCAAAGGTAAGAAGTGAAGGACTACAATCAGGCTAAGCAAACAGGTAATTTGGAACTACATTTCCCAGGATGCTGAGGGACATCCACCCATTCAAATCACCTAGCCTATTCCATAACCATTTCTGGGAATTGTAGTTTTCTTGGTGTCCAGTGTGTGGGTTTTGGACGAGGCTTCCTGTGCTCTCTCCTCCCAGGTCTTAAGGAAAGTCCCGTAGTTCCTCTGGCAGAGAGTGAGCTCTTGGCTGAAATTCTTGAGGAGGTGAGGAAGGCCATTGGAGTCACCTTCCCCCAGGACAAATGATGGTGCAGCTCCTGGGTTGGACACAGCAAGCAATAATTTTTCCTACTTGGGACACTCTAGCTTGACCCTCATTGCTTTGGAGTTATTTTTGCAAAACAGTCCGAGCTTTCCCGTTGGAGAAAGCCCTTTCTGGGCTCTTGAGAGTCACCGTCCTCTTGATGTTCTTCCTGCACATTCTGGCATCACCTGTCCTCACACTCACTAGGATGTAGCTCTGGGAAGTGTGAGTTGATGCGGATGTCTTTCTGTGTGCTGTGAATATGTTTTCCTCTCATTGGTTGATAAATAAAGCTGCTTTGGCCTATGGCAAGTCAGTATAGAGCCAGGTGAGAAATCCAAGCAGAGATACAGGAGAAAAAGAGCAGAGTCAAGAGAGATGCCATCCAGCTGCCCAAGGAACAACATGTTAGCAGATCAGTAATGCCACAGCCACGTGGTGGCAATACTCAGATTAATAGAAATGGGTTAATTTAAATGTAAGAGCTAGGGGCTGGAGAGATGGCTCAGTGGTTAAGAGTACTGACTGCTCTACCAGAGGATCCGGGTTCAATTTCCAGCACCCACGTGGCAGCTTACAACTGTCTGAAGATGCAGTTGCAGAGGATCTGACACCTTCACACCAATGCAAATGAAATAAAGTTAAATAAACCATAAAAAAATAAATGTAAGAGCAAGCTAGTTATAAGCCTGAGCCATAGGCCAAACATTAATATAAGCCTCTGAGTGGTTATTTGGGAACTGGCGGGCGGGAGAGAAACTTCTGGTTATAATGATTGTTTTCTGGTCCAAGGGTATCTTGGGGATCTGGAGCCAAAGAATCCCATAGTCATGTCATGTAACAAACCTCACACAAGAGGTTTTATTGGGGAGAAACCCAGAATGGCAGCAACCCCAGAACAGAGACAGCAAGGGCTGGGCAGAGGGGCAGGCTTTTTTTTTTTTTTTTTTTGTAAAGATTTATTATGTATATAGTATTCTCAGTATTCTGTCTGCATGTATGCATGCAGGCCAGAAGAGGGCACCAGATCTCATTACAGATGGTTGTGAGCCACCATGTGGTTGCTGGGAATTGAACTCAGGACCTTTGGAAGAGCAGGCAGTGCTCTTAACCACTGAGCCATCTCTCCAGCCCCAGGGGCAGGCTTTTATAGGGTCTGTTATGCATGCACAGTGAGCCACAGAAAGTACCGAGCAGTCAGAAATATGATTAGGACATTAACCCTGGGTCATGGGGGTGGGGACAGGCCACGGGCAGGATGATTTCCACTGGCCTGTTACCTACAAAGAGAAACCCAAAATAACCTGGAAGGCATGCGGAATACCCGGTGGCTAGGATTGCCAGGTAACCCTGCTATGCTTGCTCTGACTGGTTGAGAGTGGGTGTGGCAGCAGGGTGTAATGAGGAGGCAAAAGCGGGCAGATCTCTATGAGTTTGAGACCAGCCTGGTCTACACAGCAAGTTTTAGGTCATCCAGTTCCAATGTGAGCCCCTAGAGAGGGATTGGTTGGGGGGGTTCAGGAGGCGGGGAGGGGGTACTAGGACAGAGACCCTGGAGCTGGAGAAATGACTCAGGAGTTAATAGTCCTCGTTGGTCTTGATTCAGGTCACAAAGTGGTTCACAACTGTCTTTAACCACAGTTCAAGAGAATCCGATGCCCTCTGACCTCCGTGAGCAGCCAGGCACACCGGGTACACATCCGTGTGCAGGCCTTAAGTCTCACACCCTGGGTCAAAGGGCTGAGGTGCCTATTTCACGTAGCAAAGCCGACCTGGCTGCCAGGTTCTCCCAGCATCCCTCAGACCCTACCTGTTGGTGGTAGGGCATGGCTGGCACACCCTGCCCTCTACCCTGAACCCTCCAGCCCAGGAGCTCCCCAGAAGCTCTGCCCTGTGTAATCCAGACATTTGGGTTCCTGCCATTTTGTACCTTTGCCTCCTTGGCTGTTGCGTGTCAGTTCCCTTCCCTCCTCTTCTCTCCTCATAACCGCGGTCAGTACCCTCTTGTCAATGCTGGACTTTGCCCGAAGTCTCTGCCTCTACTTACACCTTTCAGCTACAATAAACTTTCTTCTCCACCATACTTACGAGGAGTCATGTCCTTTCTTCTTTATTTTTCTTTTCATTCACAGACAAAACACTCATACATATAAAATAAAATAGATACATTTTTTAAAAATTCAGCCAGAGTGGGGTGGTGGTGGTGCACATCTTTCATCCAGCACTCAGGAGGTAGAGGCAGGTGGATCCCTGTGAGTTCAGGGCCAGTCTGGTCTACAAGAGCTAGTTCCAGAACAGGCTCCAAAGCTACAGAGAAACCTGGTCTCAAAACAAACAAAGAAGTATGGATTTAGGATACATTGTGTGACTCACTAGGCTCCCACACCAAATTTTGTTGTTGTTATTTAATTTTTTGTTTTTCTTATTGTTCTTTTAAATTTTGTTTTGTTTTGTGGGGGTCGAAGGGGCAGAGGGTGGATGTGAGGGGATGAGAGATGAGTAGAATCAGGGTGCATGATGTGAAATTCACAAAGGATCGATAAAAAGTTAAAAGAAAAAGAAACGAGAAAAAAGCCCTGGTGCTAGGAGGGCTTTTTCAACAGAGGACTAAAGCCAGTCTTGACACCTACATGAGTCTACCTTCCCCCAGGGCCCTGGCCACCCTAAGAAGGCTGATAAATTCCTCCTAGTATATTACAGAGTACGTTCTTGCCTGTTGCTACTTCATATTCTGAAGGTTTTCTTTCTCTCATTCGTTTTTTCCCTTTTCTGTTTATCTATTTATTTACTTATTTTTTGTTTTGTTTTGGTTTTGGTTTTTCAAGACAGGGTTTCTCTGTAGCTTTGGAGCCTGTCCTGGAACTAGCTCTGTAGACCAGGCTGGTCTCGAACTCACAGAGATCTGCCTGCCTCTGCCACCCGAGTGCTGGGATTAAAGGCGTGCGCCACCATAGCCCGCCTTATTTACTTATTTTTTGTTCATTTGTTTTTATTTGAGAAAGGGTTTCTCTGTGCAGCCCTGGCTATCCTGGAACCCTGGTTTGAGACCAGGGTGCCCAGTGCTGGGATTAAAGGGATGCTCCACCACTGCCTGGCCCTTCTTTCCTCTTGAGACAAAGTCTGTTTTGGCCATGCAGGCTGATTTGAGATTCAAAGCAATTCTACTTAGGGCTTCCACGTTTTGGGATTACAGGGATGGGGGCATACTAGGGTCTGTCCCATCCCTTTCCTTTCTCTGTTTGTTTTGAGGGAGGATCTCACTACTGAGCTTTAACTGGCCTGCCACTCCCTAAGTAGACCAGAGAGATCTCAAATTCAGAGAGCTCTGCTTGCCTCTGGGTCTGGAAGCTGGCATTAAAGACGTAGTAGACCAGACTGATCTACAGTTCATGGAGGTCTACTTGCCTCTGGGTCTGGAAGCTGGTATTAAAGACGTAGTAGCCTCTGGGCACTGCCTGATTTTGATTTTTCAATTCTTAGTAATGCAGCCTGGACTCAAACTGCACAGTCCAGGCTTGCCTCAAATTCTTTGGCAATCTTCCAACTTCACTGTCTTCAGGGCTGACCTCGCCCCTGTTGGCTATCACCCTGATCTGGTTTTGTTTGTTAATTTTCTCCAGATGGGGGTCTGGTTACAGTACTGGCTGGCTTTGAGCTTGAGGCGATACTCCCTTCTGCCTCCCAGTGCTGGGAGACAAAGTGATTATGCCTAGTCTCGGATTTTGTTTTTGAGACGAGGCTTTGTTGCTTATCCTAGGCAGGCTTTGAACTCGAGGTAATCTTACTTCAGCCTCTCTAGTGGCGTAGCTCTCTGCCACAAAGCTATGGCAAAAGGAATAATGGGTACTGGTCTGGCTTCAGGGAGAATCGCGCATGCAGACCCGGTACTGTGGCACAAACCTGTAATCCCAGAAGGCGGAAGCCCCATGCAGATGTGTCGCATTCTCGCGACAGAGGCCCCGCCCCGGCAGACCGGGCAGTCACGTGACCAGCCCTGCGGGGCGGAGGCCATGTTGCGGGGCACCCACGTGAGGGGCGCACGTCCGCGAGCGGTCACGTGACCGGGGCGCGCTGTAGCCGCCCGGGGCGCACCCGGCGAAAGGCAGCGGCAGTGATGGACGGGTCGGGGGAGCAGCTCGGAGGCGGCGGTGAGGAGGGAGGCGGAGGACGAGGCCCGGACGAGGGACCCCGGGACCCCGTCGGCTCTGGGCTCGGGTGGGAGTCCGCTGGGGCGCGCGGATCTATCCCGCCGGGCGCGTCCGCACCCCGACAGCGGGCATCCGCGTGCGCGCCCCCGGGCAGGCCCGGGCTTGTCGCTGGCGCCACTTCCTGCTGGTCGCCCGGGCTGGGCCGGGTCCCAGCGCCGCCCCTCGGGCCGGGGGTCTGCTTGCTTTTGGTGCCCGGTTCTCCGTGTTCGGAGGAGCTGGGATGCAGGCCGGGTCCCGCCCCCTGTCCATCAGGAGCAGTCGCCCGGCTTTCCATGTTGTCTTTCACTACTAGGGTACCCAGCTCTGTCTCCCTTCAGGGTTATGAGCCTCCCCAGCCCCCTGACTCTTCCTGGGACCTAGGAGTCCAGGCACCCCTTTCCTCCTCTCTCCACCAGGGCCCACCAGCTCTGAGCAGATCATGAAGACGGGGGCCTTTTTGCTACAGGGGTGAGTGTGAGTGAGGCCCTGTTGTGGTGGGGTTGGCTTCGGGAGCAACACGCGGTTCTCACTCTGCGCCTCCCTCACCCACTTCCATTCACATCTAGTTTCATCCAGGACCGAGCTGGGAGGATGGCAGGGGAGACGCCTGAGCTGACCTTGGAGCAGCCACCGCAGGATGCGTCCACCAAGAAACTGGGCGAGTGTCTCAGGCGAATTGGAGATGAACTGGACAACAACATGGAACTGCAGAGGTGTGGTTCCTGCAACCTGGGGTCCATCCGGGGATTTATGCTCCCTCGAGAACTGGGCACTGTGTACTCTGATCCTCCCACCACTCACCTTAGATACTCTGCGCTAGGGATACTCTACATGGTAGGCCACCCCTGAGTCACAGTGGTTCTGGGTAGGTGCTGTACTATACTGAGCCGTGCCCACAGCCCCTCACAGCTGAGTGTTAGGCAGGCTCTGCTTTTAGCCTCCCATTCGTGGGCACTGCATGAATAGTTATCTTAAAGCCAGGTCTCCAGCCCCTGGCTGGTAGATGCTTGCAGGTGCTCTACCACAGAGCCGTGCCTCTGACGCCTCCCATGAGTCTTAGGCAGGGCCCTGGAGGTAGGTGTTGTGCCGCCCTCCACTTGTAGGTACTAGGAGAGCACTTCTGCTGTCACTTTCTCCCCAGGACCTTGGAACTTTGCTTTCTTAGGTGCCTCGCCTCCTTCCCAGCGCAGGCTCTGGCCTTTGTCCTAGCATGGGGAGGCTGTGGGAACTCCTGATGGGTCTGCCCGCCTTGCTCAGCACTGCTCTGTCCTGTAGGATGATTGCTGACGTAGATACAGACTCCCCCCGAGAGGTCTTCTTCCGTGTGGCAGCTGACATGTTTGCCGATGGCAACTTCAATTGGGGCCGAGTCGTTGCCCTCTTCTACTTTGCCAGCAAACTGGTGCTCAAGGTGAGCAGCCACAGGGTCGCGGGCCTCAGGTCTGTGGTGGCCCGGGTGGTGAGGTCCAGGGACAGGAGAAAAATGGCTGTGTATTTATCCCCTCAACAAATGGGTTGTGCCTAATGTATGATGGCCCAACCCCAGCACCTAGTCTCTGCCCCAACAAAGCAATTAGCCCTTCCTAATGGAGCTCTGCTTGGTTGTTGTGACGTTTGAAGTAAGGTGGATGGACAGAGAAATCTAGAAAGATTTCTCAGGATAGGTGGTACCTTAAAACTGGCGTGGTAGTTTATGCTTCTAATTTCAGTACTCATGAGACTGATGTGGGAATATCAAAGTTTAAGGTTAACTATAGCTAAATACTGAGTTTCAGACTATTCTGGCTACCTAAAACCTAGGTGGTTTTTGTTTGTTTGTTTGTTTTGGTTTTTTGAGACAGGGTTTCGCTGTAGTTTTAGGAGCCTGTCCTAGAACTAACTAGCTCTTGTACCAGGCTGCCCTCAAACTCACAAGAGATCCGCCTGCCTCTGCCTCCCTAGTGCTGGGATTAAAGGCTGCACCACCACTGCCCGGCTTTAAAAGCTAATTTACAAAAACAAAACAAACCCAAGAAATGGGCATGACAAATGGGGCGTGTGGCTGAGTAGGGAAGCCTTAGGTTCAATCTCCCATCACCCTACACAAACATAAGAAGGGGGCTGGGACCATGGCTCAGTTGATAGTATTTGATTAGCATATACACTAGCCCTGGGTTTAGTGCCACATAAACCAGGTGTGTTTGGTGCATTCCTCCAGTTCCACCACTTGGGAATTGGAGGTAGGTGATCAGGAGTTGAAGGTTATCTTTACAGAGAACATTGAGATCAGGCTGTGGTAGGGTATGTTAGGGCAAGAATAGGGAGACTACACTGTGACCATCGTCCATGCCACCCCCCATCTCCTTGATGTGGTTACCTGCTTGGGCTGATGGGACTTCAGTATTGGAGGCAGGAGGATAGTGGTCTGAACAATAGTTAGTCCACCTTGAACCCCAAAGTGCATTGTTCCAATCAAGAGAGCAAGTCCTGAGTCTGCTGGAGGCCGTCTTACCTGTCTAGAAAATGTCTCTAGAAGGTGGCTTAGGACCTGAGCTTTGAGGGGTGAGGATTGCTGGTTAAAGCTTATTCTGTCAAGTCTGCCTGCATCACAGTGATAGACATGAAGAGGTGTGTTGCCTGTGCTGGTGGTGTGTTTATATTGTCCCAGCTATACTGTAACAAGAGAATCACCTTAGTCCAGAAGTTCAAGATTGGCTTGGGCAGTGTTAGGAAACTCTAGCTCATAACAGCAAAACTGGGAAGAGTTCTTCCCATGGTCCTGCTGGGCTTTCAGAGCTTTCCAGATTGCCATTGTTGTTCCCAGGTCTTAGAGTCCTCAATATCCTTATCCTTCCAAAAGAACTAAGTATCTGGGCCAAGAGTAGTAGTACACACCTTAAATCCCAGCACTCAGAGGACAGCTGTATCTCTCTCTTTTTTTATTTATTATGTATACAATATTCTGTCTGTGTGTATGTCTGCAGGCCAGAAGAGGGCACCAGACCCCACTACAGATGGTTGTGAGCCACCATGTGGTTGCCGGGAAGTGAACTCAGGACCTTTCTTTGGAAGAGCAGACAATGCTCTTAACCACTGAGCCATTTCTCCAGCCCCAGCCGTATCTCTTTAGTTCTACAACTACAACCTGGTCTACAGAGAGTTCAGGACAGCCAGAACTACATAGAGAAACCCTGTCTCACAAAAACAAAAAACAAAACAAAAAAAACACCACCACCTAGGTGTCTGGGCCCTGAAAGCCAGCTCAAACATTCTGCACTCCCAGCTCTTCCGGGATGGAACCAGGCACACATGCTAGGCTGGTGCTCTGAGCCTTCCCCCTGCCCTGCCTTTGAGTGTTGGGCTAGAGGGCACTGAGGAGTCAGGTTCCTGAGCAGGTGGCTTTTCCTAGATCGTAGTTGATGGAGCTGACTCAGCTGACTCAAGCAGGTGGAGGTGGGAGGAGCCACTGCTTATAGAGGCCAAGGAGTGATAGAAAGGCTTGGGACCTCCTTCTCCAGCAGTGTGGGCACAGGACTCACCCCAGTGTAACCTCCCCACTCCCCGCAGGCCCTGTGCACCAAAGTGCCCGAGCTCATCAGAACCATTATGGGCTGGACACTGGACTTCCTCCGAGAGCGGCTGCTTGTCTGGATCCAAGACCAGGGCGGCTGGGTAAGACTCCTCAGTCCTTGCCACACTTTAGAGCAATGGTTCTCCACCTTCCTAATGCTACAACCCTGTCATACAGTTCCCCATGGTGCAGTCACCCCAACCATAAAATTACTTCGTAGCTACTGTTAGGAACCACAATGTAAATATCTGATATGCAGGATATCTTATATGTCATGACCCACAGATTGAGAACCACTTACATAGAACCAAGGGCCACCACAGAGGTGCCCCAGGCTGTCAGACATGATCTAAGATACTTGTCCTTGATCTCCCAGCTTGGTGCATCTGGTACCCGCTGACTTCTGTGAGCTGAGATGACTTTCCCTTCAGAACCTCTCCAGTACACTGGTGATCCTCTGATCCCAGCTTGATCTTCCCTTTGGTTTTTTTTTTTTTTTTTTTTTTTTTTTTTTTTTTTTTTTTCTTTTTGTTTTGGGCCTGTCCTGGAACTAGCTCTTGTAGACCAGGCTGGTCTCGAACTCACAGAGATCCCCCTGCCTCTGCCTCCCAAGTGCTGGGATTAAAGGCCTGCGCCACCACCGCCCGGCCCCCTCTGGTTTTTTTGAGATTGTCTCATTACCTCATGCCGGCCTCAGACTACTCTAGCTGAAAACTCCCTTGAATTTCTCAGCACCCTGCTTCCCTCCCTCGTGCCAGTTTGTGAGGTGCTGGGGAGGCCCCAGGCCCTGAGCACTCTGCCAGCTGAGCTGTGGCCTCTGTCCTCTTTCTTTGGAGACAGGGTCATGCTGTGGCTCAGGGATGGTCTGGAAGTTACTGTGTAACCAACACTGGTCCAAACGTAATCTTCCACTCAGTGCTGGTGTGGGCCACCACTTCCAAAGTCTAATTTTATTTTTGTTTTCCTGTTTTGGGATTGTGTGTAGGGTATATTTTATTTACCATTTACGTTTATTTTGATGTGTGTGTGCTTGTAAGCACGTGTGTAGAAGTCAAGATAGTGTGCAGTGGTCTGCTCTCTCCGACCCTGTTGGTTCTGGAGATGGAATTTACGTTGATAAAGGCCTGGCAACAAGCACATTTCCCATCGCTCGCTGGCCCTATGGTGCTTTTGGTTTTTTGAAACTGGGTTTCTCTGTGTAGCCCTAGCTGTCCTGGAACTCACTCTGTAAAACGTGCTGACCTTGAACTCAGAGATCCAGCTGCTTCTGCCTCTTGAGTTTTGTTTTTTTATTTTTGAGACAGAGTCCCTCTGTAACAAACAGTCTTGGCTATCCTGGACCTCACTCTGTGGACCAGGCTGGCCTCAAACTCAGAGAGCCACCTGCCTCTGTGCCTCCCGAGTGCTGGCTGGGGTTAAAGGCATGTGCCAGCACCCAGCCTTTTGTTTTTTGAGTGAAGGTTTCAACAAATTTCCCAGGTTGACATTAAACTTATAACCCTGCTGCCTCAGGGTCCTGAGTGTTGGGGCTAGGATTATAGTCCTGGGGTCCCCTTAGAATTCCCACATGTGAGCTCTCTGCTCCCACTCCTCCTTGCAGTTTGGTGTTGAAGTAACAAATGTCTCTGTTCCCAGGATGGCCTCCTCTCGTACTTCGGGACCCCCACGTGGCAGACAGTGACCATCTTTGTGGCTGGAGTCCTCACTGCCTCACTCACGATCTGGAAGAAGATGGGCTGAGGCCACCTGCTGCCTTGGACTGTGTCTTTTCTTCATAAATTATGGCATTTTTCTGGGGTGAATGGGGACAGGGGACAGGCATTTTTCTTACTTTTGTAATTATTGGGAAGGGTGGGAATGGTGGCCTGGGGGAGGGGACAATAAACCTCAGGTCCACTTTGGATTGTATGGTCCAGTGTCCACCCAGCTGGTGTCACCAGCACCAGGCCCCCTGCCCACCAGGGACTTGGAACAGCCTGCTCCACAAAGGGTGCAGCAGCTGCTGTGCTGGCCTTAGCTCTGGGGACAGGGTGTAGGCTGCAGGCCTGGGGGGCCAGATCCACCCCTGCTGGTTCCAAAGAACAGAGTGGAGAGAGCAAACTCCTAGGGGCTGGATTGCCAGAGAGGCACAAAAGGAGAGGAGGACTTTGAAAGGGGATTTGGTCCTTTCCCCCCCTGAGACTGCCACCCATATTCCCAACACTCCGCCATGCCTTCAGAGTGCTCCCTTATTTTCTATGGTTCCGGATGTTGCCTTTTTACACCTTTATTGCCTTGTCCAGGTCTGTCAGGTTGGAGACAAAGGTCAGGCTGTGGTTAATGACTAACTCTGGTCCCCACATCAACAGGGCACCGCAGACGGCAAGTCAGGGGAAAGATATGTGTAGGACACCCACCCCCAGAGTAAAACTGCATGAACACACTTGGGCAAAGAAGGGAGTGAACCGCGGTGGGGGGGGGCACAGGCCACAGCCCCCACCGTCCCTCAGCTGGGGAGGACAGGTTGCCAGTCAGGGTGAGGCCAGAGCCCCATCCCACAATCACCACCAAGCTGAGCTCAGCGTGACTCAGCAGTATTGGCCCGGGCTACCCCTTCCACCAATGACTCAGCAGCAGCCAGTGGCCCTTTTCCCAGGCCCCAAGGCCAACCTTTCCAGTTCCTTGTATTAACTCCCCTTCCAGGATGGGACATTTCTCACCTTTGCCCTCCTCTCAAGTTCCTGAGGTTGGAACCATGGTAGGGGCCTTTCCTGTCCTACTAGGACCTTGCATGCATCAAGTGTTTGGCTGAAGACGATTTTCCTGAATCCTGAGTTCTTGTTCTGTAGACTCGGATTTCTCTAATTCCCAAAGAACAAGCAGCAAGGAAGCCTCTGGACCAGTCTCCAGGAAAGGCAGCCCAGAAATTCCCCATAGGCATGTCTCAGTTCCTAGAAAAACCGGTCCCCAGACCAGACAGGCTCCAGGACTCAGAGCACCAGAGACGCGCACACGCGATACTCCAGGGCTCTCTACCCTTTCCATCCCGCACACCACCTCAAGGCTTCAAGACCTCCGGAGGGAAAAAGCAAACCCACGAAGCATCGTGAACCTTGAAACCCTAGACTTCTGAGTACCCCTTCCATACCACATATCCCCATGAAGTGATACCCTTCATCACGTGAAGCAATTCTTGGGCAATGGAGGTTCTCTTTGCCCTACAGACTACCCCACCCACACTGAGCCCATCGCTGAACTCATGTTCTCAGGCCTTGCCTTCTGTGAGACACCCCCAAAGGACCTCAGAGCCATCCCTCCCCCGAATCGTCATGACCACCCGACCTCAGATTCGCGCTCGAACCACGACCCCCGCCCCTCCCCCAGCCTCCATTTCACAACGCCCTCGCGCTCCAGGCGCGTGACTACCCCATGGGAGGAGGGTGGGGCCGGGATCCCCCTCAGTCAGGATTGGTCGAGTACAATCTTCCTTCCCCACCTCACAGCACCGCCCATTGGCTAATCCCTGGCTGGGGCGTTCCGCCCCCTGGGGGGGTCAGCACAATATAAAAGGAGCCGTCCGCGCTCGGCCCGCAGCAGCCTTCGGAGATCCCGTGGATCTGTGTCTTGCTTCAACAGTGTTTGGACGGAACAGACCCGGGGCCTCCCTTTGTTAGCTTCCACCGCTCCTCATCTGCAGCTGCAGCCTCCGGGACCATCACCTCGCCACCTTCAGCTCCCAGGACCAGCCAGCACCGTCTCTTTGCGGGTAGCTCCAGACTGCGTCTCAACCATGACCTCCCAGATTCGTCAGAATTATTCCACCGAAGTGGAGGCTGCCGTGAACCGCCTGGTCAACCTGCACCTGCGGGCCTCTTACACCTACCTCTCGCTGGTGAGTAGCCCGGGCTGCCCTCCGCACTGGGTCTCTCGCCCACCCTGCTGCGCATGCGCCGGCCCCCTTTGTTCCAACGAGGGCGGGGACCTCGTGCGCCGGCCTCGCCCCTGCACAGTTCTTGTTTACTTTGAGATTGTACCCCAGTGTGGACGACCAGGCTGGCCTCAACTAGCACATACTTTCCCTCTGCTCCCGAGTATTGCTTTTAAAGGTGTGCGCCACTGCGTTCCGTTAACTCTCGCTTATAATATTTCTTACCGCAGGGCTACTATTTTGACCGGGATGACGTGGCTCTGGAGGGTGTAGGCCACTTTTTCCGCGAATTGGCCGAGGAGAAGCGCGAGGGCGCCGAGCGTCTCCTCAAGTTGCAGAACGATCGCGGAGGCCGTGCACTCTTTCAGGATGTGCAGGTAAGAGCGGCGGGGGGACATTGGTCACCACCGAGCGCGCCGCACCCATGCGGCCCCTTGGTTTGTTACTGCCATCCCGTGGTTTTGACCCGATATAGGTCCGACTGCTGGAAAGTTGCATTCCATTCTTGAGGGGTGTATGTGGTGGTGGTGGAGATTGGCAGGTAGAGACAGTTAAATGCACAGTGTCTCAAAGTGGGAAATGCAGTGCAAACCGAGACCACAGGATGCTGTGATCCGGGGAGGCAGGGTCTCACTTTGTGGCCCTAGTTGACCTGAAACTCATCAGAAGCGGGCCGTAATGTTTCTGTACTGAGCAGGCCCTGCATAGGTCGTTTTATTCTTGGCTGGGAGGAAGATGGAGGACTAGTTCTGAGATACTATTTTCTCTTGTGCAGAAGCCATCTCAAGATGAGTGGGGTAAAACCCAGGAGGCCATGGAAGCTGCCCTGGCCTTGGAGAAGAACTTGAACCAGGCCCTCTTGGATCTTCATTCCCTGGGCTCTGCCCGCACAGATCCTCATGTAAGTACCTTCTTAGTCCCTTTTTTCCCTGTTATGGCAAGACCTTGGCTGCCTGTATTTGCTTTGAACTCTCAGTAATACTTCCATCTCAGCCCCTGAACGCTGTGATTATAGAGAACCATCTCCAGTTATTCATTACCTGTCTTTGGGACAGAGTTTTAACTGAACCTCCTGCTCACACCTGCCTCTGAGAATTGGGTCTCTGATGTCTCTCCTTCCTTTGCAGCTCTGTGACTTCCTTGAAAACCACTTCCTGGATAAGGAGGTCAAGGTCATCAAGAAGATGGGCAACCACCTGACCAACCTCCGCAGGTTGGCTGCTGGGCCCCAGGCATCTCTGGGCGAGTACCTCTTTGAGCGGCTCACTCTCAAGCATGACTAGGAGGCCTCTCCTTCCGAGGGGCTCCCACCTCTGCTCTGCACCAGCCCGCCTCAGGACCTTCACCCGAACCTCTCAAGAAGCCACTAGGCAGCTTTGTAACGCCCTGGAGCCCCTCTCAAGTCTTGGACCAAGTAAAAATAAAGCCTTTTGAAGCAGCAGTTGGTGACGCCCGGCTCTTGTTTTCTGTGGGAACCATGTGTGTTGGAGGGATCTCCACCTTCTCGGGGCAGATGGGTCTTGGCAAGAGTGGAGGCCTCATAGCTGAGCTCAAATGAGCTACACCCCTATCACTGAAGGAACACTAAACAACAAATGGGGGCTTCTAAATGCCAGTGCAAGGCTTGCTGGGAGGGTGGGGCAGCCAGGGTCACAGGGTGTCTATGGGATGCTGAGCTAGAGATTGGGGCCATCAAAAAGGAGGATGTGAAAGTTGGGACCACTGTCCAAACGGGAACCAAAACCTTGCTCCAGGGGTGGGTGGGATAGGGTCACTGGATCACACTGCTGTGTCTGCTCTAACAGGAGGAGGGCTGGGTGAAACGGCTCCGTGGATAGTCACGTGGGTAGGAAAATGACCCAATACAATCACTGCTTTGTAGTCTGGCCACCCCATCCTCAGGTTTAGAGATTGAAGGGAGAACTCAGCCATGCAGAAGGCACTGAGGTCCAAGAACCAAGGAAGTAGCCAGTGTGAATGAGAAACATAATTTAAGTTTTGGTTTTCATGGTGTTGGCTGACATCCTGCTTGGCCACACCCCAGGAGGCTGCTTTTCACTCTTTGAGGCTGGGTCTTTCCTCAGTCTAGGGAGGCTTTGAACTTTGGATCCTTTGTTGCGAGCCCACGTATCTTTCTACCCAGTGTCACAGCCTCAAATCCAAACTAAGTCAACATTACCTTTCCTGAAAACCCCATCGTCTCCCAACAGCAATTCAAGGCTTTGCACAGAAGCCCTGGGCAGGCAAGAGCAGATTGAAACCAGGAGGAAGCTGGGGCTCCTGCTATGTGTTTGTGAGGCTAAGGCAGGACTACTGCAGATTTGAGCCACCACCTTGGGGTACGTGCCAAAGTCCTACCTGAAAAACTAAGCTTATACACAGCCGGGGAGCGGAGGGGAGACACACCACACCACAGGACTTCATGCTCAGCCACACAGAACTCTTAAATACACGTATATTTTTTTCATCTGGACACACTCCAATCACACACCTTCTGCCCTCCCCCTCCAAATGCAAACCAAGAAGGGCCTCAGGTATGAGGGCCCCCCTTCACTGAAGAGCTGGGGCAGGCCAAAGCTTGCAGGCAGAAAGGCCTTGAGGTACACATGGGGCTTCGAGAAGCCAGTGGGCTTGGTTCTAGATCAGGAAAGGGGACCAGGGGACAGCACAGTGATCAGACTCCTGGTTTGGCCATTGGGAGCCAGAGCCCAGCTGTTTCACCGCAGGCTGAGCCGTTGTGGGGTTGATAGTCATCCTGTTCTCAAAGTTCCAGGAGGCATTTCCTGGAACCAAAGGGAAGAATAACCTCTGGTCCACAAGAAGGCAAAAGGGTCTGGTCCAACTCTGCATGCTCCCTGGGAGAAATGAGCAGGACACACCTAGGGAGATCAAGCTTGCAGCCTGTCCTGGAATCCCAGCTGTGGGCTGAAATGGAGGACCTTAAGCACTGTTACCTTTGCTTCACTGACTTTTGCCCTGCCTGGCCTTGAACTAACTTCCTGTGTAGCAGAAGACAAACGCCTGACCCTTCTGCCTCTACTTACTGAGTGCTGGAATTACAGAGGTGCACCAGCAATTCAGGTTTACAGGTGAGGTGTTAGAGCTAGATCCCTGGGTGTGCCAGGCAAGCACTCTGACCAGCCCATATTCAACTATGTTAATCCCTGAGGCGTCCTAACTCTGCACTTGGCGTCCCGGTTGCAGGGAGGCCACAGATTCTAACATGAGGTGGTCTTGGGGGCAGGCCTGGGCACAGCATACTCTGTGGTTTAGGATCAAATGAAGAAGCTGCAGCCTGGAAAACAATAAACTAGGAGGCTGAAAACCTCTGGCATCGAAGAACAAAGGCAGATTCCTGGCCTCTGGGACCCAGTCTGAGTCTGGAGACTCCAGACCAGAACACAGAATGCATTCTGCAATTCAAGAAAGGCACACAGCGGTGTGGAGTGTGGGGGCTCCAAGACTGGAGCCCAGGGGCTGGAGTGTCTGAAACAGGCTGGGCTGTGGACCACACTGGGTACGGGTCCCTCTCAGGGTCTGGAGTGGGGTTCAGGCACCCTCCCATCTATCAGGCCCTCTGCAGGAGGGGCACAGGACAGGCAGGGAGTGGGGTAGAGGGGCTTAGTTACGTTCCTCGCCCACGGAACTGGTAGGACTCAGGGGCTCAGTGGGTGTGCTGAGTGAGCTGGAGGCGCCAGTGTCCACTGAGTTGCTTCTCTTGCTTCCGCCTGTGGAGGAAGAACAGGAGGCCCGGCGGGGCCACTCCGGTGCTCGGATGTTGCGGCGGTCCTTGGCAGCCTCTTCTTCCTCGTCATAACGCTCACTGTCTTCCCGCAGTAGTCCATCCCGGGGCTCTTCCTCATCCTCACTCTGGTGTGGGCTGGAGTGTCGAGACAGTGAGGGCGATGGCGGTACGGAGGCTGGCCGTGGGTAACGGTACCCCTGGGACTGCATAACCCGGAGCAGACACAAGCAGGGTGAACGGGCGCCATGTAAGCCCTCATTAGTGTTCATTAACCGTCAGTCCCAAACCAGCCTGTCCTGCCCGGCCCAGCATTGGTCCGGGCTTCACTTACCGCATCTACCGCATGGGGCTCATAGGTGAAATGATCTGGAAAAGCCTTGGCCAGGGCCATGTGGCGTGCAGACATGTAGTACTGGGCAGAAAGGGGGACAGAATATGTCAGAGTTACACTCCAGCTACTGGCAGATCAAGCCCAGCCACTTTTTTTTTTCTCTGTGTAGCCCTGGTGGTCCTGTTAAACCCAGAGATCGGCCTGCCTCTGTCTCCCGAGTGCTGTTTTATTAGGCATGGGCCACTACTGCCTGGCCATATATTTTATTAAAAGAACCACACTCCCCAGATTATCACTGGGGGAAGCAAGGCAGGGTCTCTACACTCCGGTAGGTTCTAGGTAAGGGTCTACAACCTAACCACCCCATTTCCCCTGAGCCAACACTGAGCCAAGCTCTACCCCTGTCACAGGAGGAGTCTAGGCAAGGGCTTGACAGCCAACTTTCCCTTGGTAATTAGCTAGGCTGGCTTATAGATAGTATAGTTCTCCTGGCCTCCCCCTTCCAAGTACCCAGGATAACAAGCCTGGGCCAATAGATACAGCTGGCCCCACCTGATTGTTGTCTGTTTCGAGTTGAGGGGATGACTACCCATGCCCAACTGGCTCTGAACCGTCAGCAGGCTCCATTTTGCTACACCGCTAGGCAAACAAGTTCACTGGGCAGACTTGTCTGTCCTAGGTAAATGTCCTTATGTAACTGCAAATGCCCCGTCTGGCTAGGCACGGGCAATCTTTGTCACACCTTACCACAGGGCAGACAAATTCTCAGATCAGGTGCTGACTGGGCACACCACTACACACAAATGAAAAAAATGCTGGCCAGATGCTATTTCTAGGTTGTTTTGTTTTCCTTTTTTTTTTTTTAAATTGATTTTTATTGAGCTCTACATTTTTCTCTGGTCCCCTCCCTGGCTCTCCCCTCTCCCCTTCAACTCTCCCCCAAGATCCCCATGCTCCCAATTTACTCAGGAGAGCTTGTCTTTTTATACTTCCCATGTAGATTAGATCTATGTAAGTCTCTCTTAGGGTTCGCATTGTTGTCTAAGCTCTCTGGGATTGTGTCCTTACTTTTCTTTTTCTTTTTTGATGTATGTATGCGTGAGTGTGTATGTGTGTGTGTGTGTGTGTGTGCACACACGTACCCATCTACAAAGACCAGAGTACAATTTCAGGTGTTATGCCTCAGGAGCTTCTTTTTACGATTTGCTTATTCATGTGTGAGTATATGCATGCGTGTATACGTGTATACGTGTGTGTAAGCTGCGCATGTGTGCCGTGCAGAGACCAGAAGAGGCACTGACTCCCGGCGGTGGAATGACCAGTATTTCCTGTGAGTGCTGGTGTCTGCATGCTGATAATCACACAACAAGTGTGCCTAACCACAGCAAGCCCTCTCTCCAGCCCATCTTTTTCTTTTTTCTTTTTGGAGTCACGTCTTGTTATGTAGACTAGGCTGGCTTGGAACTCACAGAGATCCACCTGCCTCTGCAGGTGAGGTACTGAAATAAAAGATGTGTAACAATGCCGGGCCTTCATCTTGTTTTTTTGAGATGGGGGGTTTGCCATAAAGAGGGTGCTGGCTATCCAGTGAGCCCCAGGTATCCTCTTTTCAGTGCTGCACACACAGGGCCACCGGATTTATTGTTGTTGTTGTTTTCTATGGAAAGGGGTGTTTCGCCTGCTTGTTGTGTCTGTGCACACGAGTATGTCTGTCAGATCCCCTAGAAATGGAATTTTAGATGTTTGTGAGCCACCATGTGGGTCCTGGGAATCGAACCCTAGTCCTCTGGAAGAGCGGCCAGTGCACTTAACCACTGAGCCATCTCTCCAGCAACGAATTTAATTTCTTCTTTTTCAAGACATGGTTTCTCTGTGTAACAGCCCTGGCTTTCCTGGACCTCTCTTTATAGACCAGGCTGGCCTCAAACTCACAGAGATCTGTGTGCCTCTGCCTCCTGAGTGCTGGGATTAAAGGTGTGTGCCACCAGGGCTCCAGTCCCATTAATTTTTTAGAGACAGCAATTATTATAAGTAAGAGATGCTGCCCTATCTCCAGCCTCTTTCTTTTTGTTTTTATAAAGACAGGGTTTCTCTGTGTTTCACTGGCATCCTGGAACTAGCTCTGTAGACCAGGATGGTCTGGAACTCAGAGATCCGCCTGCCTCTGTCTCCCAATTGCTGGGATTAAAGGCGTGTGTTACCATCGCCCATCCATCTCCAGCCTCTTAAGGCTACAGAACCAGCTGAGGCTAAGGAAAGGGAAGTCATCGGTCATACCCGGCCTAGGTACTTCCAATCCAACAGGTCTGACAGCCGCTCTGTGCGATTCCGCTGGATGATGCGCTGTCGCCGGCTTTGCTGACAGAAACTGTAGAGGAAGGAGGTGAGCTGCGAGCAGGAGTCATCCAGGCTGCGGAACCTCCGATCCAGAATGTAAATGCCTACAGAGGCAGGGATCAGGGTTTGTTAAAAAAAAAAAAAAAAAAAAAAAAGTCTGAATTGTGGGCGAGACCCCCCTTGCTGTCCTCCCTTTGTACTGACCGTAAGCTGAGGGATCTGCGATGTGTTCCTCCATAAAGCAGCCAAAGCCCGAGAGGTTGGTGGAGATGCTGGGGATGCCCATGACGGTACACTCCGCTGTAGGGCCAAGAGTGGGAAACCAAACTCAGCAGGTCTCCAGCCTGCTCCGCAAGAGACGCCTCTACACTGCCACCTGCTGGCAACTGCTGGCAACTGCGCCAAGCACACCCTGGCTGCACCTGAGGGGTGCTGAGGGCCTCCCCCATTTCTAGGAAGGGAAGCTAGGAGACTCAGAAAAGTGAATCAGCTGAAGAGCCCGTGATTAAGAGGATACTTATTTATGGAACGCTAACGGTGGGCTTACATAACTTTATTTAATCATCACATAAGATACATTGTGTGTGTGCATGTGTGCCTGGTGTCAGAGTATAAACTTTGGATTATCACATGGTCATAGTCAGGTTGATGGTTGTTGTTCTGAGATATGTATGTATGTATGTATGTGTTTGTGTGTGTGTGTGTATATGTATGTATGTATGTTTTTCAAAACAGGGTTTCTCTGTGTGGCTCTGGCTGTCCTGGAACTCTCTTTGTAGACCAGGGTGGCCTCGAACTCACAGAGATCTGCCTGCCTCTGCCTCCCAAGTGCTGAGATTAAAGGTGTGCACCACCACCGCCCGGCTTAGTCAATGCTCTTAATTGCTGAGTCATCTCTCCAGTCACTGTCTATGAGACAGGGTCTCATGTAGCCCAGGATGACCCTAAACTCAGGAGGCAGCCAAGGATGACCCTGAACTCCCAATCTTCCTGCCTCTGCGTCCATTAGTGAGCGTTGCAGGTGTATATCCTGGCTGCTACCTGGTTTGTCTGGGGGTTTCCTGTGGAGCCCAGGAAGGCCGTGAAATGCTGACTGCTGCTTCAGCCTTCCCAGTGCGCTTGCTTCCACTAGGGGTGAGGAAAGAGCTCAGAGAGAGCTAATGGCAGCCGGTGATCCCAGGCTCAGGATAGGTAAGGCAAGGGCTGCCATGGGTTCAAGTCTAGGGGACAGAGACCCCGTGGTAGAACAAAGCTTTTCAGGCATGGCAGCAAGTATCTTTTTTTTTTTTTTGACTTTTGAGACAGGTTTTCTCTGTACAGCCCTGGCTGTCCTGGAACTCACTCTGTAGACCAGGCTGGCCCCGAACTCACAGAAATCCACCTGCCTCTGCCTCCAGCACCCGGCCACTACTATCTTAATTAGAGCAGTGCCAGAACTTGCAAGTGACCCTCAAGGCCTGGGCTGCAGCTTCCTCACAGAAGGAGGGGGTGGGCGTTACCCCTCTC
The DNA here is from genome assembly GCF_014885135.2 of Alexandromys fortis. Taxonomy (NCBI): domain Eukaryota; kingdom Metazoa; phylum Chordata; class Mammalia; order Rodentia; family Cricetidae; genus Alexandromys; species Alexandromys fortis. Next base: position 770,393 of record NW_026068073.1, read on the forward strand.
TGGAGATTCCAGCCACTCCTTCCCACATCTCCTCCCAGACATGTGTAATTCGGTTCCAGCCTTATTGGTCTTATGGCCGTAGGAGGTCCTACAGTATAGATTGTGGGAGGAGGCCCCATTGCTGCAGCCATGGAGGTGGGGAGACTCCTCTGTGATAGGACTGCTTTAAGGATGCCCACACTCCTCTGAGTAACCCCTCACCCAAGCTCTGTAAGGAAGAGAAATAATGATTCACTTAGTGTGTGTGTGTGTGTGTGTGTGTGTGAGAGAGAGAGAGAGAGAGAGAGAGAGAGAGAGTGTGCTTGCGAGAGAGAATTGATGAATGTGCCTATAATACACTCAAGAGGTAGGAGGGTCAAGAGTTCAAGGTCATCCTCAGACACTGTGAGCTTGCGGCCAGCTTGGGTTTCACAAAACCCTGCATAAAAAAACAAAATTCACAAGAAAGCCCCATGGTCTTCCCTCAGTGAGGGAGACTTTGAAATAGGCGATTGCATCTCAGAGCTCAGGGTGTGGAGAGGGGACCAGGAAGCTCAGCTGGTAGACCGCTTGTCTGGTGGGCACAAAGCCCTAGGTTCAACAGCCAGCACTGTAAAATAGGTCGCAATGGTGCAGGCTTGTAATCCCAGCACTCTGCAAGTAGAATCAAGAAGATCAGGAGTTCGAGTCCAGCCTTGGCTACATAGCAACTCTGAGAGGCACTGGGAACAGTCTTGCTCATCAGCACCTCACGGTTCTGAGAGATCACAAGCCAGCAAACTGGAGACGAAGTTATCCTTGACAACCACCGGAAATGAACACCACACCAGTCTTCTAGTCCTGAGCCCTGTGGACTTCTGTGTCACAAAACCGTATAATGGAACAGGCTCTGCCCTTACCATCATCCCTAAACTGAGGAGCCATGTTGCAGGTTCAAGCCAGAACTGCACAAACCCCAGCACTCTGCTACCCCTTTCCCTCCCCCCACACTCACCAGGTGTGTAGCCCCAGGGCTCATAGTAGGAGGGAAAGACCCCAAGGTGACAGCCTCGGACAAACTCCTCATAGTCCACAGGGAGCAGAGGGCTCGTGGAGGAGAGGAACTCCGGGTGGAAAATCACCTGCCAAAGGAAGAGAAGTAAGGACCCAGAGTAGCTAGGGAGGGCAAATCAAACAAACAGCAAAGTAGACAAGCCAAAGACTTAAACTAGATTCAGCTGGCCTCAGAAGTCATGGTTCTTTCCAAATAGTTCAGGTGGTAGTTTGAAATAAAAATGGCCCCCCAGGCTCATAGGGAGTGACACTATTAGGAGGTAAGGCCTTGTTGGAGGAAGTGTGTCATTGGGGGTGGGCTCTGCGTTTCAGAAGCTCAAGCCAGGCCCAGTGGCTCACTATCATTTCCTGCTGCCCATGGATCCAGGTGCAGCACACTCAGTTCCCTCCCCAGCATCATGTCTGCCTGTGGCTGTTATGCTTCCGCTATGGAGGAATGGACTAAGCCTCTGAACTGTAAGCCAGTTCCAATTAAATGTTTTCCCTTATAAGAGTTGTCATGAGCGATGGTGGCGCACGCCTTTAATCCCAGCACTCGGGAGGCAGAAGCAGGCGGATCTCTGTGAGTTCAAGACCAGCCTGGTCTACAAGAGCTAGTTCCAGGACAGGCTCCAAAGCCACAGAGAAACCCTGTCTCGAAAAACCAAAAAAAAAAA
>NW_026068073.1:772177-777974 GCF_014885135.2 Alexandromys fortis
GGTCATGCTGTCTCTTCTCCGCAACAGAAACCCTAAGACAGTACCCAAGGACTAACCCTACCCCCTAGCCCCCCCACCAACCCCATCCCAACCAACCACAGGCCTCACCTTCACACGGTCAGCACTGCTGTTGAAAAGGCCAATTCGGCGGATGGTGGTCAGGATGGGGTCTGAGGAGTCGTCTAGCATGTTGTGGGTGCACACAGGGGGGAAAGACTGCCGCTGTAGAAAGCACGAGTGAGGTGGGGGTCAAGGGAGGGACAGATTTGCTACTTGCTCAGGGGCCATGCTGATGCCAGGGATCTGAAGATGTCCCCAACAGAGGCCAACAAATTCCAGACTGGAACCCAGCATTTTCCTATAACTATCATGAGCAAAGCCACCACCACAGCAGAAAACCCAGTAAACTGAGGCAGAGCTGATCTGAGGCGCTCCACAGATGACGAGGAAGTGTCTGTCCTTAAGAAATCCCAAGAAACCTCGGCAAGATGAAAGCAACCACGTGGCTCTACAGCCACCTCAGCTGATGTAACCATGTAACATAAACCAGAATGGCAGCAGGATGCTGACTCTGTCCCCCCCAAAATAAGGAAATCCCAAGGAAATTTAAGTGCCCCCAGCCAAGTGGGCAGTTGTGTCCATTTGATAACAAGCTGTAAGGGCAGCTGGGAGTTGTAGTTTTCTTAAGAACCCAGGAATCATAGCTGCAACTCACAGATAGATTGATAGGAAACCCTAGACTTTTCTACTAGGAAGAGCTTATGACAGTCTTGCACCACCTCGCTAAAAGACACACACAATGGCGGTGTATGAGGGCCAAAAACTACAACTCCCACAAGGCAGCGGTGGCGCATGCCTCTAATCCCAGCACTCAGGGAGGCAGACCCAGGCAGATCTCTTGAGTTTGAGGCCGGCCTGGTCTACAGAGTGAGTTCCAAGACACCTGGAGATACATAGAGAAACCCTGTTTCGAAAAGAAAACAAACAAACAAAATGAACAAAGAAACAAAAACACTACAACTCCCAGTAGCCCACGTTAGCATTATTCAAGAAGGAAGTGGCTGCCTCACTTTAGAAATATTTTCTCCAGGCTGGGCGGTGGTGGCCAGAGGCCTTTAATCCCAGCATTCGGGAGGCAGAGGCAGGAGGATCTCTGTGAGTTCGAGGCCAGCCTGGTCTACAAGAGCTAGTTCCAGGATAGGAACCAAAAGCTATGGAGAAACCCTGTCTCGAAAAAGAAAGAAAAAGAAAAAGAAAAAAAGAAAGAAATATTTTCTTCAATAGCACATCCTACCCCATTAGTCCATGTTAGCTGTCTAGATTCCCAAACAGCCTCATCAATGTGGACCATAAGCACCAAAGCCCATGACACGCTAGAAATGAAAGAACTCCCAGCAGCCTCAGGGGCAAAGGAAGTCAGTCAATAAAGATCAAAATGTAGTTCTTATTTCATGGGCCTCATCTTCCTAATGCTTCCCATTCACTTAATTCCAACCTCAGGAATCAGAGGGTTCTGAGGGAAATAGGACACAGCCATGGGAGTGAGCTAGGGGACCCGTGCTTTAATCCCAGCACTCCAAAGGCTGAAACAGGAAGATCTTTAAGTCTGGGGCCAACCTGGTCTACATGGAGAGATCCAGGACGGCCCAAGGCTAAGCAGAGAAAATGTGTCTTCAATAATAAGACAAAAAAAAAAAAAAACAAAAAAACAAAAACAAAAAACCTACCACCATGGGCTGGAGAGATGGCTCAGCAGTTAAGAGCACTGGCTGCTCTTCCAGAAGTCCTGAGTTCAATTCCCAGCAACCACATGGTGGCTCACAAACATAAGATCTGATGCCCTCTTCTGGCCTGCAGGAATACATGCAGACAGAACACTGGTATACATACTAAATAAATCTTTTTTCTTTTTGATTTTTGGAGATAAGGTTTCTCTGTAGCTTCAGGGCCTGACCTGGAACTAGCTCTCGTAGACCAGCTGGCCCCAAACTCACAGAGATCTGCCTGCCTCTGCCTCCTCCCAAGTGCTGGGATTAAAGGTGTGTGCCACCACCTGGCCCAATAAATCTTTAAAAAGAAAAAGAGGAGCCGGGCGGTGGTGGCGCACACCTTTAATCCCAGCACTCGGGAGGCAAAGACAGGCGGATTTTTGGGAGTTCGAGGCCAGCCTGGTCTATGAGAGCTACTTCCGGGACGGGCACCAAAGCTACAGAGAAACCCTGTCTCAAAAAACCAAAAAAAAAAAAAAAAAAAAAAGAAAAAAAAAAGAAAAAGAGGGGGCTGGAGAGATGGCTCAGCAGCTTAGAGCACTGCTTATTTTTCCTAAGGTCCTGAGTTCAATTCCCGGCAACTACATGGTGGCTCACAGCCATCTTTAAGAGGATCTGCTGCCCTCTTCTGGCATAAAAGCATACATGCAGGCAGAACTCTGTATACGTAATAAATAAATACATCTTAAAAAATAAACACACACACACACACAAAAAAAAAAACACCAGCACTCGGGAGGCAGAGGCAGGCGGATCTCTGCGAGTTCGAGGCCAGCCTGGATTAAAGAGTTAGTTCTAGGTTCTAGAGCTGTTACACAAAGAAACCCTGTCTCCCTGCTCCCCCTGCCCCACAGACACACATTAATTAATTTCAACCCCCCAAATAGCTGCTCCTTGCTACCTCTCTCTGTCTAATAAGAGCCATGACTAACATAAAGCCTTCTGGGCTGTATCAACTTAGTGAAACCCTAGTTTCCACCAAGACTGGAAATGCCGCCAGACAGCATAAGTCTCTAACTGAGATTTCTCCCTTTGCTGGAACCCTTCTAACCGGATGTCTCCACCAGCGTGTTTTAAAACACCTTATGCTATTACTTTCTCTGTTCTGTTACCATACAAAGTCAAAAAATGGTTACTATATTGGAACATGGTGTTCCAAGTGACCTAAATTTGTGTGCCTGGCCCAGTCATACTCGGCTACAGAATAAACTGTCTTTCTCTCCGTCTTTCTCTTTTGGTTTTGTTTTGTGTGTTTGAGACAGGGTTTCTGTGTATAGTTCTGGCTGACCTGGAATTCACTCTGTAGACCAGACGGCTTCAAAATCAGAGATCTGCCTGCCTCTGCCTCTGCCTCCTTAAAGGTGTGCGCCACCACCACCAGGCCAGAATAAACAATCTTATTTCCTTTGATGTGGAAGTTGTGTTTTTACATTGACATTTCTGTGGATCTCAGAATTGGCCCTCTTTGAAGGGTCACCCAAGAGAATAGAACTCCCAGAAACTTTTGGGGCAAGAGGCCTCAGGAAATGCTGGGAACGGGATGCAGACCATACCTGAGTAGCAAAAATGGCTCTCTTCATCATAGTGAAGTCCTCCTTGTCCAGCATCTTGTTCATGTCTGGGAGGCTCCCCCTGCAAGGGGAGAGATAGGCATTTGGAAAGGAAGTGGTAAACAGCTCAGGTTGGGTGACCAATGACGGCAGGATCAGGGCTGGGAACTCACACTAGTAAGGACTCGTAAAGCTTCCTCCCGAATTTCTCCTTAACTGTATTGGCCGTGTCCCTGGAAGGGAGAGAGACAAATGTCACACACACACCAGCTACTGTTTACTGTCAGGCTTTGGGGCAACAGGGAAACTGAGATCTGTGCCAAGAAGCAGGCCCTGGGGGGCTTCAGACTGGGGGTGGGAATGGAGGAAGCTTCAGCTCCTTGAGAGGTGTGGCTGGAGACAGGTGGCCTTTCCTCTGATGTCAGCGACTCATCTATGAGGGGAGTGTAAAAATAGAAGGACCTCGGAGCTGCAGAGAGCCTGCGAGGCCGGGAGGAAGCCCAGCCACAGAGCCTTCCAGAAATGTCAGCTATTATTAGGGTCTGGGTGAACCTTGGAACAGTGATGCGAGGCCCTGTTTTATAAACAAGAGGAATAATATTCTGAGAGAGGAACATCTTGGCACACAAGCTCGGAAAGACTATCACCCTACTGTCTCATGACTTACGATCCTCCCAGGGACACGCTGATCTAGCCACCTGGACCCCTCTCCCTGACCCCCTCCACACCCTGGCCTCAGTGTGCTGGCTAGTATGACCTTGGACTTCTGGGCCTTCGGTGTCCCCTTCCCAACTGTTGGGATTAGAGAAATGGACCACAATCCGGGTCTATGCAATGCTGGGGACCGAACCAAGGGTCTTAAGAGTGCTGGGCAAGCGCTCTACGGACCGAGCTGCCTTCCAAGCTCGCCCTCACTTCAACATGCACCTGCTTTCGCCAGGGTTAGAACAGTGCCCACAGGCGGTAGATTTTCAGAGGCTGGGGGACAGTGAATGCATGGGTGTCAGAGAGCAGGAAATGGGCGCAGGAGGGACGCGGTGAAGGAAGGTCACAGCCGGCCGGCGGCAGGGCAGAAACTGTGGGGGGTCATCTGCCCTGATCACGTGCTCACACTTCCAGCCAGACCACACGCTTTAAGTGAAGGTTTTACGAGGAATGGGTGTGGCGTCCTGATCAGGTCAGAGATAGCCACCGCAGAGAGATGAGCTGTGGAACCCCAGGGTCAGCTGGGCAAGGACTGCTGACCAGAGCTGTTTGCGCACGGCTTGGCCCTTCAGGGTCTCCACGTTGAAATTGTTGGTCCGGGCCGGCATGATGAAGAAGGCAACAACTGTCTGCTCGCTGCCGTTCACCTGGGACAAGGAGCACAGGGACACCAGGACGCTAGACTCAACCATGCCATCGCGGCTAAGAACTATGTGACTTCTGATTTCCTTTTTTATCACAATATAGGAGATTAAAATCAAAGTCCCCTGCATAGGTAGGTGCTGTACCATTGGTCACACCTCTGGCTCTCACTGGGCCATCCTAGGCAGGGGCTCTGCCCACACTGAGCCACATCCTCAGCCCATCTATGTAGGTGCCCAACCCTGAGCCAAGCTCCCAGTCCTGCTTCCATGCCCCCCTCGCCCCCGCCCCTGCCCTGCCCCCAGAATTCCGGGATAGCAGGCCTGTGCCACCAGACCTGACTGCTTATCTTCTGGGTCTCTGTGCTCTGCTCCTACCCGAGGGTTTCCATAACCACCCCGTAGGTCTCCCTTCTCCCTGGCTATGGACACTTTTTCTCCTCCAGCTCCCTCTCCATGGACCAGGCCTTACTCTGAGAAGATAGTTGAGCCGGGCTAAGGCTTCCAGGAACACATCAGCTCCCTTGTTGGAGAACTCATAGCGGCCAGCAATAAAGAAATACAGAGTCTTGTCTAAGTTGAAGTCCAAGTGCCTAAACAAGTCACAGGAAAGAATGAGGTCTCAGTTCCCAAGCTGGGTCTGAAAACTACGAACCCCAGAAGCCACCAGGCCAAAGCATTTTTTATAATACACTGGTATCAGAGGTCACGGTCAGATTGGAGCATTTTCTCCTTTGATGGGCATTTAATTAACATCCATTACACAGCTCTAGATGTCAAGAAATAATGAAGAGGGCCGGAGAGATGGCTCAGTGGTTAAGAGCACTGATTATTCTTCCAGAGGTTCTGAGTTCAATTCCCACAACCACCTGTAATGAGATCTGGTGCCAACTTCTGGCCTATAGGGACACATGCAGGCAGAACACTGTATACATAATAAATAAATCTTAAAAAAAAAAAAAGAGCTGGGTGGTGATGGCGTATGCCTTTAATAACAGCACTTGGGAGGCAGAGGCAGGCATATCTTTGTGAGTTCGAGGCCAGCCTGGTCTGCAAGAGCTAGTTCTAGGACAGGCTCCAAAGCTACAGAGAAACCCTGTCTCAAAAAAAAAAAAAAAAAAAAAAAAAAAAG